>NW_027397141.1:3373282-3493608 GCF_003265705.2 Callorhinus ursinus
GCCTCCCCCAACCCCTCCCCCAATCCCTCCCCCAACGCCTCCCCCAATGCCTCCCAGCCTTTCCCCACATCGCTGCACCACAGCTGCCTGATACAGAATCTTTCTGTCTAGTTATTCCCTGAGTTTTTCTTTTAAATAAAAAAGCATGTTATACAAACCCTAAAATCATACTTTAAAAATCAAAATAAAAATGCCCTGCATAAATAATAAAGGTCACCAAGGCCCTTCTATCAAGGAGGGATCGGGGTGTCAGGCTCCAGGTTGGAGCTCCGGGCTCCAGGGTCGGAGGACTCAGCAGAAGAGTTCACACAAGGAGGAGTGTTCGGGGCAGGAACGTCATGCTGAGTCCCTGCGGAGGGTAACACACAGAATGAGACTCAGAAAAGGTGAGTCATGTTTAGAAACCGAATAGAAAACAACAGTGGGATCCTGATGACACAAAATAATACAACAGCTCACCAGAAATTCCTGGATGGTATTAAATAATCTCTTTCTGTTAAATTGTCCAATTAATTAAAAAGCTCACCTATAATTTGGGCTGAGATAAAAGCTCCTTGAGAAGTTGCTCCTCTTACTTGGCTCATTCCCCATCAGAGGGGACTGACCTTGTTGAGGGCCTGGAAGCCAGGTCGTGGGGATCTCACAAGGACACCTGCAAACTTGCCCAACAGGCCCTCAGTGAAGGTGCTTCCAGAGGCAGAAGGAAGGGGCACGGGGAGGGGCGGGCATGTGAGTCTTCTTTGTTCAAATTATAACAGCCCGAAACTAAACATGCATTTTCAGTCTCTAATGGCAGGTAAGAAATATTGGGGTTAAAAACTAGCTTATGAATTAGTCTAAGGAAGTGAATTTTAACTGCCCTCTGTTGTCTCTGTAGTAAAGTGATATCTGATGTTCAAAATAAGGGGCCTGCGCACTGCAAATCATGAGGTGCCTTCCACCGAAATTAAGTTAAGCTCAAAGTTCCTTCACGGGTGAGCGCAGTGCAGCCTATCTCTCCGGGAGCTGCCAATCTCAACGCGCCCAGACACCTGGCCCGTGCCCCCAGGAGCCTCGCCCCAGTGCCAGCCCCTCCGTCCCCCACCCCAGGCCCCCCGGGCCCTGCCCCTGCACCCCCCCAACTTGCTAGACCTGGGCCACTCCCCACAGGGCGTCAGGGACAACTTCTTGGGTCATTGCTCAGATCGCGAGACTTCCTCTCTAGACCGCCTCCCGCTGTCCCTCCACCGTGGGCCCCAGGGTCCTGCCCCGGCACGGCGCCCAGGTCAGCCAGCCGCCTCCGGCTCAGCCGAGGGCCTCTGCCACCGAGCTGCATCCACTGCAGGACACCCGCATTTGCTGTTCCCTCTGCCCAGAGAGCTGTTCCTGCTAGCAGGCCTCGGCTTGCGTGTCCCCTCTGAGGGCCGCCGAGGGGCTGGCCCTGGGGCTGTGCTGCCCACACCCGCTCTGACATCCTGCGCGGGGGACAGCCCGCTGTGTCCACACCTCAGTGTGCAAGAACGTAATTCCCTCCTCCTTTTCCTTCGTCTGGTTCACAACAGTGCTCGGTGCTGGCCCGCCCACCCCGGGGGGTCTGGTGCCCGGAAACGGTCGTCCGCTGAAACAGCAAACACGAGGTCTTCTGAAGCAGAGGAACCCCGTCTCTGGCCAACAGCGACCACTGGGGTTTGTCTGAACTGCCCTCGTGTTTATGTAGGTGGCTCATCCCTGAGGCTGGCAGGTGCCCCGGAGAGGACAGGCAGACAGACAGATGGACAGATGTCCCCCAGCTGCTGCCTGGGCAGGCGGCTGTCACCACACCATGGAGGGCAGAAGAGACATCGTGTGGCTGGGCAGCTGAAGAGGGCCGCAGCTCCGGATGGGGCGGGTGAGGGGCCACGGCCTGCTTTCCTGCTGCCCCGCAGCAGAGCCTCGGCGTCATCAGATCTGATTAGATCGACAGCAAAACACCCCCTTGGGATGCACCTGAGGATCAGGGTGGCTTTGTTTTGACCCACGACACTTGGTAAACGTGAAGCGAGGGACCAAGGCCAACAGCACGGTGTCCAGGGAGCCTGCAGACCTGCTGACCCAGTCCCGTCATCCACACGTTCACAGAGAGGATGTGAGTCACATCAGCACACGGATACCCAGAGCCAACGCCACCCGCACACTCTGCCTGATGCTCGTCAACGTGCTGGTGCGTGTCTGTGGGAGTTCCCAACCTCCAAGCACCAACCATGGGCCCGAGCAGTTGCCGCAGATCCTCCAGCGCCAAGCAGTTGCTGCACCCACGTGCCCCAAACGCAGGCCGCCCAACGTGTTGGGACCCAGGGCGAGTGTCTCAGAGCCACCACAGACATCTTCCTGGGTTAGGGGTCCTTCCCCTGCCCTACCTCCCAGCCACACTCGTGCTGTGCTCACTCACGGTGGGGGACTGGAACGCTTTCGTGCATCTGCTCGGCAACCTGGGTGTCTACACCAGCGGTGTATTCTGACCACTAGGAGGTTTGCCCTGTGAGCATCGACACGTTTCACGAGCACCTGCAAGATGTCCTGTGCCGTCACGAGTTTCCTGGGGCAGGTGTGGTCCCTGCCACCCTTGCTGTGGGTGTAGACAACAATGACACTTGTGTCTCCATATGGCCAAGATGCCCGTGCTTTGCCGATGCTTAGTGAGTGTGCCCTGCGGCATGACTTACCATCCACCCCGTCTCCTTCAACAGAGTGTAAGCATGTCGCTACCCAGGCCATGTCTAGCAAAGAGGTTTGTACGTAGCAAAGGTTCGACGCATTTCTGATTAAGGACAAAATGCATCTCCAATCCGCATCATCTGGTCCACGTACTCCTCCCGGTGATTGATGAATGTTTCTCGTGTCATAAATAAAGCGTGAACTCCCGCGTGTCTGTGTGGATGACAGGGACATGAGGAATTGTGCTCTGCTGCAGATCCCTGGTGCCGTGGCCTCAAACAGGACAGGCCCGCCGTCCCGTATGTTACTTGCTGTAGCAAACATGCTCACACACTACTCTGCAATTGCACAAGCCATGTGCATGAATACACACAGAGTGGGAGTAAAGCCGTCCCTCTGCCAGGCTAGCCTGGGGCCACACAGCGAGAGATACTGCTCGATTTGCCTTTGTTTTCAAACAAGAGTGTGGTGGCCGCCGTGACCCAGATGAAGGGCACTTTCTGGCAGTTAGCAAGTGACCAGAAGAGTCTGAAAACAGGGAGGGATCAAAGGCCCTCACGAAATAAAAGTAAAGGAAACTGTCCTGCAGGTCATTAATCACCAAGTCATCGACCTGGGGGGCGGGGCAGCATCCTCACCATCACCACCCAGACTGACGTGGAGAAGGAAGTAGTGACCTCCTTCTACGCGGAAAGTTAGATGCGGAGCTGCTTGTTACCATGGACACACGGGGCTGGGTACGGCTGATTCCGTAGTAGCCAGGGGGGCGTAGCACTTCCCTCCGGACGACCCTCGTTAGGGGTCACTTTGTTTTAGAAGGTCCTTTCTTTGAACATACAATCCGACGACTGTGCATATGCTTTCACAAATAAAGACACACAAAGAGACGGGCGAGTGGGTCCCCAGCGCGGCATCAGTCCGAGCGCTGCCTGTGTTAGCGGGGAACAGAAGGATTCCACAAGGAACCCCAATGGCCTCTTGATTCTAGAAACCTATAACTTGTCAATGATTTCCTCAACGAACCTGTCCAGGGGGCTTCGGCTGAGGTGCAGGTGTCTGCGGACAAGCTCAGAGGGAACGAAGCGAGACCTAGCTCAGCAGTGATGGTGAGAGCTTCCCGAAGCCTCCTTCATCGAAACCCTAGGAAATACGATGGAGATGTGCTGGCCTGATGTGAAGACACTTAGGACATCATGTCTGTGACTAATGAAACCATGACTTGATCTTGAAGGGCTCAAGCGCTTCCTGCCCCTGGCCGAGGGTGGCGAGGAGAGTCCAGGTGCGCTCTCCGCTGCCTTTCTGTCTGATTTCATCACCCAGAAGGCCACTCTTCTGAAAACAATCGTGGTCTCCCTTTTTGCTGAGTGTCCCAGGAACGACTTTGGCAGGAATAACAATACTCCCTGAAAGAAAAGGGCCACTGGAGCGTGGTTTCACATCTAAAACCGCCACAGCCCCACGTCCATTTCTGGATGCCCCCGGGGGGAATGAAACACAGAGGCGGTCGCGCACTGCTGGGGAGGGTGCGGAGCGTGCGCCGGGCCGCCGGCCGAGGGCCGGGCCGGAGGTGTGCGCCGCTGCTCGCCGGGGGGCTGGCCCCGCGCCCGGTGGGCACACCGATGAGCCGCCCGTGGCGGGGAAGGACCCTCTGCAGAGCAGCAGCTCAGAAACGTCTGCGGCAGCTTCGCAAAGCGACGCAGCGGCTCCTGCGCCCCGTGGTAGGCAATCGGCTTGTTTTGTCGGTTACTTTTCTTTCACTTTTTTAGTAATTAGTGTTTATTATGTTTTGCACAAGGGTCATTGACTGATTGGAAATTAAAAATGAAAGACTAGCCCTTTGGTGCGGGCGGGGGCAGTGTCAGTCACAGGGGCAGCACCCGCGAGGCCTTCCTTGAGCATGGACAGCGCCAACTGTTAGCCAAGACACACCTTCCTAGGGGGTTAATTTTATGGCTCACTTTTTAAACTTTTTTTTGAAACCATCTCTAGGCGTCAGCTTCCTGTTCGTCCTGTTTGGTAAACTTGGGAGTCATGGGAACCAGCACAGGCCTGCTGGTGGCCAGCCCCTCAGTCTTGGCGCTCCCAGCGGGGACTCTGCCCGTCAAGAAATGATCTGACCCTGAACAGGGTCCCCGAGAGTGTCAGCTTGTGCCCAGAGCCACCAGCACGCTGGGCCCTGCCCCCTCTGAGCACCACCTGACTTAGCAGTGAGCACTGTCCAGTTTACAAGGAGGTTATACCCCAAGTTCAACTGTGCATTAGTTGTTCGGATCTTAGGATACCTTTTCATGGAAATAATGTTAGAAAGTGAAATTACGTTCCCAGATAAGCCTGTCAAAGCCCACTTAACCCATAATCTAGCTAACGTTTTAAAGAAATCTTTCTAGGGATGCCTGGGTGGCTCAGTAGGCTAAGCGTCTACTTCGGCTCAGGTCATGATCCCAGGGTCCTGGGATCGAGTCCCACATCGGACTCCCTGCTCGGCGGGGAGCCTGCTTCTTCCTCTTCTCACCCTGCTCGTGGTCTCTCTCAAATAAACTCTTTAAAAAAAATAATCTTTCTAAAAAAATATTCCAACTCTCTCCCAAGCATGACAACATCTCCCCATCCTCTGCCTCAACCTCCTTACATGGTCTCTGCCTCCAAACCTGCTCAGCCGAATTATCCTGCGGCCTGCGGTCCCTCCCCATGGCCGTCCTGCCTCAGCCCTCACGGGCTCCCGGGTGGCCCGACTTCAGCAGGGCTGCGCCCCCTCCCTGCCCGGTTGGCAGCTTTGCCTGCTGTCCACTGGCCAGAGCAGGAGGGCTTCCCAGGGTGTGGGCCCCCGGATTATCAGCCTCTTCTTCCCCATATGTGATCACACCCACTCGTCCTTCAGGTCCTCGAGTAGAGTTTCTTGACCCTTGGACTCTCCTCCAGGTGAGATCTGTCTCTGCCCTGAATGACCCCATCATAGAACCCATTCTGTGGCATCAACTATCACCAGGGATGGTTCTCTCTGCCCCCACACCCCACTTTTGTTCTCTCTCTCCCCACACACAGGGCCTGGCATACAGCAGACGCTCAGCTGAATGGAATCAAATTGACAGGGACTGGGACAAGCTGATCTTGACCAGAGCAGAGCCATGAATACGATGGGGACGTCAGACCATGTCATACCAAATATGGAAGGTGCATCTGGGGAGTTTAGCACAGGGCACGGATGACTTAGAGCCTCATAACGTCTCTGAAGGTGCTGAGACCCCTCACCTAGGAACAAAGGTTGAATTTTTTACCCAGATGGGCCGAGCTAGGATTCCTGGGTACAAGTTAGGATGCGATTTCACTTGGTTCAGGGTAGAACTTTGTCCCCTGCTTATCCAGCAGTGGCGTGGGCTTCGAGGCCTGTTCTGGGAGGTGCTCACGCCGTGGCCAGGGGCGTCCTTCCTACAAAGCTGTGGAGGGACGTGCTGTCTGGGAGGGACGCTGAGCTCCACGGCCTGGAATTCCATCTGAAATGCCAATGACACATTGAAATGAAGGGGACCCCTGCCCCTGCCTCCCCTCCCGGGGTTCCCTCTGCCCCGAGGAGGGTGCTGCCATCCGGGTGGCCACGGGGGAGCTTCTTCCCCAAAGAGGAGCCTGGGGGCAGTGCCTCCGCCAAGGGCAGATCCTCCGATTATTCGTTCCTCAGGATGATCGTGAAAGGCAGGGTCAGCGCCTGAATTGGCCGCATGCTTTTATTCCAAAATTTCTCTACGTTTTCAGTTTTGAGCTGAGAGTAAAAATAAGCTTTTTGCTTTATTGTGGCTACTTCCACTCATTTATATTGTCAAAAATTATTACTTCTTCCCATTCAAAGAGCCGTTTATCAATTTGCTAAATAGGGCTTACCATTTAAATGCTGTCGTGTCCTAAGTCTTCATTCACCCCAGCGAGTGATGCTCAGATGCACTCACAAACAGGAATTAAAATAAGTGGAGGTTTTGTTTACGTGCTTATTCAGTGCTCTGTATCATTTTCAAACGCGGAGTAGAAGATGTGCTCGTTCACCTCCCCGCAGGTCTGGGGAGAACAGCAGCCAGTGTCCCGGGCGCAGACGGTCGATCGTGGGCTGCGCGGGGTGGGGGTGCCCGTGTGGGTCAGGAGCGAAACCTGCTGCACCAACAAGCGCACTTGAGTTTGTGGGATCTTTTCTCTTGGAACTAGGAACAAAGTCCCAGTGATACCTGCATCGTTAATTTTGCTTGAGATCCTTTTTTCCTTAATAGAGCTCATTACACAAAGGGAAGTCTCAAATGCCTTTTTTGTTTTGTTTTGTTTTGTTTTGTTGCGGCAATATTTGCCAAAGGTTCAGGCAACCCATTGTTTCACTCGAAACAATCGGGAGTCAAGGTATGACTGAGGCTCCCCCTGTCTGCACGCGGTGTTCCAAGATGGACCGGGACCCAGCCCAGCGACGTCATCTGCCCGACCTCCAGGCTGGAGTGGCCGTGCATTATCGACCTTGGGCAAGGAGCTCCTCCAAAGGGGCTCTTCGGTAAGCACAGGCAAATCATTACTCAGGGGTGAACGCAGAAATAAGTGCATAAACTCTTAGAAGCGGCATCCAATCTTGGTCAACAAGCAAGACTGTTGCATGTCAGGTTGGCCAACGGCATGACCCACACGGGCGCTCACGGTGTCCGCCCAGGCCGTGTGGCCGGTGTGT
Organism: Callorhinus ursinus; assembly: GCF_003265705.2. NCBI lineage: Eukaryota > Metazoa > Chordata > Mammalia > Carnivora > Otariidae > Callorhinus > Callorhinus ursinus. Next base: position 3,380,646 of record NW_027397141.1, read on the forward strand.
GGGTGTGCAGTGCCTGCGTCCGACTGCGATGTGCAGTACACGGATGTGCGTGCACGTAAAGTCCTGTTTGCGAAACTCGAGGTAATTTATGTAATTATACACATAATGTATTTTAACCAAATACACAAAGAAGATCTTTATAATGCCACTTAGGGTCTAGATTTAACTTAAACCACTACTTAGTCTATCTCTCTAATAGGATACTAAAAGGGAATTTTATGACAACATTATCAGTAGCATTTTGCTGATAATTAGAATAACAATAATAATACTGAGATATTTTTTCAGTAATAATGGTGTTATTAATGAGATTTTTATGAAAGACAGACTTCTTTGGTATAATTATGAAAATTGATCTTTTGCATTTTACTTATTCACTGAAATCAGATAAGTGGCTTAACTACATGTATTATTTCTAATAAATATTCAAAAGAATGCATTTAAACAAGGCTCCTCATTCTATTCTTGCTCATATTCCTTGCATTTAAATAAAAGTGTAATTGCTCTGCTTTTTAAACTGCTAGTTTGGATCAGCTGTCTAACCTGCACAGTGTAGCTGTTTGCTGTTTGCATTTTTAATAGCTTTATTACCATTTGGTGAAGCCTTAATTTCTGGCTTCCTTGAAGAGTCCTGCCTGTAAGTCAGCACTACAATTTAACCAGCAATAACCTGTCAAGATAGGATAAAGGCCCACACCAGATGAGACGCAGTATTTTTGTGGGGCTTTCTGTCATTGTTAAAGGCAAGATCCCAGTGTGTCAAAATGTAACCTCTGAAAGTTTTCCAAACTTTGCGGCATAATTTTACAGTTCACGTTTTTAATCGATGGCTCCAGAATGCATTATCTTGTTCACCAGGGAAAGCAAATTAGAATCCGTGCCTTGTTATCTTGACTAAATGGGCTCAAGGACATTGGCAGGAATACACACTTAGGTGCGAGCACACGCACCTGGTGCCTATGCTGGTCGGGGCAGGGAGTCTTCGGGTTTTCAGCGATAGTAATGTGTCTAGTTTCTAAGACTCTGAGACTATATATGTGTGAATCCAGGCTTTGTTTTTAAAATTGTGTCAGATGTGTACAAGTGGAGAGAATAGGGTAAAATGACCGCCACAGACCCATCACTGATCTGGGCAGTTGGCAATGCACAGACCTGGTTCTGTCCCTTGAAACCCTCACTTCCCACCCCCAGCAAACCCCACGTGCCATATGTTCTAATGTGTAGATACTTATGTGGGGATCTTTAAAAAAAAAACAAGGCATCAGTTGGGGTTCCTGAGGGGCTCAGCTGCTTGAGCATCCGACTCTTGATTTTGGCTCGGGTCATGATCTCAGGGTCGTGAGATCGAGCCCCACGTTGGGCTCTGTGCTGCTTGTGGAGCCTGCTTGTGTTTCTCTCCCTCTGTCCACCCCTCCCCCGCATGATTTCTCTCTCTCTCTCTCTCTCACTCTCTCTCAAAAATATAAGAAAATAAAATTAAAAATTAAAAAAACCCCAAAGGATCGTTTTTTAAAAATTGTGATCGCATACATCGTCACACCTGAAACATCAACAATAATTCCTTGATGTCATAAAATACCTGGTCAGTGTTTAAATTTTCCATCCAGTTGTCTCCTTTAGTGCCATGTATCTGACTTACGTATGTCACAAATAAATACATTTCTTCAATTTTTTAAGATTCACCTGAGCCAGGATCAAACTCAGGCTCCTGCACTGTGATTGGTCGAAACGCTTCCTGAGTCGTTTGCGTTGGATTCAGGTCACTGCTGCTTCTCCTTCCTTTTAATCCTATTTGTTGAAGGGGGCAGTCCTGGGTCTGTCGTGCTCCCCATCTGGGGGAGCTCCCCAGTTGCATCCCGCTGGTTTAGTGTGACATGCCCCTCTGTAGTCCCCGTAAACTGTAATTCCGTCTGGGGTTTCGGTCAGATTCCCGCCTGGCGGTGAGGGCGAGGCCACTTCCAGGGGCGGGTCTGTCAGGAGGTGGCGAATGCCTGGTGGAGCCTCCCTCTTTGTGATGTTCGGGTCTGTTGCTGCTCAGCGGCGACACACATTCATACACTAGGGTTGGAACATGGTCCTGTTCTAATTCTGTCGCTTCTTCTCCACTTATTAATAAGCCAGAGCCCTTCTATGAAAAGAAAATGTTCCTTGTATTGTAGCTGGCTCCCAGCTGCGTGCCTTATATTGGGAAGGCGGGATAAATATTTGATTTCCCCACTTTGCTTGCTAGTTTTCAAAATAATGAATTATTCATTAGCATCTTCCAATGGTACCCACTAGATTTTTTTTTTCATTTTTATTAGGAATTTATGGACTTACACATATGTGTTGTGTTTCGATCTACTGTAGTTATTACACTTGGATGATTGAATCGTCCCGTCTTTGGTCAGTAGAAGTCTCCGTTGGTTGTTAGCTCCCAGGTCAGCAGCTTCTCCAAGGAGCTCTGGTTCTCCTCCTCACGGAGAAATGGTGTTTCCGGAGCGTGGTGTTGGTGCTTGTAGTTGTGTGCATACATGGATGCGAATAGGTAGGTCTACCTCCGCCGTATCTGCACTTCCTCCAATATTTACCAGATAAATCTTTCGTGTAAAACAGTCACAAGGCAATTCCCCACAATCATTGCTGAATCCACCTCCCTGAGCAGGTTGGAGGCAGTCCCTCTGGTGATGGAGAGGAGCCTGGGCGGGGGGACAGCCCCACAGTGGAGAACTGCGGCCAGCTGTGGCAAAGCCCCCTCCCCCCCGGCCTTTTTGGGATGACAAGGAGCCCAGCATCCTTGTTTTTGTTTTTTTTTTTAATTTTTTTTAATGGAATCCTTCACGAAGTTGCGTGGGATCTGGGGCAGGGGCTGTGCCAGTCTCTGACTCTTCCAGCACATGCGCTGCCGAGGTGACCACAACGGCATCTTAGCTCAGCACCGGTCTGTGCAATGGGGGTACGAGAGCCCTGCCCTGGAGTCCAATCGGACAGAGGTGCAGGCACTCTCCATGGCCAGGGACACCTTGACCGCTGGGTCACTGCCACAGTCATGGCGGCTGGCCCCTCGTTTGTGTTGTGCCGCTGTGGGAGGGCACCAGGGGACCACTCTGTCCCGCTAGAGACAGGAAGCCCTGAGGCAGGAGGATGGCAGCTGTCGTCGGCCGTGACAGGGCCACGGACAGGACGTTAGGAAGGACGGCCCTCGGGTCTGTTGGCTCGGGACTGGTGTCGCGGGGACCACTCCTCGCACGTCTGTGCCCCGATGTGGGGAGGGGAGCTCTGACCGGGGCCCCGGCTCGTCCGGCAGAACTGGACGTTCTCGGGTGACCCAAGGTCACTGGCAGCAACAGGAGGACACCGACTCCTAAGGACCCAGGTGCCTCCTGAGGGGCACGTTTGCTGGGGCAGCTGGTGAGGGGCAGGAGGGGGAGAAGCAGACCCAGGATAGGTGATGCAGAAAATAGGGTCAGAACTAGGGCAGGGACGTCCGTGTCCCCCACCTCGGCTGGGGCCCAGCGCAGTGCCCACTCACACTGTTGGAGCCTCTGAGCCTGTCGTCATCGGCTGCACGCACCCATTCGGACTTGAACTGCCGAACTGACTGCGCGCAGTCCATTTAGAGTGGGCGGGTCCAAGGGGGTCGGTGCGGGCACTTTCCCCCCAGCTCTGAGGCTGAGCCCAATGTCCCAGCTGCTGCACTGGGCCGGGTTCCTGCAGCCGGCCCCTCTCGGGTGGCCAGCCATGTCCAGGGTCACCGAGCACTGGGGGTGCAGACATGAGGCCACATGTTTGTCAAGCCTTGGGCTTCAGAGGCTCTTCCACCCAAATTGTCTCACTTGATGCATACGTGACCTCAAGGAGGTGGCCGTGGCCACAGGGTTGAGACATGATGAGGCCAGAACCACCGTTTCCATTTTACAGATGAGAAAGACTAAATGCACAGCAACAGAGTTCACTGTAGGGCAAATCCGCGACACAGGGAAAGTTCTAGAAAAGCATCCAGAATCCCAAGGCCGTCTCAGCTCACCACATCACCATGTGCTCGGCGGAGTCGGCCACACAGAGGAGCTTGTTAACGCGTGCACAGTACTCCTCCTTCCCTTCCGGGGGTGTAGTTCGTCTTCGTCCCTCAACATTCCTCCCCCTCTAATCCCTTCTGGAGCCAGCTGACACTCGTCATGGATACTGTTAACAAACAGCCTCTGAGAGGCTAAAATGACGGAGGCGAGCACACTATTCCAGAAGCGACCTCTGGAAACAAAGATGTGACACATGGACTCTTTCTTCTGAAGCCGGGTGTTGGCAAGACCAGCCGTTTGTGGATGGGTCCTGTGTGTTGTTCTAAATTATTATGCTGCACAAAAGAACATGGGGTTTTTCACAGTCTCTAAAGAACCAGTCTTCAAGGTCCAGCCACGGTGCCGCTGAAGAGACAGGGACCCCGGAGCTAGAGGCCAAATCCCAAGGTTTCTTCTGCTTCTAGAAACTTGGGCAAATCACGTAACCTCACATGCTTCCCTCCGGACCACGGCCCTGATGGCAGCACCTACATCTGCCGAGCGGCCGGACCATGCCGGGCTCACGCTGAGTGCGCCAGAACTGTTAGCTCTCATCATGATGCGGGGACGGCTCACGGCGTTTCAACAGTGCATAACGGGCTCCCGAATGGTAACCTGACTGGTTTCCCGTTGAACAGAGACACTAGACAACATCCCTCATCCCTAAGGACAACATTTTCCTCAAGCATGAGGGAGGTTCCTGTCTCTTTATTATGGGCCCTGATTTTTCCGTACTTCCTCTCTGAAGGTGGGATTAATGGGAACACAGGGTAATTCCAGGGCGTGTGAGGGGGTGGGTGCGGATGGAGCCAGGGGCCCTAGGATGCGTGGCGCCGCATCCTGAAAGGGAAGACTCGTGTGGGAAGGAGAGGCTTGTGACGATATCATATTCTTACTCGTTTTTGAATCATATGGTGGCGGAAAAAAAGCATTAGCAAGTTTTTTATGCACTACACATGATGCATTGGTCAGAAACAAGCCTGAAGGTTGACCAGGATTTCTCGGAGGACTTCCTCCTGTGGTGACCGGGGCAGGTTCAGGGGAACCAGACCTGGATCGCTATAAACTCGAGACAATGAACTTGACAGACTGCCAGATTTCTGTTTTCAGCCAGTTTAGGGTTACTATAATCTCATTATTATGCTTGAAAGACGACAAGTAATAGAATCTGAGGGAGCCGTTCTGACTCTACCGGTGCACCTTCTCCTCGATGCCTATTTCCCTTGATTACCTGCCCGATGAGGCTGTTTCCAACCACTTCTCCTGCAGAAATAATTATCGGGTCAACCCACAAGCTTCCCACTGCCGTCAGCAGTTTTAATGGGTCAAGCATTACATTAACCCTTTGCCCTCGTCCCTCTGAGAATATCACGCTTACTACTTTCAATCATTGTCACATAGGTGACAGGCAGGCGCTAGTAAGCAAGCTTCCTGGCTCTCTCCCTCAGGGTCCAGCCTTTTTGGGATGGTTCTGTGTGTTTTTCACCAAACCCGGAGGCAGGCCTCACGAGGAGTTCTGCTTTGCTTGCTCTCATAATCTGGAACCAAACACTTGTGGGTATTTCACCTTCTGTGCAAAGACAATAGAGTTAAGTTCGACAAAGGCTGGATGAATTATTAATTGCACTTTATGGAAAAACACATCTATTAGGAATGTGACTCATCAAGCAGAAAGGTTTCCTGAGATGCGTGGTTTTCGTGATTTGGCTTACAGCTCTGTCATACTCAGTCTTGCCAAAAGTCCAACTCCGTAAACCAGATGCTGTCAGACTCCACAGATGGAACGTCAAGGGCTTGGAAGGAATGGCTGAAACTTTCTTCACAGTCTGGGGTGTGAGCAAACTTCCCAGAAACACAGAGTGAACTTGACACCCACAAACACCTAACCCTTGACTTTCACTTCTTTACATTTTGGAGGAGTTCCTGTGTGTGTTTCTTTGTATTGTAAGCTTAATGAAACACTGGGGAGTGCGTGGCTTAACAAACTCCATCAGCAACACCACCAACTTCCTGAGCAAACTTGGCTTTCATTTTTGCTGTATCTGAAGTTAGGACCGTGTCCAAAAAGAAGCCCTTAGGATGCTTCCATTGGAAGCACCATGGCGGCTGAAAGACATGCAGCAGGGCAACGGTCTGAGCTCACGGATGCTGCGATTGACCTTGGACTTCATCCAGATTGCTTCCACTTTATCCCAAAGCTGAAGGGAGGTTGCGCTAAGGGTATGAGTGAGGGAATGATGATGGCAGGCAGACATTGCTCTGTGTTGCCCTCCCCGTGTCTTCCAACACTTGACCAGGTTCAGGGGTCTTAGCAGCCGTGGGGGAGTAAGATGCCCTTTAACTCTGGGGAGCCCAAAACCAGAGGTTCGCAGCCTCTCAGACACCCAGCCAGGATGCCTTGTGCTGTCCAGTGAGTTCAGAACTCTGTTCTTCACCCGGAAGCTAGGCAAGGGGGAGACTTCCAAATCCTTGCTTCACACAGGTTGGGGTGCCCACTTTGCACCTGCACCGAAGGTCTGGGAGCTCTTCACTTGTGCCTGTGCAGGGTGTCCTGGGGACAAGTGAGGCCACGACCCACCCAGGGGACACAGCGGTGGTGACAGAGGTACATTAGCATGATGAACCAATGATCTTGGTATCTCTAGATCAGTCCTAAAGACCCGCACAAACCCCCAATGCTGGCTATCAGTAATCTTGAGGAGGTTGGCACAAAATAATTCTGTTGTGAATAAACTATCACTGGTGCCATGGGCTGAATTGTGCTCCCCCGACCCAGGTTCAAATGTTGAAGCCCAAACTCCCAAAGTGATGCTGGTATTTGGGCAGTAATTCAGGTTAGATGAGGTCATGAGGATGGGGCCCTCATGACGGGATTAGTGTCCTTATAAGAAAAGAGACCAGAGAGCTTGCCCTTTGTCTGTCTGTCTCTCTCTCCTTCTCTCTTTTTCTCCTTCTCCACCATATGAGGACCCAGTTGTTCACAAACAAGGAAGTGGGCTCGCACCAGGGCCCGAGTGGACCAAAACCTTGGTCTTTGGTCCTGCACTTCCCAGCCTCTGGGACTGTAATAAATAAATTCCTGTTGTTTAAGCCACCCAGTAGATGGCATTTTGTTATGGCAACCACTAGCTGGTCCAAGGGGGGTAGAATCAACGTTTCTATATACAAAACATAGCCATGTTTACATATTGACATGGAAAGACAAAAACATGTAAGACAAAAAAGACAAAAAAAAATGTATTCTGTTTTGGAACAATTTAGCTATTTTTTTGTATAGACCCGTTTCCACATGAGATGACAGAAAGTCCTACAAGTTGTTATTGTAGCATATTTTCTTCAGTGGAATATTAACATGAAGTATGAGAAATGGGAGAGTTTATGCCAAAATGAGGTTATTAATAAGAACAATGCTCCACAGCTGCATGGTGCTTTTCATCCAGGAAGAGGTTTACAAAACCAAACCTGCAGGAAACAAATATTCATGACTACCCCACCTGCACTTGAAAGATGAACAAGAAATCAGCCACAGAGATATTAAACAGAAGAAGCTTTTGCAAGGTCACACATCAAGATCACGGAAGAGCTGGGAATAAGACAAGTGACTGCCTGCCTGTCGCAGACACCGCCTTGTCCACCCACCTTCTGAGAGCTGGCTCGGTGGCACTTAGGGAACAAAGGTGAAGTCCTTCAGCTCCAGCATTTTGCTCCAAGTGCTGCTGGTTCTAAAATTCCTCAGAACCATTTCCACACGTTGTTCTCTCCTTTGGATCACATCCACACTCCCTCACAAGTAGAGAAGGCAGAGAAATAGGGATGGAGAGCGCTGGGCGCCGAGCACGGGGCATCGATTCGCCTTGACGACGCCCCCAGTGGGGGTGGCCTTAGCACCCCCGTCTACAGAGCATAGCAACCAGGTCCCAGCAGTTGAAATAATTCGCCCAGCGTTTCATGCTCAGGATCCTCTTTTTGATCAAGGTGACCAACAAACAACAAATTTTAAAGCAAATGAAATAGATTCCACCATGACACTTGAGTGGTAAGTCCAGTTATGTTGCCAAGAGTGAAAATTTGAACTTCTTGGGTTCAATCGTGTCTCCCAAAAAGACAGGTAGAAGTCCTAAACCACAGTAGCTCAGAATGCAACCTGATTTGGAGGGGGTGGAGGGTCACTGCAGACGTGATTAATTAAGATGAGGTCATACTGGAGTAGGGTGGGCCCTAGTCCAACGTGGCTGGTGTCTTTATCAGAAAAGGAGACACATAGGAACAGATGGAAGCACAGCATCCACAGGCCAAGGAAGGCCAGGGAAGGCCAGGGACTGGGAGAAGGGGGAGAGGCAGGAAGGATCATCCCCTGGAGCTTCTGGACGGAGCACAACCCTGCTGACATGGTGGTTTTGCACGCTGGCCTCTAGGACCCTGAGAGAATAAACCTCTGTGTTTTCAGCCACCCGGTTTGGTGCTTTGTTCTAGTAGCCCTAGGAAACTAATACACTGGGGTTCAGTGATTTGGGTTATAAAGTTCTGGGATTAATATTAGTATAGCTTCGTACGGATGAGAGACATGATATTCAAAAGAACATCCGCGTGCGTCGTGGGGAATGTGGGATAGGTAAGTCTTCAAGAGTGGAGTGAAAACCAGAAAGTGGTCTTTCACCTGATCTCAGAGCTTCAGCATCACACGGCTGGTGGGAGAGTGGCCTGGAGGACCACTCTCGGAGCCTGCTGATGCAGAAGCCAGCATGCCAGGGCTGTCTCCCCTTGCATGAGGTTTACACACCCTGGAACCAGTCAGGCTAACCCGACATGGCGAATCTGGCAGAATCTGCCCCCTGAGGGCCGGCGCTCCTTCACCTCATGCTCCCTGAGCCTTCCAGACACGCAGCGAGTTGGAGCCGGATAGATCCAGGGTTCCAGCCGGATGAGAACGCCTGTCTGATGCCCTCGGCCACCTGGGGTTCTCCTAACCCCTGCCCAACCTCCTCCCAACTTATTTGAACATTATTTTAAATATCTTGTTATTTTCTGATTATGAAAACCACACAAATTTGCCAAAAATATACAATTATAGAATGCAGAATGTGCGTATTCCCGCATGCCTTCTCCCAGAGATAACTATAATTAAGCGTTGAGCGAAATGCTCTAGGTAACTGCTAACATATTTGCAATTGTACGTTAAGTGATAAAATCAGCAAGAGGGGAAAATGGAATCCAAAGGATGGCGGGATTTGGGGGAAGTGTGCTCTCAAAATCCCTCACTTTCCTGTACCCTGCCCACAACGTTTAGACTCCTGAAGGACGGGATCCTGGGGGTGTTTCAGCCAGGCTCAGCGTTTACCCTGAGTCTCTGTCTCTTTGATGTGTTGGGTTGGAACTATGAAGAAAAAAACACAAACCCCTTAATCTTAACCTCGTCTGACTCTGTGGGCAAGACCCTTATCCCCACTCCTAGGTGCTCCATCCTGGCTTCTTGGGCACACAGCCCTTTAGAAGTCCCACGTGCCCAGGCTCCAAAAGCTCCTTCCAAAGCCAATACTCAAGAAGGGCCCCCAAGTCTGGAAGCCACTCACTCTTCCTCCAGGTTTGCTCCTTCCAGGCTTTTCCTGTGGAGACCGTACACATTCGGGGATGAACCAGGGATGCAATTATTGATTATTTATTGATTCTACAAACATTTATTGAGGACTCAATATGTGCGGAGTCGTGCTAGGAGCACAGACTAAGGCAGACAGAACTCCTCCTTGAATCCTGGAGGCCAGGCGGAGAAGAGAGACGCTGAGCAGAAGCATGGAGCCTGGGACAAAGGATCAACAGGGACTGGCATGAACTGAACGTCCGTGTCCCGCCAAATTCACATGTTGAAGCCCTAACCCCCAAAGTGATGGTAGTGGGCGTGGGGCTGGTGATTAGGTTGAGACAAGTTCAAGAGCATGAGGCCCCCATGATGGAAGCAGTGCTCTTACAAGAAGAAGAGACCAGAGAACCCCCCACACACCCACTCTCACACCAAGAAAGGCCCTGTGAGGACACAGCAAGAGGGAGTGTCTACAAGCAGGAAAGAAAGCCCTCACCACGAACCACACTTGCCAGTTCATGGACTTTGGCAATATTTGGAGATGAGGAAATCTCCCGCACACCTGTCAGAGCACATATGCACAATTAAGGGTCACTGTCATGAAGGGGATCTAGGCTTTCCTGAAGGATTCAGATCTTTTGCTTTTGTTGAGGAATGAGTGAGGGAGAAGAGCGGACGACAAATGCACTTTGGATTATTTGCCAGGGAATAGAATTCAGTATCTTACAAGTTTTTACTTTTGGTCTTATGCCATTCGTTCTAACCAAAAGAATGTAAAAGCACTGTCAGAAACCTCAACAAGAGCCTGAGCCCTTGGCAGACACTGCCAATCCGTCTCTGTGATGCTGGCTATAGCCACAGCCTGTTTCCAAATATGTCTTGAGACCAATGGCTGCCTCTGTCATGGAAAATACTATAAGGCTGGGGCGCCCGGGTGGCTCAGTCATTAAGCGTCTGCCTCCGGCTCAGGTCACGATCCCAGGGTCCTGGGATCGAGCCCCGCGTCGGGCTCCCTGCTCCACGGGAAGCCTGCTTCTCCCTCTCCCACTCCCCCTGCTTGTGTTCCCTCTCTCGCTGTGTCTCTCTCTGTCAAATAAATAAATAAAATCTTTAAGAAAAGAAAAGAAAATACAATAAGGCAGTTGGCTGAGGTGTCTCCACTCTAAACAGAGTCCAGACACGCACAGAGTTCCCTGGCTTCTACATTCTCATGCAGAGGTGGGTTCTTTCAATTGCTTTCAAGGCACTGGGTACATGACTTAGGACTTCTGAAAGCTCAAGAGTCCACTTTTTAGAAATTTCAATGGTGCTATTAGAAAACTCTCCCCCTTTGATAGAGAAAGTACCCAGACATAGACTTGCAGCCCCTGGGGATCACTGGCCCTGGGAAGGACCATGAAAAGGACCCTAGAAACTTACTCTTCAGAACCGTTATTCTGCGCACAAATGTTACAACTAGGTTGATTAAAGAAATGTTAGCAATTACCTTTGTTAGATAAGTGGATGCTTTTTGTAAGAAAATTTAGTCCACAAAAAATCAAACTTTCAATGTCTGAAGGTATGCTAGAGGTTGTAAGAGAGAGAAAACCCATCCTAAGCCTGTCTAGATTAAAAAAAAAAAAATTGATTGGCTCACCCAAAATGAACATTTCAGGGGTAGGACTGGCATGAGCATTTCAAGAGTCAAACAATATAACTAGGAGTTGAATTCTTTTTGCTCTGACGTCTGCTAGGTTGGCTTCAGTCTTCATCTTCATACACTAACAAGATGGAGTCACTGGTTCCATCTGCGACATCCTCGTGGGTTTCAGTTCTAATGGCAAACAAGTTCCCTCTTCCAGGGGTCACACTCAGCAGTCTCTGCATCCCTGCCTATGGCTGAGCAAAGGGCCCATCATGGAATGAGCCCCTGGGGGTGGAAAGCGCATTGCTCTGTCTGGTGGGGCCTGGGCCTGGAGGAGGGAATAGGATCGTGCCTCGGGACCACATGGACTGAGAACAGGTGATTTCGCAGAGTTTTCACTGCCAAAGGTATAGTTACCGGAGGAGGGCTATGAGGCTGCAGAGCAAAAAGAGCGCTCCACTACACTTTCCAAACAGATAAATGATGGGGTTACTATTCACACTACAGAGGAGCCTTCACTTAACAAAAGGGTACTTTACAGAAGGATTCACTAAAGGTTTCCTTTGAGCCGTTGTCTCCAAAGGCAGCTAATCCCTTGTTTAGTGATCATTAATGCTTCAGTAGAAAAGCTGAGGGAAGAAAACCTTACAGCTAAAATGTAAGAGCCACTGTCAATTGAGAATCAATCAAGAAAGAAATAAAACAAATTTGAAATGGTAGGTTAGTCAACTGGAAAATGGGATTTAATTTACATAAAACTCACAAACATGTCTATGCAGGAAGCAAGGTCACGTCTATTGAGGAAAAATTGCACATATTTAGGAATACAATTAGTGATGATCCTAATTCCCCTAAGGAAGCAAAATTATTCTGTAAGGTCCAGATGCCCGTACATAAGGCAGGCAGTTAGAGAGTTTCCCACATCGTACCAGCCCTTAACCTTGAGCAAATCAGCCAAGTAATTGACCACTTATAGCATGGGCTGCCTCATTGTTTGGGTCTCCTATTAATGTTAGAGACTGTCTGGGGTATAACTGAGAAGCCCAAGATAGTTCTTGGGATTGGTTCTTGTATTGACTGTCATTATCTAAATTAAGAATGCCGGTGAGATTTGCATTTCTGAAAGTTCCCATTACTTATTGGCCACTGAATGCATATCGAAAATGAATGCATTGAAATTTCTCGTTAACACTAATAAGTCACATAGGCCAATGTTTGTTTTGTGATGTTTTAGTTCCATTGTAATGGAAACCAATATCATGTTACTTTATTATTTTATTTTTACTGTTTTTGTTTATATTTAGTTACTACATTCTTTGGAAATTCCGGTTAATGGTTCATCTTCATCAACTGTGACTTTTATTATTACATAATGCCTGCTTTTGTCTGGTTTAGAGCCATTAGTCCTAAATTCTTCATTATGTATTATTAATATTGCCACTTCCTTCTTCCTGTTTTCATGTATTTATATTGTTGGCATGTTCCTTATTGTCAAACTTTTCCTTACCACTTTGCTAGAAGGATTTTTTGGAAACGACATATAGCTGGGTTAAAAAAAAAAAAAAAACCACAGTCCAACAACCTCTGATTTTAAGAGAGCAATTTATCTCATTCACATTTAGTGTAAAACAGATATTTATTCTTTTATCTTAAGTCATGATCATTATTGGTTAAACTTTACTGTCTTTTCCTTTTCTTTATTTTGGATGGTTTGATTTAGTTGACATTCACTCCCATTTTTCCTTCTGTTAATTTGGCATTTCTGCACTTTTCATTCAGCTAATGACCATGCATCCATTCCTCACTCTTATAATTCATACACACTTTCAACTGTTGGATGACAACCAGAAACCAAAGTACTTGATTCCCTCACTTTCCCCTTTTCAAAAAGTAGATGAGACAAAACAGTTGTACTCTAATCTGTTCCCTCCTGTAACTCTTCATTTTTGCTAAGATAGTTTAGCATTTTAGTGCAAGAATGTTATTTTCCTTGGAGCATGCCTTTTCTCTCTACACAGTAGTGCACCCTTTATTACACGTGTTTAACCTTTATTATTATTATTTGTTATTGGAGCCGACCCCAAGGGGTACAAAGTTCACTGCTACCCAGTATTTCTTTTATTTACCTTCTCCTTTCCTGAGGTTGGCAACCAGTGGAAGGTTGACACTCAAGTTTGTTTTAAAATGCATTCACATGGATCTTTCCAAAGCACTCATTTGCATTATCCCATTATCATCGTCATGACGTGGTGAATTAGGGAAGAAGATATTATTATCCCCCTTCTACTAGTGAGAAAAATGATACATAATCATGTCTTAATGCTATATGCCCCACCCCACTTTCCTAACACTCTGCCTCCCTAAGCTGCCAAAAGGAGTTTCTTGTTTGCCAAAAGTAGTCTTTGGGAGTGTTCATATATCAAGGATAAATGCCAGGAAACCAACAAAAGTTTTTTTAAGTAAAAGAGGCCACTGCCCCAATAGGATAATTGAAATGCAGCAATTGAGGTTAGTGAAACTTAAATAAAAGAGACAAAATAGAATATTAATTTTCTTCAAAACCACTTATCTCTTTGTATTACAGTTTTTATTGTCTCTTTAGAGCAGAGATGTTTTCTCTGGACTTGGTGTATCTTTACATTGGTAATTGCCAGAGAGTGGATACAGCAGGACGGGGCTGGCAGGGTGGAGTGGGGGAGGAGCGTGGTCAGATGGTGAAGAGGTCTGTTGGGGTTCCTTTCCCTTGGTCCTTCATTTGGCCCCAGAATGTAGCCACGTGCTGTGATTTCATCCATCTGTCTGTCGTCTCATTCAGTAGACATTTCTGGACCCGGCTGGGAGTTGAAATTCTGGGATGCATGAGTCCATCCCTGACACTGAGAAGCTCACAGCCTATTAGGGAAGACAGACAAAAAAAAAAAAATGAACATCACTAAACAATGCAGTATGTGCTTTTTCCAACGGGAGCTGCTATTTGCAGGCTCTGTCTCCCAAGACAGGCTCACATCCTTTCAGCCGTCCTGAGAGGCAGACAAGGCCCCTTCCCCGACATCAGTGTCAGGCAGGGCCTGAGCTCAGCTCCGCTGTCCTGCTCTGGAGCCCAGCCTCAGCAGCCCAAGTCTTGATGCCTCGGGATCTTTGTCCAGGCCTGTTTTGCATACTAGCCTAATAGAAAGGTTCTTGAACAGAGCATGCAAATTCAGGTCAAAGAGTAATAGAGGAGAAGTATGTTAGGCTTAATTCACGCCGTCATCCTGGGAGGCGAGGAGAATACAGGCACTGTGCTGGTCACATGTCCCCGCACCCCCACATCACGTTCTCCCGTGAAAGCTGCACATCTTGGGGAGGCGTCTCCTAAAAGAACTCACCAGCCCCGATGTGCCCCCACTCCTTCAATCACTCACAGCCCACCCTGGGATTTGGGGGGGGCGGATTTTGTTCTTACTCACACATGCAGCGGTCCAAACACTAAAATCCTACTTGTTCTTTTGCCTGTTGCTGTTGCCATTCCCTCATTGTCAAGGGTATGGTGTCGAGCATTATAAAAACACCGCCTCACAATGAACAGCATGTGCATCCTGACATCCCTGTATCTGCTGATTCGTCGGGCAGTCTTGCTGACACTTTCCACAGCAAGCCCTGCAACCCCACTGGGAAGTGTTCACTGAACACCGTGTGCTCAGAGCCGTGTCTTCTCGCAGCGACATTTCCAGGTGGCTTGTTCTTCCTTTCCAAGAACAAAACCCGAAACGTGCATCTTCCTCAGACAAATCAGAAGAATAAATGCCGGGTCTCATTTATTCAGCCTTTTTAAAAGACAAACCCATCGGGTTTCTCCTCAGCTCCGAGTCCCCAGAGGTGGGTTACAATTTGCCGGCACGTTCTAGGATTGCTCCCTACTCATTTCTATTTTTTAAAAAAACTTCATTTCTTGGATTCCCAGAGATCCAGGCAATCAGCGTGAACATTTCAAAACTCAGTAATGGCAACTTCCTAAGAAACGAGAGAGCTGACACTTTCGGTCGCTCTGAAAAATCAAAGTGGTTTCTACCCATCATAACTTCATTTGTCTCTGCACAAAACAATCTCCTTATTTTTGAAACATCCAATTTGAAGGTGATTTGGCATTATGAGATATGCAAGCATCGTCCCCCTGTGACTTCAAGGCTGGAAATTTGAGAGTTCACTGCAGCAGCACCTGCACGCGAGGCGCCTCCTTCCTGCCAAGCTGTTAGAATATTAATTCCTGCAGCGGAAATGGTGAGAGGTCGGTGACTTTTCACCTTTAAAAAAGGAGTTTCCATGGTAACAAAAACACGATGGATGATTCACAGTTAAAAACAAAGCAAAAACAAAACAGGCCTCAAGTCCAGGCAGTCCTGGGACTTGGGCCACGAAGATTCACTCCACCACCAAACACCTTTTACACCGAACGTGGCAGTCTGCACGCTGAACAACGGGGAACCCACGAGCTGGCAGGACCCGCGTGCCTGCCGTTCTGCCTTGCTGAAAACCCTTGAAATTAAAATTTTAGCTCAATTCCTTCATCTTTCCACTCTATGGTAGGCAACTTCCAAATGAAGTAGGAAGGGCAGAGTCCCTGGCTGATGGTGGATGGGGAAACAATCTTGGTATGAAGCCCGCGGACCCTGAAAACAGCCCGGTTTGGTAGGAAAATACGCTGTTGAATCAGAAACTCCCGTCCTTTGGGGGGTTGCTTTTGTTTGTGCTGTTTAATTATACGGTTAGGGCCAAGCGAAGGACACAATTTATAGATTCCTGCTTCTCGCCGAGGAGGGAGAAAGTGATCTATTTGCAGGAGTTATATATTTTTTTCAGGCACTTTACGGAGACACCCCAACCCCCTTGGCTGCTGACTGTAAATAAGAAAACTATTACCCAGCTGGGGTAACAATGGGCTCCCACAGTGCCTTTCTGCTCAGCCCGCAGCTGCAGGGAAAGTGGAAACTCAGCAGCAGGGTAACATTCTTTCCTTGCAGCCTGTTTCTATGGGCAAGGAGCCCTCCCACTGATCCCATGTATTTTCTATGCAAAACTGCAGAAGAAGTGACATTTTAAAAGTTTTGACCTTTGTTTTTTTTTTGCATGAACCGAGGCATACATTTTTTAAACCTTCTGACAAGGGTGTCTGTTAGAAACAGCAATAGCCATTACTATAATAATAAAATGTTTCAAAATTTGAAAATTCTATATTGAATATAATGCACAGATAACCTTTGTCTGGAAAATGATAGTGATGTGGGGCTTGGAACCACTTCTTTATTGTTCCAGGAAAACAGATTATGACAGATTTCAGGCATATTTAGGAAACAATTTCACTGGACGTGATGTTTTCATTTGCTAATTTAAGACTTTCATGATTTTTTTCCCCAAAAAAGGATTTGGAAGAGTTTTGCATTTATACTCCAAGGTGTTTCCACTTAATATTAAAAGTCATGGTATTTGTTCAGCAAACTATTCTTTGCATCACAAAAATATTGTAAAAAATTCAGTTTTGTATATCAATACATTCAGGGTTTTTTTTTTTCCTTTGAGAAAAGTTTAATTCTTATTTGAATCTAAAACTTCTCTATTAAGAAAAAAAAAAAAAAAGAGGGACACAAAATAACTGAGAGACCAAATGTCAAAGAGAACTTTCTTTAAAAGACCTTCCAATTAGTAAGGGACATGAATGGGGGGAAAAGCTCAGGTACAAAGATATAAAGAAGGAAAATTAGGGCAAATGAGATGTTGAATTATTTGCAACAAAAGGTGGGTGAACGGGATGGAGGAGGAAATCCCACATTCTCCAGTTAAAGGATTATGTTGCTTTCGGTTCTCGGCGCAGCCCTCGCCTCTCGGCTCCACAGGCCGTGGCGCTGGACCCTCTCCCCTAATCTGTCCTTCCACAGCACTTTCATGTTTAAGGCTAGAAGACTTTCGGGGGGAAATGGGAGTTTGTCTTGACTAAGATGTTTGGAAATAAGTGCTAGCTCCCCCCTGGTTCCTCTGTAGCAAGTGACCACAACCCCAGGAAGCGGGGCCGCTTTCTGACTGGGGCCGAAGCTCCAGGAAGCCGCTCTGAGTTTGTAGTCTCTGTGCCCCTTTTCCTCTTGCTCCGGACTGACCTCTTCACTTTAGTCTCTGCCCCTTGAGGCCGGAGACGGCAACAATCATCACCCCCAGACAGCTGGTCCCTGGCTAAGTAGGGAGTCACTGTGAATTGCTAATTTGATTTCTACCGGGAACTTTTAGCCAAGAGTGCTGTCTCCAAATCGCAAAGTTGTTAAAATCCTGCAGATAACTAGAGTGGGATTTAATTCAGAAAATTCAGATTGTTTCAATAGCACCAAACTACCTGTCAACTCAGACTCACTCAAGGAAAAGACATCCGTCGAGCTGGGGTACTATGAGCTTATTAAAATTTTGCATCATATATGAGAAAAAAAATCTTTTTATGCTGTTATAAAGAGAAGCACTTTAGAATTGCACTGACATTTTCTTAACCCATTGGTACCATTTAGAAGTTCAAATAGTGGAATTTTAGAGCTAGGAATGCTAAACTCGCCTAGTCCAAACCTGAAGAAACTGGAGCTCAGAGAGGTTAAGTGACTGACCCAAGGTCACAGAGCTATATAGCAGCAGAAGCTCAGCTAGAGCCGGGCTCCTTTTCTCCAGCCCAGCCAGGAGTGCCCCCCTCCCCTCGCTCCTCCCTTCTTTTCCTCCCCCTCCGCCACGCCCCTCCTTATTATTTTGCTAAAACTTCAGCACAGGAGCTACTTGCAGGCTGAGCTGCACCAAGGACCCTCCCCTTACACCCTGAGCTCTCCCCAGCTTGGCCCCCTTGGTCTTGGTAGCATGGGTGGGGGCACACTCCTGCAGAAAATACCCGTTAGAGCAGATCTCCCCGAACGGCAGGGCGGAGGGACACTGCAAAGGTCGCCATGAAAGGTTTGGGACCAGCCTCCTGAAGACCCGGTCCTGCGGCAAGGATGGGTCACGCACGTGGCAGGACCCCAGGAGCCCGCCCCTGAACGGTCTCTCCTCCTCACCGCTTCCCACTGTGGCACTATTTTTTTTTTTAAAGATTTTATTTATTTATTTGAGAGAGAGAATGAGATAGAGATAGAGAGCACGAGAGGGGGGAGGGTCAGAGGGAGAAGCAGACTCCCCGCCGAGCAGGGAGCCCGATGCGGGACTCGATCCCGGGACTCCAGGATCATGACCTGAGCCACCCAGGCGCCCCCCACTGTGGCACTATTAAGACAAATGTGAAGTGTGTGACTTTGTGAATTACAGAGTCTCTCCTGTCAATACAAGGATGAAAAAGGACACCAACGAGGATGCTGAGCCCAGTTAGTCTGTCTGTCTCGTGGACAAGGGATGCCTGGTTCCTCCAAACTTGGTGACGTGGCTCACCTGCCCAACGGGGCCGGGGTCCCACGGGTTTGGGCGGCAGAGGTCTGAGCTCACCCGCACCCCGGGGGCGGCAGGCGGGATGGCCTGGGTTACTGGTCCAGATGGAAGTTCTGGACCAGTATGGAAAGGACAGAGCCAAGCGTGGAAGTATGGGTCGCATGGGCAGAATGACCCTTCAGACCAAACCAGGACGCAAGACCATCCCAGTCAGCGTGCCGCCGGGACGGTTTCTTCCCACGCTGGCAGGGGTGGCCCAGTTAGCCGAGTAATGGAAGTGTAGCCGAGGAACAGTTAGGGGGTCCGAGGCCCCAACAAGGAGATTCTCGGCGGGGGTGAGGGGGTGGGAGGCCCACACAGGATGGTGTAGGTGTAATGGAACTCACCTTGTGCCAGGAGGGAAGTGCCCACCATCTGGAGACTTAAGAATACACAAAAAGTGTATTCAAAAAATATGAATTTTTGTGTATTCACAAAAAGTGAATACTCAAAAGTGTATTTCACTAAGAAAATGAGATGCTAAATACTTTATTAGGGAATTATTTCAAAAATTATATGTGACTGGTGAATGATTATGAATCCTGAACACACCCTGGGAAAAATAAGCTCTGTCTTGGGGTGATTCGATCATCTTCTTTTTTTTTTTTTGAAGATTTTATTTATGTATTTGAGAGAGAGAGAGTGAGTGTCCGGGGGAGGGACAGAGGGGGAGGGAGAAGCTGACTCCCCGCTGAGCACCCAATAGACAGACATGGGGCTCGATCCCAGGACCCTGAGATCAGAACCTAAGCAGAAGGCAGACACTTAACCCACTGAGCCACCCAGGTGCCCCCATTTATCTTTTAAAGCAACATTGTTTTTACTAAACTCTTTTCTAAATTTGTTCTGGGCTGGTTTTTCAGAGCCTACTGGTTAAGTACAGAACTGGCCAAGGTCTGTCTGACTGGGCACCATTTCAACCAAAGCAAAACAAGAGCCTCATCTGAGACTGTGGGAGAGTTTAGGAAGCAGGACAGAGGCAGGTCCCACACCAGGGTCCCCGGCACCTGAGTCACCCAGGGGGCTCTGGTAGTGTTGCTGGGCACTGAGTGTGGGGTTTGCCTCCCATGACTTCCAGATTTCCGACCCAAGCCAGGGGTTCCAACATCAAAACAAGCCCAGTAAACCCAGAGCAGATGGGGAGCACTGTTCACCCTTTTCTCCTCTCATGGCTGGAAAAATCTCCACCCGATTTTAGGAAAAGTTATGAGGGTTAAAAACAAAGAACTCCCAATGACCAGAGATGTAGTCTATATTAAAATCCTGATTTTTCTTTTCTGTATGTGTTGTTACTAAGCCCCGGTTTCTTACCTGTAAAATGGACATAATCATAGTGTTTTTATCCCAGACAGGGACTAACTCACATACGGCCTGAGTAGCACTTAGCACACGATAGCAAATGATGGTGTTTGTTATGAAAACTGTCCACACGAGAAAACACAGAGTTAGAATAGCTGCTTAAGACAAGCCACGGACCCCCGGGGAGACAGTGTTCTCACAGTGGACCGGCTTTCCAGAAGCACCTCCGTCCGCCGGTGGCCCCGTCCTCCGCCCGACCCAAGAACGGTATTTATAGAACATGCTCAGGTACAACCATTTTCTGAAACTTTCCTAAGGAGAACCCAGCACAGCAGATTTCAGGGCGACGGCGCAGGATGGTATCAAACGTGGAGGGTCTTTGATGCGGGACAAGCCGCATGCACCTTTGCTTGTCCTGGTCATCAGTCCTTTCCTGCTCCCTCCCCCAGCGGGCCGCAAGACACAAAGGGCCGGCGGGCGTGTGCAGGGAGGGTGGTGACAATTCCTTACGTGCGCCAACACGGGGAAACTGAACGCCAACCGCACCCAACAATTTAGCTTGAGGATGACCGCGGCTCGAAACAGCGTGAAAAGCTGCAAATGTGTAAGTTGTCCTTTAATTGGGTTTCGTGTCTCTAGCTCCCTTGGCAGGAGAGGGCCCTGGAGGAGTGTGGGCGTAGACGCGAGCCTGGCTACCAAGTCTGGTGGACGTGCGCACACCACCGTGGGCTGAGAAGAGCGAGGAAAGCCTTCGCCTTCTCTCCGGGTGCGTCTCTTCCTGGGCCTCGTTGCCCTTTCTCCCGTGTTCCCCAAAGTCGGGCTGTTGGCTGAGTCAAGCTTGGTTTTTATTCACGCATCTACTGCAGCAGGGGGCCCTCCTCGGGGTGCTGAGGAGGTAGCCCGGGACCGTGACCTCGCCTGTCTTCCCGCCAGCCTGAGGCCGGGGGAAACCACCCCACGGGCCGCCGTGTGCCTGGAGGGGCGGGCCTGGCCGGAGACCACAGCTGCTGTGTGTCCCCAGCCGCCCTGGGGTCCTGGCCGTACGTCGTCCAGACCAGCACAACGCGGCCCTAACGCTGATGTGCAACTGTACTCATCGTGATGTGAACCACACACGAAATAAGAGACTTAAAAAAATCCGGGGCTCCGGGCTGGCTCAGTCAGAAGAGCCTGTGCCTCTTGATCTCGGGGTCGTGAGTTCGAGTCCCACGTTGGGTGTGGACATCACTGACAAAATATGTAAGACTTGAAAAGGTCTATCTTGCTATTAAAAAAAAAGAAAAAGCCCCCCTAAGGGACAACTGTCCTCTTCGGCACCCCTCCGACCTAGAAAACACGGAAGTACGCCCTACTCCATAACTAACGCGTGGAAAGTTCATTCAAAGTGCATCGAGGGAAAAAAAAGTCTCTTTCAGTTGCCACGTGGAGTGGGAACTGTTTGTATAATTATTTGAAATTAGCCCTCTAAGAAGTTCCATTGACTGAAAGAACGTTTACTGAGTGTCTCTAAATCTTGGGCCTTCTCTGGCTTGAATATATGTCACCGCTTCCTTTCTGCTCCCCCGTGTAAACCGGAACGTTAAATGCCCACGCCAGAGCCCGTCTGAAAACGGCTCTGCGTTTTCACGTGTCCGAGAACGTGACTTCCCTCAGTAAACAGCGAAAGGTCAGGGCTACATCTGCTCATTTAAATGACCCTGACTCTATCCTCGCGAATTGACTTACCTTAATAATTAGCTAATCGATGAACAGAGATATGTTGAGCGACCGATTTTAGAGGCTTTGCTGGGTCCCCGGAGCACAGCAGTGAATAAAACAAAGTTCCAGTCTGACTCGTCGTCACCCGTTTACACACGTAGTTTCTCGGTGAGCACTAGTGGTCTGAGGGGAAGCTCATATTCTTCTTTTTCTTCCTGTCTGTCCGTACCTCCCTCCCGGGACCCCACGTTTGCAGGGAAAATTGTACCAGCAAAGTAGTTCAATTCTATTATCCCAAATGTGTAAGGCATTAACTTAAAAGTAGGTGCCACCTCGAATGGCATTTACCCAAGTCATTAGTCGACTCCACATAACTTTTTTGGTTTGCCGAAGTCACGGTGTTTCGTGGGCCCCGGAACGGGAAAGCCCGCCCGCGGCCCCAGGAAGCTCCCTCCGCCCGTGCGGCTGCACTCCTCCACGAGCCCAGCGACTGGGCAGTGCCCGAGAAATGCCCACCTTGCTCATCAAGCTGCTTGCAGACAGCGAGGCAGGGAAGGAGGCAGGCAGGAGGCTGGTGGGGTGGCATCGGTCCCGCCGTGAGACCAGGGGCCGAGGCCGACCCGGAGAAGGGCCCGGAGCAGGGAAACCCAGGTGGAGAGATGGGGGAACGCCCCAAGAAGGACAGGGCCCGTGCAGGGGGCTTCCAGGCACGGCCCAGGCTCTGCACGGGCCCCCGGCGGTGGGAGCGGCCGTCACCCCTCGTGCCCCCGGCCTGCAGCAATGTGGGCGCGTCTCTGTGGATCACAGCGGTGAGCTCCTGCCGTGATGAGCCCATGCAGCCTCAGGAAGCAGTGTGCTGTTCCTCATCTTTATCTTCATTCTCATATGTTTTACGGGCATCTCTTCAGCCTCCCTGCCATTCTGTGCAGTGACTCTGTGCCTGAGAGCATGGCGGGGGGCCGCGAGGCAGGTGGGGGGGTGTCCCCCCGCGGGCCAGCAGGTGCGACTCGGCACCTGCTCCGGTCACTGTGTTTCTGTTACCACTTCCCCACCAGGCCCCAAGCTCCAGTGTGCAGCTCCTATGATGATCTACTCCCATGTCCCATGGCACATCAGTAAGAATGAAAGAGAAGGCCTGACTGCAGTCCTGGACCTCACATGACTTTATGCATAAAGAAAAGGAATTCCGGGAAACGTGGCTTCCCACGCAGTGTCAACAGCAGCCGGAGGCAATGAAGCTCCTTCTGCCGCTGAGCGGCTCTCTCTGGCTGTGTGTCCATGCTCGGACGTCAGCCTCGGAAGGCGATGCTGGGCGTGTGAGGACGGGTTAGGGGTCAGGAAAGGGAAGGTGGACATGGGAGGCAGTGTGGGAAGGGACAGAGACACAACGCTCTCCTGGTTCCCTAGGGCTGCTCACCAAAACCACTGGAGTAGCTGTGTGCTCACGTGCCGTAAATCATAATTTAGTCGAGAGAACCACGATTCACAGGGCCTCTGCCCATGGGATGCACGGCCTCCTCTTGCGGGCAGAGATTCGTCAGGTGGGCTGCTTTCCTTCTGGGAGGTTCTAAGCCAGAGATGCGACCGCAGGCCGTCAGTGCTGACTTTGGCAGGGAGATCCAGGGAGTCTCTGCAGAAGGAACACCTGAGCTGAGCCCGGGAGGACGCGAGGAATGTCACAGCTGGAGCCCCCAGGAAGGCCATTTCTGCCAGGTTGAAGGAACAGTGTGAGCAAAGCCACGTGGCCTGGGGTGGGCATAAGCGGCTGGGAATGGAGCATGGGGCAGGGGCATGGGACCCCAGCAACAGGGTGAGGCCAGAGGGCCCTCAGGACTTCCAGCTTTGTTCTGGAAAAAGTTCTTGTATAGAGTGCGCATGGGGCCAGCAGGTTCCATGGAAAGGTGGGAGACGGGCAGGCTGGGGCTTCTGGGGGCCCTTTGATGTTGGTGTAACAGTGATGCGGGGACAGGCAGAGGGACGAAGAGAAGATTCATTAAAGATCCAGGATCCAGGCAAGAAGCACAGTTTGTAGAAAAAAAAAAATGGGTGAATGATCGTTTTATTTTTACCCGAATCCAATGAAAACATTTCCTGTCTCATTGTATTTTTTTAGCCCGACACTGTTTGCATTAGTTCCTGGTAACAAAGCACCACAGATGCGGGGTCAGACAGCAGAAGGCGCTGGTGTCCCAGTCCGGAGGCTGGAAGGCTGAGGCCCAGCGGGGGCAGGACGGGCTCCCTCTGAGGCCAAGGCGGGATCAGTTCTGGCCTCCCCCGGCTTCGGGTGTTGCTGGCGACGCTTGGTGTTTCCTGGCCTGTGGATGCATCAGCCGGGCTCTGCCTTCCTCTCTACCCGCTGCTCTCCATGGGGGTCTGTGTGGGTCCAAATCCCCCTCCTTGTAAGGACACTGGTCTTACTGGGTTAGGGACCCACCCTATCCCAGTATGACCTCATCTTAACTGGTACGCCTGCAGCAACCTCATTTCCAAACAAGGTCCCGTCTGAGGTTCTGGGGGTCAGGACCTCCACATATCTTTTTGGGGGACACAACTCAACTCATAACACTGGTTTTTAGGGGCTAAAAATGTTATTATTTGAAAGCAAGACCAAGTTTCCAGTTCCCCTTCACCCATGACCTCAGAGGGGATATATTTTGCAAATTGTACTCCAAAAACCAGTCAGAGAAAGCCAAGTCTTTTGTCAGGGCCCATTGAAAGGCCCTATGAAAAAAATGTTTATTTCCTCAGCCAGCTTGAATCGGCCAATGTTTTAGACTTTACTGGACATCTGGGGTTAAAGTTGCAGGTTGGATGGCTTCCCGGACGAATGGACAATGGAGGGACCACACAGACAGGCCACACTCAGCCTCCCCACCCGGACTGCCAAGGAAGCGGTCCCCAGCAACGCAGCCCAGGGGTGAGGGGAACGGGCACAAGGCGGCACAGAGCCCAAAAAGCACGCCACAAGTCTGTAATTTGGGCGAATGAAAAGCTCCAGATCCAGCTGATTTGGTTACATAAGAGCTGCCTGCCGGGTTCCTGCTTTGCTGTATTTTCAGTGCCTCTCCGTGGGGTTCATTCAAGGTCGTCGGTGGCTGAGGTATTTTAGCCTGAGTAGATGGTGGTGGACAGTGTGTCCTTGTGTGGACGTGCAAGGCTGACTGCGGGGGAAGACAGCGCCAAGAACTCCCCCCTCCGCGAGTCGCAGAGGCACAGCCAGCAATCAGCGCATCGCCTGCAGGTCGAGCCGCGTCTCCATCACATTAGGATCAGACATCAAGGGAAGAGTGGCCACGGCAAACCCTTCGGGAAGCATACCACCCCCTGGATTCGTGGGGAAGTGAGATGCAAAGCAAGCAATTAACCAAGAAAAAATATCCAAGGAGCTACCGGGAAAATTGTTAAAACACAGAAACACAAGCAGGATAATTGCACAAAATGCACCCACCAGCTCGGAGGAAGAGGCGCGAGGACGGAAGGTAACAGCTGGGTCTCACCCTCCTCTCTCGGCAATCGGATGTTTCGAGGAATACATTTTCTTTAAGATGGAAATACGTCTCGTTCTCTGGGGGGAGGGATGTCTAATACCGTTGGGGTTTTACGAGTGTGGAGAGCCTCCCTGCTGGGGGCAAGGCAGACTGAGCTGCAGATCTGGGACAAAGTAAGAGTTGGTCTTCCCTGGTGCCCCTGTGATCCACGCTGTCAGGAGGAAAGGGGTTCTTCCAATTTCGGCTGCCGAAGCCAGGGCAGCGTGCTGTGCCAAAGGACCATTGTCGCCTGTCCTGTTTTGGTTTGGGTTGAGGGTTTTTCCCCCAAGCAACTGCACAACCCCTGAGGCTTTGAGCAAAGTGCTCTTGGCAATACAGACGCTGCAAATACAGGGTTCACCCTACACTCAGGAACAGTCGAGCCGGTAGGAGCCGCAAGCAGGCGCCCAAATAACCCGTTAAAATGCTTAAGACGGGGAGGGGGGGTGCGCCTGGGTGGCTCCGTCGTGAGGCTGAAGCATCTGACTCTTGGTTTCGGCTCAGGTCATGGCCTTCCCCGCCCGGGGATGGAGCCCGTGTCTCAGGGTCTGGGCACAGGGGCGTCTGCTGCCCCTCTGCACCCCCCGCCCCGCTCACGCACTCTCTCGCAAACAAATAAATGAATGAATCTGTAAACAAAGAAAAAGTTGAAGACAGGAGAAGATGATGGTTTTGAGGGTGAAGAAACGACGAGAACTGAAGGAGAGAGGACTCTGGGGAAATGGTCGGTCTCCCGCGCCAGGCGCCGCCCTGCTGTTTGCCACGAGGCTCTGAATGCCCCGCTCGAGCCTCCGGACACGTCCTCTCCGCGCCGCTAAGAGGACTCCGGCCACGGTCCCCAAGGAGGGCGCAGGTGAGCGGTGCGCCTGGTCTGGGGGGGGGGGGCGTGTGCCACTCGGAGCAGCTCCACGCTCGTGGCAGAGGAGGGAATGTCTGCAGCGAGGCTGCTTAGCCAGCCATACAGACGCCCAGCTCACCGTGTCACACGAAATGACCCGACAAAGGAACTGTGGTGCTCTGTTCTTGCTTTTGCCTGTTCTGGAAGCTCGGCGTTATCCGGGAGGTCTAGCTCTGACCGAGAAGGCTCCAATTCCCCGGCGTTGCCGCGCTTCCGTTTGTCTCCACGGCTTGGAAGTGCATCCGTCGACGAGTCAGAGCAGACCCAGCGCGGGACGTTCTGAGCAGGTCTGCTTTCTTTAAGGGGTGTTCTCCTTGCTTTCTGGCCAGCCGTGCCCCCAAGGAAGGCCTGGAGGTCAGCAGCACCGCAGAGAACACGCCCTCAAGTTCTCGGCCGCCGGCTCTGACCAGCGATCCGGTGCGCGTGTGGACACATCCCAACACGTCTCACCCTCGAGGCCGCGGCACCCAGCGCTATGATGTTGCGCCTTCCCCGAGTTGATTTCCCAGTCTTTCCCAATCTGTTATTTTTCACTGGTCTGTGTTATGGGTTAAACCATGTCCCCCCCAAAGACACACTGCCTCCCTAACCTGCATCCCCTGGGGATGTGACCTTGTTGGAAATAGAGTGAAGACTCACCGAGTGAGGATTTGCTACAGCTGGTGTCCCTCTAAGAAGACAGGCCCCCACGTGCAGACGGTGGCAGGTGCGGAGGGGTATGGCCACAAGCCACGGGGCAGCTGGGGCCGCCCGGAGCTGGAAGAGGAGGGAAGGAACCCCCAAAGCCTTCAGGGAAAGTGCGACCCTGCCGACGCCCTGATGTCGGACACGTGGACTCCAGAACTGGGAAACAGCACATTTCTCTTGTGTTGTGTCCATTTTGGCAACTTCTTACCGCAGTCCTAAGACGGCAACGCAATCAGCACTGAGGGATGCTGTGGGAAATGAGCCGTGGTGGGTCCATTCTGTGCCACTGCAGACATTTGGTGGAGGACGTCCTCCTTGATGCCCCCAGCCCCCCCCGGATTTAGGGAGATGTTAGTACCTACTGCAAAGGGGGCTCTTTTCCGGGGGCAGCGTGGGACCCCACCAGGAATGGGTCCCCCTCATCTCTGGGTGGCCCCCGGGACGGCTGCAGCACCTGAGGGGCTGGGCCGCCGGTGGCAGTGAGTGAGCTCCCCTGCAAGCCCCCACGTGCCGCACACCCCAGACTCACCTTTAGTGTGCGTTGTCTGTGAGAAAGGCAGGACCGCTCTGCGTGGGTCTCATGACCAGTCGGTGCTGACGTCCCGGGGGCTCAGATGTGCAGCACATCTCAGCCCGTCGTGCTCAGTTCCTCAGCCTTGTTTCAGGGGGCACTCAAAGCCCTCTAGGATGTGAGAAAGAGTAGGGTATGGACGGGCAAAGTTGAACAAGCAGGTGAGGACAGGAACCTCGGCACGGGGGCTGCCCTCCCAGAACCCGGGGCTGTCGGCGCTCCCGTGGACTTCCCTTCTGCTGCAAGCCTGGGAGTTTGGTGCCTTCTGTCTATTCGGAGTACCATCCCGCCTTACCTGGGACCTTGACGGTCGTGCCTGTCCAGCTCTCTTCTTATTTTTTCGTCGTTCTCACTAGACAAATGCTGGCTGACACCTGCTACGTCCTAACACTATGCTGGGCCCGAGGTGTCCAGCGCCGAGGGAGAAAGAAGGCCCATTTCAGCTGTTTACTTGCTAATTTCTCTGCAGAGAGAATGGCTCTATATTCAGAATTTTTAGAATGAGCAGGAATTACCATTAGCAATGAATTGAATGCCAGAGCCAATCCACTCTGTAAGTAAATCCTTCCCATAAGTCCTTTTAATTTTTATTGGATTATAAATAACTTCT
This sequence comes from Callorhinus ursinus, assembly GCF_003265705.2. Classification (NCBI taxonomy): domain Eukaryota; kingdom Metazoa; phylum Chordata; class Mammalia; order Carnivora; family Otariidae; genus Callorhinus; species Callorhinus ursinus. The sequence continues at coordinate 3,408,627 of NW_027397141.1, forward strand.
GGGCCAACGGCCAAAGGGAAGCTGCTGGGAGAGAAAGCCCAACGACCAGCCACGTGATGCGCTCGCCTCGGCTGCAACTTTCCGCTCTCCTCGTCTCCTCACGACCCATTGCTGTGGTTTTGTGCATCATTTAGGATCCAGCCCCAGGATGAAAGGTACAGACAGAGGATGCTGAGGAAGGCGGCCAGTGGGAGAGGAGACAGGGAGAGGAGGGTGTCTGTCCACACAGCCACTGCTGCTCCCGTCCCACGTCGCCTCCTGTGCCCCACTCACACATCTTCCCTCACCTCGAGGTGGAGACGCTCCGGAGGAAGCAAGGCAGGAAGATGAGGAAAGTCAGCCAGATGACAACCGCGGCGGAGGTTGGCCCATGGGGCTGGGCACCGGGCCCAGCAAAGTCACAGTTCCCGCTTGAAGGCTCCCACTTCAAGACTCGGGCGCTCTGCTGGGAGCCCCCTACCTGCAGGCTGCAAGCAGGCCAGGACATAGGAGGCTGCGCTGGCCACCCGTCTTGGTGCCTCCCGGGGTTGGCTGGCCATGGTTCTCAACCTGCTCTCCAAACAATTGCTGGATATCCAGATTAACAGCGTTGCAGCAAATTGGTTGGCTCGTGCATCTTGTCCACCTCACACAAGGGTCAGCTCCGAGTGGCCAGGGTCCTCAGCTTAAGTAATTTACACGGATCACATTGTAAAACATAACAGCAATATCTCAGCGCTGTTAGAAGACCCTATTCAAAGTGCTTTCCATACCTGAAGTCAAAGTCTGATTTCTAAGTAGCTCACAGGGTGGCAAGTGAGCGTGGACGAGCCCAGCATCTGTCCTCTGCCAAGACTGGCCCCACCACCCGTTTAGGTGCTGAGTGCACCATACCTATCGTGGATCTTGCTCTGGGGGTGGGGGTTCACCACGGAGGACAGCCCGTCCGTTCTCAGACAGCTGGCCGTCATTTTCACATTATTCCGGGACCACTCATCTTCCGTGGTTTGGTTCTTCAGCTCTTTTCCTACTTCTGTTCCACCATCCCCAGAGGAGCAGGGCTGAATAGTTTAACTCTTTGTGCACCTGACTGTGGTGTGTGTTTATCAGCTTCACTTGGAACTTTTGATTTAATGGCAAGTGTCCAAACCCGTGCGGGTCGACTCACTAGAGATATGTCCGAGGCCTAGCAGCTGCCTGCCAACTCCCAAGCCTAGGAAGATCCAATTTAAAAAATCAACTTTAGGAAGGCCAAGAGCCAGTTAGAGCGGCCTGGCCCCTGGAGCCGAGCGAGTCAGGTGTTCTCCCCACAGCTCACTGAGGTTGAGGAAGAAAGCACAGGTGTGACCAACTGATGGAGAAACAGCAAAGGAGCCTCTTGGGCAGAAAGGGAGGATGCGGCATCTTCACTGAGAGGGAAGGGAAGCGGGCCTCCAACCCCGGGGGTGCGGGCCCTCACGGTCACCGGGGAGCCGGGCTCAGGGAGGACGGACATGGCAGGGACTCGGCCCCAGATGCGAAGTACCCGGCTCACGTCCCCACCCAGGCCAGACCGGAGGCCTGCTTCTCCATCTCTGGTGACTTGGTGACTCCTGTCGGAGCGAGACAGGACAGGTCCCGAAGAAGGACTGGAGTGACACCCCCTCCAAAATCCTCCTTCAAGGGGAGTGAGTTATACTGCTGAATCCTGTGCTTCCCAGCTTGGTGGTGATCGCAACCGAGACCACGTCTGAGAGAAGTCGGGAAGTCATTTAGGACAGTGGCTTTCAAACATTTTTAAAGCATTTTCCTTGAATAAAAGCTATAGGAAATCCTCTAGAAGGTACACAGAAGGGGCGGTTCTGATTGCAATGGAATGTGGGCTGGATACGGGACCCTCGCTCACTGACAGAAGGACTCTGGGCGCACAGACTGATGAGCTCCAGGCCCACTTAAAGTTAACCTACAGCATGTTATGTCCAAATAAAAAATTGCTCGTAATACATTACACACCAACCAGAATGGCTAAAATTTTTTTAAAAATTAATTTAAAAAAACCCCAACCTGATTATACCAAGTGTTGGCAAGGACGTGGAGCAACTAAAACTCTCTTAGGTCCCGCTGATTGGGTGGAACCCCTTTGCAAACACAGTTAGGCAATATCTGAAAATGTCAGACATACACCTAGCATATGACCCAGCCATCCCCTCCCCCAGGATTTACCCCTTAAATAAATAAAAGCATTCAGCTTTCATGCAAAGATTTGTACACGAATGTTCACGGCAGTCTATTTAAAAGAGTCAAAAACTGAAAACAGCCCAAATGTCCCTCAACGGTGAATGCATACACAAACCATGGTGTATCCATGCACCGGGTACTTTTCAGCAATAAAAAGGAAAAACTAGGGATACACAGTAATGGGGATGAATCTCATAGTTGCTATTCTGTGTGGCGGAAAAAGCCTGAAAGAAAAGGAGGCACTCAACATTCCATTTATACAAAAGTGTATAAAACGCAAACAAAACTATCGAGATGGAGGCAGATCTGTGATTGCTGGGAGGGGCCGGGGGAGGGGGGAGGGGCACAGGAAGGAAGGGATTAGGGGGAGCGTGGAAACCCTTCACAACGAACAACTTGTAATCGAGGGTGCCCGTAAAGCTTGTTTCAGAAGAGAGCACTGTATGCACAAAGTGAAAAGGCGAGGGAAAAGCTCATAGAAGATACAAAGGAAGGAAGGAAAATGTGTGAAGTGATGTGAGAGTCGGGGTGTGCTGGAAGTGTGTGCGTGTGTGTGTGTGAGAGACGTGTGTGTGAACACGTGTGTGCGATGTGTGTGCAAGTAGATGTGGGTGTATGGTGTACATGTGAACATGTACAGGTGTGTGTGATGTGTGCATGTACGCACAAGTGTGTGTGGTATGTATGAACACGTGAGTGATGTGTGCATGTGTGTGCGTGTGAGTATATGTGGGGTGTGGTGCACGTGTGAACACGTGTGTGTATGTGGGCCTGTGGTGTGTATGTGAACACGTGAGTGGTGTGTGCACGTGTGTGCAAGTATGTGTGTGGGGTGTGAACACGTGTGTGATGTGTGCGTGCATGTGTGTGCGAGTGTATGCGGGGTGGGGTGTACGTGTGAACATGTGTGTGCATGTGTATGTGTGGGTGTGTGGTGTGAGTGAACATGTACAGGTGTGTGTGATGCGTGCACATGTGTGCACACGCATATGTGGGAAGTGTGGTGTGTGAACATGTGTGTGCATGTGTGTGAACACATGTGTGTGCATGCGTGTGCATATTCCTGAGGGAAAGGGCTGATTTATGTTGACTTCTAATGATCCATTAAAATCCACAGGTTGCTTTTCCATGGAGCAGTGTAAATAAAATACAATAATTTAAAATGAAACAAAATAAAATCAAACAATATTAAGTGGCTCAGCGTATGGCGCTTGACACCACAGATAGCTCCGTCCTCCAGAGACACTCTCTTCTGGGCCCCCAGGGCGTGCACCTTTATCTCGGCTCCTCCAGCCCCGCGGCTGCCCCTTTGGGGTTTGCTGCCCAGCTTCTCTTCCCGGGGCTCAGTCTTGGGCTGGTTTGATGATGGCGTCCCGTCTCGGGACTGCACGTGTGGACACCCCACGTAGACAAATAAGGGGGAGAGCAGCATTTGGGGCACTGGTTCCTACCCTGCGCCCAGGATCCAGGACCCCGGAGTCTCCGTGGCTGCGGCCAGGCTTCGCCTGAGGATCCCAGGTTCAGAGGTCACTCCCAGGGCCAGACTAGTTGCCACAAGCAAACCTCGAGGAAATCTTGAGAAATTAACTGCACACTTTGAGTAGCTGGTGTGATGGTGTGAAAAAGCCTCTCATTTGAAATATTTTTGTTCTTAAAATGACTTTGTTACAAGCTATGTCCGTTTCCCGGTGGCCGTAACAAAGTACCACACACTGGGCAGCTTGGACCGCAGACGCAGGCTCTCGCCGTCTGGAGGCGGCACGTCTGAGGTCCGGCAGGGCTTTGTGTCTGCACGTGGCTGTCACCTGGTCACTTGCTGTAAGGACACTGGTCACGTTGGATCAGGGCCGCCCCAGGGACCTCATTTCACTTCATGACCCCCGTGAAGGTCCGACATCCAAATGCAGCCACATTCTATGGTAATGACTGGGCGTTAGGGCTTCGACTTGGGAATTCAGGGACCCAATTCAGCGTGGAACACGACCCCACAGAGCCCAGTGCCATACCTGGCGGACACCATGTGCTGAATCGGGGTGTCGATCTACGTGGGAGCCCCTAGAAAGTGTTTATTGGTTACATGATCTCTCCATTTCTAGCAGATCTGCGTCGCAGCGAGGTTGGGCGATGAGCCCTCTTGGGGGTATTTTCATCCAGTGGGCTGCCCTGGACCCCAAGCGAGGGGGTACATTTTCTCAGACTGGATGAAGACACAGGTTAAAGAGAAGGAACAGTGGAAATCAAGCGACAACGCAGAATACGTTGATGCCTGGCGTCAGCACGGCCCCTCACAGAGCCACCCCCTCTGCTGGTGCGCTCGGCCTTTCCCAACAGTTGCTTTCTTGACTCCGGTGGATCCTAACCCCCTGGGCTGCCTGGCCGGCTGGAGCAGAGTCACAGAAACCCTGTCTCTGATGCAGAACGGGGAGCAGTGGGCAAAGTGAGACCGATGTGCCTCTGCGTCCGGGACCCACGTCAGCCCAGGCAGAAATGGGGCTCAGCACCGCTCTGGCTGCATCCTGATGCAGACGTGACCCAAGTCAGAGGATCACAGGGCAGCCTTGTTCTTACAGGAGTTGACTTTTCCCTCCCATGTGTTACGCCCCTGGCTCACTGCTCTTCCCCGGCTCTCGCCAAAGAGATGAAACATTAAATTAAACATGGCTGGTTTGGGCTGTCAGGTCCCCGCATGGCCGGTGGTCCGATGCAGAGCTTGTGGGTGGCTGGGAAGGAACGGGAGTGACGGTAACAGTAGCGACTCACCCCGTACCCACACTGCTGTAAGCACCTCACATGGGTTAACTTGCTCACTTCTCAGAACACTCTCACAAGGTCTCCCCCAGTCCTCGACGATTCACTTGGAGCCATGAAAGCACAAATTATAGTTAATACTATTAGTTCAGTCGGTAAGTGATAGAAGCAGGATTTGAACCCGGGCCTGCTGGCTCCAGGGTTGAGCTTTAAACCACCCCCCGACACTAAAACCCTGGTCTGGCTGCAGCTCCTGGTTGTCTTCTCCAACGACGGGTGGGCCTGCTTTCCCTCCCCTTGGGGCCTCTGACTGCCCCAACCAGTGGGGTGCCATGCCAGGGGCTTCCAACCAGGTCACGGAACGTACGTCCATCGGCCTGGTGCTGGCTCACTCCGGTCTCCCTCTGTCTCTGCATCTCTCTCTCCTGCCCCGTCTCAAGGCTCACCATAGGAATCCAGCTACCATGTTGTAAGAGAGCCCAGGCCACATGAGGAGGCCCCATGTACATGCTCCCGTGGTCGCCATAGCTAGTCTTAGCTGACAACCTTCCTCAGTCACCAGGCCTGAGAGCAGATGAGCCTCATGTCTTCCAGCTGACACCTACCCCCACTGTACTCTGTCCCCACTCCCAACCCAGAGAAAGGGTTCAACAGATACAGAACACAAAGAAATAGGAGTCAACTTTTCTATCCTAGGTGTTTGTGAAGATTAACTGAGCTTATGGGAAAGCACTCTGCAGACCATTGTGGGCTATACAAATGTCGGGTATTGTCATGGCATTAACAGTTATGGGGCATGCCTGGGACTTCTAAGCACTGAGGTCAGATTGTAATATTTCTTTCTAAATACCCTGATACTTTTCATAGAAATTCAACAAGAGTCTTACAGGATCTGCGAGTTCTTAACAAATACTATTTTTTCTATCAAATGTCTCTGTGACCTTGGCAGACTAAATTCATCTACTGAGCATGATGTACCAGATGCTGTTGGCTTGGATCAAGACTTTTCTTTTCTGCAAACTGGTAGCTCTCACAATTCTAAAACTGGCTAATTACCTAGGGTTCAGATCTCTGGCTAAATGGGGGCCCCAGAAGCTGTTTAGCTGTTGCGGTAATTTGTCTCCTCTAAAACCAGGGACAAGGCCAACTCCATGCATCAATACTGGGGATCCAGTATGGTGCATGGTCTGTGGCATGACAAACACTGTGACGTGTGGGTTAAATTAATACGAACATTTAGGGTAATATACATGAGCCTGAATTCTCATTTTATCTCCATTCTATTACTTTATATAAATAAAATTATTAATTCTGACATGGCATTCTTTTTGTGTGAAAAAATTTCAAAAGCTTGAAGTGAGCACATTTGACCTTGGACGGAAAGCTGGAGAAAGCAGGAAGAATCCACTTCCTGAGTTAGAAGCCTTAGTGTCCACATCAATCAGGTCCCACTAGGGAAACAGAAGCATATATAGAAACAGAGGTGGAGGGTGGAGAGAGAGAGGGACTGACTCCAAGGGACTAGTTTATACAATTGTGAAGCCTGGCTTCTCAAGTCCAGATCTGTAGGATGGCCCCCAGGCTGCTCAGGCAGGAGCTGACGCACAAGGGAAGTTCTTTACCCTCAGGGAAAACCTCAGTTCTGCTCTGCGAGTCTCCTTCCCACCCCACCAGATCATCCAGGACAGTCTCCTTCACATAAGTGCAGCTGATTGTAAGTATTAAGTACATCTACAAAATACCTTCTCGGCAACCCTGAGATTAGTGTTTAATTGAATAACTGGATACTGTGGCCAAGCCACGGACGGTCACAGTCCACCCCTTGTCAACCTGGCACCCAGACGCATGGCCCAACCCATGCTGTATCTCCACATGAAGACAAGAACAAAGCCACACTCCTGCCTAACACAGCATAACCACGCTGCATACAGCCACTCGTGCTCTTCTCCCCGAAGAGGATGAAAAGTCTTTGGGCGGTGTTCACTCTTCTTCTTGAGATCCTATAACTTAAACAAGACAAATAATCTTGAAAATTGTCATCCTCGTTTCTATAGCTGGTCGCGTGGCCATCCCTGGTCTGGGTAACTACCTGCCTCCACCACCCACGGGTACGGACCCAAACCCCCATTCCTGAAGGGTCTGGGCCATAACTAGCCCTGCCTGCACTGGGGTGTTGTATTTTCCACTGACTTTAATTACAGGGCAGGTAACATCAGGAGACGCCCTACGGGATTCCAGACATACTCTTCTCTACTTCCATTGTGAATGGCAGTCCCGTTTCGCCTTGGTAATAAGGATCAATCACCCTCGCCAGCACAATGACCGCCTTCTTTGCCTGTTAATTCAGAGGTACCGGAGCCCAGCGTGGCCAGGTGACAGTTTTAACTTCCAGTTCAATGGAAGCATTGTTTTGTCCCCTGGTGGAAGCATTCCCCCCTCTGCAACTAAAACCCTCCTGAGAGCAAAGCATAAGGTTGTAGGACAGGAAGCACACATTTTGCCAGGGGGTCCCTCGGGGTAATGGTGAGTGATGCCACTGGCATTTCCACCCCTTGAATCCTGGACCCATGAATCCTGGCTGGGGGGAGAAATGGCACCATCCCTTGGACACTGATTTAGAGCACGTACAGCCTCCTGGAGAACCGCGACCCAGCCCTACGAGGTATCCCCACCTAGCTGGTGCTGTCCCTGAGTCTTCAAAAGGCCGTTTCAGCGTTCTATCAAACCAGCTGCTTCTCAGGAAAATGGTGAGATCAGTGAACTCTTGGAGTGTGGACCCATTACTGCACTTCTTTTGCTGTGAAGTGAGTTCCTTGATCAGAAGCAATGCTGTGTGGAACACCTGTGCAATACCCTGTGGGAGATGAGGCACTCTGAAAGTATGTGGATGGTAGTTTGGGCAGAGGTACACATGCAGAGAAGGCAAATCCATATCCAAAGTAAGTGTCTATTCCAATGAGAGCAAAGAGCTTCCCTTTCCATGTTGGAAGTGGTCCGATGCCGTCCACCTGCCACCAGCTAGCTGGCCGATCACCCGAGGAAAGGTGTTGCATCAGGGACTCAGGGCTGGTCATTGCTGGTTAGACTGAGTGAGGATGGAAATCTCTAATACAGTTCTATCTTGGTGAGTGTTTTCTTCTGAGTGAAAGCCACTGAGTAGGAAGGAAGTTGCCTCTGAGCTCTCAGTACAGCCCACCACCATGTAGACACTCACATTGCCCTCCCGGAAACCACGGCCTCCTGTCTTCCCTGCTATCACAGCCCCTGTTTTGGTCAGATAGGGGTGAAAACGCTTGATATTGGGGGAAGGCAGGCTCCTGCCCCGAGTCCAGGGGACAAGCCTTGATTGGTCTGAAGTAGCCGCGGGACTTCTAGTCCACTCTGCCGGGGAGGGTCTCCGACATGTATGTGGCCGAGCTCTTGCCATGAGGTTTAGGGAAAGTCGGTCAAGGGATGTTTTGGAAACGTTTTTGTTTGTTTGTTTGTTTTTCCCAGTGAGAAGGTACATCTTCACAAGGAAAGAGTTCCCTTCCCCGTTCATTGCCTCCTACCTTCCTGCTTGAGATGCAGTTGCTTTGAGCTGAGGCGGCCCTCTTGTGACCCTCGGTCAACAAAGATGAGGACAAGAAGACAAGCTCAAGAATATATTTGCATGAATATTTATCACAGTTCTTTGTAGGAGCAAAAATTAGGGAAAAATTAAAAAAACAGGGGCGCCTGGGTGGCTCAGTCAGTGAAGCATCTGCCTTCGACTCAAGCCATGATCCCAGGGTCCTGGGTTCGAGTCCCACATTGGGCTCCCTGCTCCGCGGAGAACCTGCTTCTCCTTCTGCTTATCGCTCCCCCTGCTTGTGCTCTCTCTCTCTCTCTCTCTCTGACAAATAAATAAAAATCTTCAATAAAAAAATAAAAATAAAAAAGCAAGCTCCACTACTAGGTATTTCCCTACAAGATACAAATATAGTGATTTGAAGGGGCACCTGCACCCCGATGTTCACAGCAGCAATGTCCACAAGAGCCAAACTGTGGAAAAAGCCCAGATGTCCGTACAGATGAACGAATAAAGAAGAGGTGGTACATATATATATATGTATATACACAATGGAATATTAGGCAGCCATCAAAAACTGAAATCTTGCCATTTGCAATGACGTGGATGGAACTAGAGGGTATTATTATGCTAAGCAAAATAAGTCAGAGACAGACAAATACCATATGATTTCACTCTTATTTGGAATTTAAGACACAGAACAAATGAACACAAGGGAAGGGAGGGGAAATAAGATAAAAACAAAGAGGGAGACAAACCACAAGAAACTGCTCATCACGGGAAACAAAGTGAGGTTTGCGGGGGTGGGGGGAGGGGTAACTGGGGGCTGGGCACGAAGGAGGGCCCGTGATGGAATGAGCACTGGGTGTTGTATGCAACTGAAAAATCACTCAATTCTACCCCTGAAACTCATTTTAAAAAATTTAAAAAACAGGGATTAGAAATGTACAAATCCATATATTAGAATATTATACAACCATAGACATGTTTATTGGCAAGAGAATATGTTTATGAGAATTTGTTAAGGGACAAAGTAGGTTACAAAGAGTTTATAGAAACCAAGTTTTAATAAATATATAAATGTCTGTATAAAAAAGAAAATAACTGGAAGTTTATTGATCAATATGTCAACACTGGTCATCTTTGGGATGATGGAATTGTGAGTAACTCTTTTACTAATTTTTCTTCAGTGAATTTGTGTAATGTGTAACCAAATACTGTAAATACAGACTTTGTTGGAGGGAGAGTAGGGAGGGAAGGGTCAATACACTGAAAGTGACAGAGTGGAAATAGAGAAGAGGCCTGGGTTTTCTCTCACTCTTTTTAAAAAGATTTTATTTATTTATTTTAGAGAGAGAGCGAGGGTGGGGGTAGGAGCAGAGGGAGAGGGAGAGAGAGAATCTTCAAGCAGACTCTGTGCTGAGCACAGAGCCCAACGTGGGGCTCAATCTCACGCCCCTGAGATCACGACCTAAGCAGAAATCCAGAGTTGGACACTCAACCGACTGAACCACCCACGTGACCCAAGGCCTGGGTTCTCAGAACACTACTGAGTCATGTGCCTCCCCAGAGCAGACCACTGCAGATATTTTTTATGTGAACTAATTAAATGTCCTTGCCGCTTCTGGCATTCTTGGATCTTCTGTTATTTGCAGTTGAACACTTACTGATATACCACTCATATTTCCGAAGAGACCTGGATTCCTTCTCTATCATTAAATGTATCTCACAAGTTTGATGACTCTTAACATATTATCAAGACAATGCAGAGGATATATTTTACATTTCTCTATTTTTCTTCTGGGCGGCCTTTTGACTGGCTTGAAAGTCATTTGAGCCTGTTTGAGGCTGAGTCTGAGGCAGAGATTGGAAATCCAAAGATCAATTTAATGAACATCCATTAGTCGACGGTGGATAAATCACACAAAATGGGCATTTAAACAGAAATTTATTCAGAGTCATATTAGTATGTTAGGAACATCTAAAAGCTGGATTTGTGAAGTATTCCTTTTGGACACTTTCACCCACTTGAAATGAGAGACATAGCAAAGTGAATTTTATGTTCAAAATCACATTTGGTTAAAGGATCTGGGATAGAAAACACCAAATACTATTTTTTGAGGGATTTCTGTAAATATCGGTCAACAGAACTCTTCCATCTAATAACTAAGAATCATACTAGGAGGATTTCACTGTTTTTTAATGGGAAGCAGAAATTAAAAAGACCAATCCCATGCTGCTTGAGTTCAAAGAACACAGTATTTAATCAAACAAAGTCTTAACGTAGGTGTGCCAAGTCTGGCTTCCTCCTACAGGACCTGCGATGTTCTCCACCACATAAATAATGAAGGGTTTTGAGATTGATGGCACCTGTATTGAGAGAATCCTCAGTGAACGAGAGGGGGGAAGCATCGTGCAGGTAATGTACACACATCTGGAATAAATCAGGATACCAGTGGAGCCGGCGTGACTTCACGAAGATAAGGGCTGCCAGACACGTCTGATTTTCTGTGAACAAGAGAGAGAGAGAGATGTCTGACAGCTGGAGAGTGATGGGCAGACACAGCCCATTTGCTCTTTCATGACTGCAAAGACACCTCTGGATCACGCAGGCGGGCCACGAGTACCAGCTTGCTAGAGGGGACAGCCGGTTGGAATCCCCTAAGGCAATCTCTGTCCAAGGAAAGCCCTTTCCCAGGCAGCCGTGTGTGGCACGCCACTTAGGGAGCCGTGCTCGGTCCACGGACGTGGAACTTTACGTTCACGACACCAGGGGTGTCTTCTCTGCTGGGCGCCAAGCCCTTAAAACAGGGCCCTGTCCAGGAGAGGTGCTCAGTGGGTATTTGTCCCTGGCTGGCTGGTCAGGTCAGGACTCAGTAGCAGAACAGAGAAGTGGGGCTCTTGAGACTTGGAGCCAGGGTATCTGTACTTGGAGTCCTACATTTTCAGACTCTTTGCTTAGGAAAATCTACGTCTCTGGATTTCAGTTTCCTCGTTTGTCAAACAGGACAACAGGTACCAGCTCCATTTTCTCAGTGTGTTGTAAGAATCAGAGGAGAACATACATTTGGAAATACTTTGTACTCTGAGATGCTGAACAGATGTATGGAATTCCTTTTAATGCCACCTCTTCTCTAACAATTTCTTTGGTTCCTTTGGTCAGTGTTAATTGGATATTACCTAAGAGTTTCTGTCTTGTACGCCAGCGGGTGTGGCATGATGTTTAGCCCACAGTAAGTGTTTAATTAATATTAGTTGAACTCAGTTCAATAAATATTCACTTTCCTCTTGGGCTTAACCTACATTCTGAGAGTGCTGGGTCACAGTTGCTGATCTGCAGGAAGCTGCTGCCGAGATGCAGTGCCGGATGCGGGGAAGAAGGCGTGAGGAAAGGCATCCCGTCTTGAAAGGTGTTTTATGCTCTGCCAAGAGTTAGACTTTGTTCCGACTTTGATGGGCAGTCTTTGAAGAGATGCTGTAGCGAAATCTATGGCGGGTAGATCTTATGCTCCTTCAAAAGGTAAAGGCACTGGGGGTTAGCGTGAGGTCCCTTCCCCAACCTTTAAATGCCACAGAAGACCTAGAATAATCACAAGCTGAAATAGAGAAATCCAGGGTGGGGGGCACAATGTTTGTAGGTTTATAAGAAACCATACTCCTAGCTGGGGTAGAGAGAAAGCCAGAGAAGACCAGTCTTAGAATAGAGGCTATCTTGCCATTCTGCTTGAAAACCTCTATTCAATTGTAAAAAGAACAACGGGTTGTTGTTGTTGAATATACAACAGTCAGAACAAGATGGGACAGAGACAAATGAGGGCAGAAAAAAAAAGCCAGAAAAGCAAAATGAGACCCCGACACTATTACTCTCAAAGATTTTTGTGTATATGGTCAAATTTCCCAATTTTTAAGAAAATGCAGAATGTCCTATATTGCAGCCATACAATTAAAACAAATTTTATCTTATTAGAATTACACACAGACAGTGTTACACAACATAGACACCGTATCATCACTTAGTAAGGTCATGAGGGTGATGATGTCCCTTTTCGTTCATTGCTGCCTGCCTCCCCTGCATGGAGCATGGTGCTAGGAATGCGACAGGTGGGTCGTTACGTATGTGTTGAGTAAACAGAAGAATGAGGGAGTGCAGAGCATGGCCCTCAGGGGCTCTGTGAACGGACTGTGCTTCAGCAACAGTGTTCCTGTAGGAAGCACACTGGAGTGTTTGGAACTGGGAACATTGTTGCTCCAAAGAAAAGTTCGTGTCCTTGGAAGAAAGAAGTGAATGTGTGTGAGATGGGCAGCTAGCCATGGCCCCCAAGAGAAGGATGACGATACAACCTTCTGCACACAATGCAAATGCTGTGCAGCACCCCAGCCACTGTGTCGGGGAGAACGGAGATCAGACGAATGGAAGGGGACCTCCAGGGGACTTCCCGGGTCCCTCCTCCAACACACCCCTTCCCTGACACCCAGGGGCAACTGAGTAGATCTAGCTTCACCATCCCCTTTCTTCTTAAAAGGAGTTCCCCCATATGTGTGTCCCCGAGAAACATTCTCTTCCTTGTTCCTGACCTTTATGTAAATAGACCATTATGTATATATTCTCCCACAACTTGCCTTTTTTCACTCACTGTCATGTCTTTGAGATTTACTCATGTTGATTTAAGTGACTGGAGTTCGTTCCCGTCCTCTGTCCCCACCCACCCGCCATGTACAATGTACGGCTGCTCTCCCAACGAGGGACGTGCTGTCGACCCCACTTTGTGTCATCTTCGAGGTTATGAACCTTTGGTGCAAACACTGGCAAGAGTTCTTTAGGACCGTGGTTCCACACTGTCAGTTGTCATCCTCCATGGATTAAGAAGTTTATTTTGTGAGATGCAACCAGCATTTTATCTTTTAATGAAAAAGGAATAGAATAGAGCAGAAGAGAATAAAACGAGACAGAAGACAACAGAGTGCCTCCTGGAAGAAGCACTGGGTACTTTTGCTCTGGTGACACACACCTAGGCCCTGAACTCTAGTGGGAAATGTGCTCTTGCAGGAGAAAAGCAAAGTGTTTACAAAATGGGACTTCATCGGAGAGTTCATTAGCTGGGTCATAGGAAGTGTGCACACTTTCAAAATCCGTAGGTGTATTTGTGTCCCGCAGTCACCGGACAAATGACCTCAAACGGGGAGGCGCCCAGCAATGGAGATTATTCTCTTGCCGTCCTGGAGGCCAGTGTCTGAAACTGAGGTGTGACTGGCCACACTCCCTCTGGAGCCTTTGCCTCCCACATCACGTGGCCTCTCCTCTTCCAGCTCAAATCTCCCTCTGCCGCCTGTAAGGACACCCATTGTTGGATTTAGGGCCCGTTCAGGTAAGCCGAGGCAATCACACCTCAAGATCCTTCACTTATTCCATCTGCAAAGACCCTTTCTCCAAAAAGGGTCACATTCACAGGTTCTGGGGGTTAGGACATGGACCTGTCTTTCGGGGAAACACTCCTCAACCCCTTGGAGTAGATAATTTCAAAAGAGATTTTGCCAATTTAATTCTTGTGACTCAAGTGTCTGAGAGTTTCAGTTACTCTGTATCCTCACGCTGCCTGTTATCAGACTACTTGATTTCTGCCAGTTAGGGGAATATGAGTTATTACCCCATTTTTAATTTAATGTGTATTTTTCTGGCACTGAGGTTGAACATCTTTTGTTTTTCTCTCTTTGCTTTGTTTTGCTGTTCATGTTCCTGCTCTTGTCACCCGTGAAATGTCTGTTCGAGTGTTTCGCCCATGTCAACCATGGGGTTGTGTGTTTCCTTTTGATGCAAAGGAACTCTTTATATATTCTGGACAATAATCCTTCGTGTTGAGGATTTCTTCTACCAGTTTTGCTTCTCTTTTCATTTTTAATATTATTTTTAAAATTAATGCACAGTAAAATTGCCTGGGGGATTGTGCAGCTCTGTGAATTATACAATAAGATGCATGTGACCACCACAAATCTGCTGGCAAATAGATCCTTCACCCTCCATGCTTGCGCTCATACCCCTCTTCAGTGACACCCTCCCCTCACACCTGCCGCCAGGAAACAGCTCACCTGCTCTCTTACCAGTTTTGCGTTCTGAAATGCGGTATGCAAGGAATCACATAGTAGGTGACCTTCCACGACCTACCTACTGGGCATAACATCTTTGAGATCCATCCACCCTGTTGGGTTTATTAGCAGCTTGTGCCTCCTTATTGTTGAACAGCATCATGGTGCATGGTGTGCCTCTGTTTATCTGCTCACTTGTTGCTAAAGCACATTTAGGTTATTCCCTGGGTTTTATAATATTTAAGACTAGAGTTTCTATAAACATTCCTGTGCAGGCTTTTTTGTGAGCATGTTTCCGTTTATACAGGGCAGGATTTTCAACCTTGGTGTGACTAATATTTTGGGCCAGATGATACTTCGTTTGGGGGTTATTCTATGCATTGCAGGATGTTTGGCAGCATCCGTGGCCTCTAAGTACCAGGTGCCAGTAGCACCCCAACCCAGTTGTGACAACCAAAGTGCCTCCAGACTTTGGTAAATGTCCCTGGAGGTAACTGCCCTGATTGAGGCCCACTGCTCAAGGGTCTTTGGGGGTAGTGGGGGTGCTGGTCACATGGTAGGTGTGTGCTCCAGTTTAGAGTCTCCCAGGGTGGCCACACAGCTCAGCTGTCATTCCCACCGGCAACATGCGAGCATTCAGTCACGGCCATTCTGACCCACACCCCTGTGACACGGTGTTTCACGGAAGGTGCTTTAATGGAGGGTAGGAGTATCTCATCATGGTTGTAAGTGGCACTCCTCAGTGGCTAACCATGTGTGCCAAGTGCTTCTCATATGTTCTCTTTGGTGATATGTCTGTTGCCCATTTCTTCACTGGGCTGTTTGTTTCTCACAGTCAACTTACAGTAGTTCTCTGTTCTGGGTGTCAGTCCTTTACTGGACATGAGTGGCAAGTGCTTTCTGCCAGAGGTCAGCTTTAGTCTGTTTAGGAGTGTCCCTCACAGATAAATAGTTTTTACTTTTGATTAAGTCCAATTACTGATTTTTCTTTTTATGAATTACGCCTTTGGAGACACAGCTATCAACTCTGCCTGTTCTCAGATTACAAACAATCTCTCCTATACTTTCTTTTAAAGTTTTATAGTTTTATATTTTACATTTAGTTCTGAGATCCATTTTGGTTAATTTTTGTATAAGGTGTGAGGGTTATATCAAGTTATATTTTTTAAATGGATGACCAATTTTTCCAACATAATTTACTGAAAAGACTATCTTTTCTCCATTGACGTATTTTTGAGGCTTCATCAAAAACCAACCAGTCACATTGTGTGGCTCTGTCTCTGGACTCTATGATCTGAATCCCTTCTGCAATATCATGCTGCCTTGATAGCTACAGCTTTATACAAAGTCTTCAAGACCAGTGGTTTATTCTTCCAACTTTATTCTCCTTTTTTAGAAATGATTTGGCTCTTCTATTTCCTCTGACTTTCCATGTAAATTTTACAGTCAATTTCTCTAGGGGCGCCTGGGTGGCTCATTCAGTTGAGTGTCCAACTCCTGGTTTCGGCTCAGGTCATGATCTCATGGATCATGAGATTGAGCCCTTTGTTAGGCTCTGTGCTCAGCAGGGACTCTGCTTCAAGATTCTCTCCCTCTTCCCCTTCCCCTGCTCTCTCTCTCTCTGGGATAAATAAATAAATCTTTTAAGAATATAATAAAATAAATCAGAGGGGGAGACGAACCATGAGAGATGATGGACTCTGAAAAACAAACTGAGGGTTCTAGAGGGTAGGGGGGTGGGGGGATGGGTCAGCCTGGTGATGGGTATTAAAGAGGGCACATTCTGCGTGGAGCACTGGGTGTTATGCACGAACAATGAATCATGGAACACTACATCCAAAACTAATGATGTAATGTATGGTGATTAACATAACAATAAAAAATTTAAAGAAGAAAAAAATATATAATAAAATAAAATCAACTTCCTTATACCTGTGAAAATTCCATCACGGATTTTTATTGGAATTCCATTAGATCTATAGATCAATTTGGGGAAAATTGGTATCGTGGCTATATTGAGTCTTCCAGTTTATGAACATGGTATGCCTCTCCATTTATGTAGGTCTACTTTGATTTCTTTCAGGAGCATCTTGGAGTTTTCAGCATATAAATCGTATGCCTATTCTGTTAGATTTACACCTAAGTATTTCATCTGGGGAAGAGCTAAGTTACTATAGTTTTCATAACCAGAATACATTTCTAGTAATTCTCTAAGCCTTATATATACCTTGATATAACCCATTTCTCAAGAGAGGATTTTACTTTCTTTTAGACACTACCAATCCAGGAAAACTACATTTTCATCTTTTCAAAAAAAATCACACATTTAGTAAACAGTTGGTCTTCAAACCACACGAGCACAGACTTATGGCCAGGAGTTCCAAGGAAGACTTCTTGTGCTCCCCTCAGAGCCGAGGCCGGGGCTGGCATGCATTCTTATGGTCACCCTCTATGGGCAGGGATTTCTATTCACTGATAAAGGTATTGTCCTGGGGGTCCTGGCTTCAGGCTTTAGCCACCATGCTCAGCTTCAGGCTGTCTCCCTCTGAATGGGAGGTCCATTAAAGTCAGGCCAGGACCACCAGGGACTGGTAGATACCTCGGACAAGTACCAGGGTGGGGGCATGCCGATCTCCCCCACTCACCCATGTGTTTCTGGCTAGTGAGTTGCCTTCATTGTCCTCAAAGTCAGCCACTCATCAAAAAAGGCTGCTTTCTCCTAATTTATCTGGAATGTTAAGTGTACTATCCTTGAACTAGCTTTTCTGTAGAGCTACTCTATCATGTTACCAGAAACAAAGTCCAAGCAAATAGTCTTAAATGTTTAAATCATAAGCATAATCATGATTTTATAATAACTTCTAGTAGATGATCTGGAATAACCTACCTCATTTTGTAGAGACTCAGACATGGAAAGGTCAAGACCAAACAACCTGCTAAGACAGTGTAGGGGCCCCAGCCCACAACTCCAGGCTTCTTGCCAGCTCTCTGTGCACCTGTGTGACTGTGTTGCTAATGGAGCCCCATGTCAGCCAGCAGGGCAGGTGGAGGTGAGCATGCCAGGGGACCCGGGCATTGTCCCAATGGGTCTGGTAAGTGGGTCCCAGGTGAAACGGAAGGGAAGATCACCAGCGCAGCACAGGCAGAAGCCTGGAGAGACACCTGGAAGCACATGCATGTGTACATCACATGATGTCAGATCTCTGCGCACTGTGGGTGGCCCCCAAACCAGGAAAGCTGGTGAAGCCCCCAAGAAAGGATGACTTTTCTGTTGGCATATGTCAGTTGGCCATAGCCTGAATAAATCCTGTTTTGTGATTTGGCTGAAGTAGGAGCGTGGTCTGCAAGTATGGGCAGATGTGGAGACTGGTGTCCCTTCCAGCCCCCACCCCAGCACCCAGCACCGCTTGATTGCGGGCCAGGGGATTTCTGCGTCTTAGTGACTGGCCCCCAGCTATATGATCAGCACAGATAGAGCAAAGCCCAGAGTCAGTGTCCTCCCTTGCCCCAGTCTCCCCACAGTCACTGGGACTGACACCCCGTCCCTGGGGGCACCGGCCAAGGATGGTGGTGACCCTCTCGTTCCGGCCGGGGGAGGGGGGCGGTGCACACTGAAAAAGCCGCATGCTGGCTCGTGGCAGCCAGCAGGGGGTCCTTGGCTTTCCATCAGGACCTCCTCCTAAGTGGGTATTATCTCACTTGAGCAGGAATCAGCAAGAATCAGAGCAGGTGCCTGTAGAACTGTGTGTGCTATATGCTTTTAAAAAGCCCTACAAAAATGGCACCCCCACAGCACCCGTGATGAGGTGTGACACGGTGATGCTGATTTCCCTTCCCAGCCTCCAGGCGCCATGAGGAGGCGGCTTCCCTGGCTGTTCCCGCAGGGAGGCTGTCGTGGTGCTTTTCTGTTCTGAGGGGGGACGGGTAGGGGGTCTGCTCCTGGTTCTCAGCTCCATCCTGATTCTCTGAAGTTCCTCCCTTTATTCCAGGTCTTATCTCTTCTCCAAGCCCGTTTCTTCCTTTCCTGGGAACCAAGGGATGGATGCCTCCTTCATCGCTACCTTTCCACAGACTCAGTCCCCTCCACTCGCGAGGTGAAAAGTGCCCAGCAGCAAAAGTGCACTACGGATTCCTGTCCTTCCTTCTCTCCTTCCCTCCCTCCTTCTCTCCTTCCCTCCCTCCTTCCTCCTTCCTCCCTCCTTCCCTCCCTCCCCATTTCCTCCTTCCTTCCTTTCCTTTCCCTCCCTTCTTCCGTCTTCCTCTCCCCTTCCTTTCTCAGAACCCCGAGCTCATGCTGCCATCAGATCCATTATTGGCACACTGTACTTTTTGCATTTACTGCTAAGGTGATTATTGCTCCCTCCCCCCTGCTTTTTTCTTGCTTCTCTTCCAAAAGAGGGGGGTGGTGGGTACTACTACAAACATTCATCACAGTCTTTATTATTTTGGCAAGGAAAACAAATGGGAATCAAAGAGTCTTTTTCCTGTCAGGGCCGTGATGAAGGCAGTGTCAATAAACGGAACAATTCATGTAACCGGATTGAAGTCTGAGAGCACAATAAAGCAACGTGGGATCAACCCCGACCGACAAGGCGGGTATGGCTCCAGGTTCTACCCTCTGATAGTAACAGGTCTCTGTCTACTTAACTCTTCAGCTGGGCGGAAAGCAGGGCTGGCTCTCGAGGACACAATCTAGAGTTGTCAGACAGCCTGTGCCCAGCCTGCCCCCCGGGGTCCCCCAGTACCCCCCCCCCCGCCGTGTCCCCCCCCCCCCCCCCCCACGTCACCCAGCCCCTGCCCTCCTCCCAGTCGCTCAGCCCCTCCCCCCGTGTCACCCAGCCCCCCTCCCTCTCTAACAAGCAGTCAACAGAAACCAACGTCGTGCACCTCCCCAGTCCTCGGTTTCTCCACCTGTAAAGTGGACATGTTTGAACCAAGTTCCCTTTTGCCTCTAAGATTCCAGAGCCACACTAACCTCACTTTCAAGCTAAGGAGATGGTTCTCATCAGTGTAGAAAACAAAGTACAAGGTGGCATCCGGTTTAAAAGGAAGGAGCTGGGTCAGAACTCAAGCACTTCAGGACCCTCGCATTCCTTCACGACTTAACAGGAAGAAGAAAAATCGCCCACATGCTTCTCCCATTCCCTCCCTCAGTTTGTCAGAGCTCCTTTTATTGTTAAATGAGTTTGTCACAAACATTTTGGCTAATATAACACTGAGGTATCAGAAAAGATTCCAACGAGGGCATCAAACCAACAAAATTAGAATTCTAAGTTGGTTTGAAAAAACAGTTCTCAGAAGACACCCAGATGGCCAACAGACACATGAAAAGATGCTCAGCATCACTGATCATCAGGGAAATGCAAATCAAAACCACCATGAGATACCACCTCACTCCTGTCGGAATGGCTAGAATCAACAGCACAAGAAACAACAGGTGTTGGGAGGATGCGGAGAAAGGGGAACCTGGTGCGCTGTTGGTGGGAATGCAAGCTGGTGCAGCCACTCCAGAAAACAGTATGGAGGGTCCTCAAAGCCTTAAATATAGAGCTACCCTACGACCCAGCAATTGCACTACTGGGTATTTGGCCAAAGAAAATGAAACCACTAATTTGAAAAGCTACACACACACCATGTTTATAGCAGCATTACCTGCAACAGCCAAATTATGGCAACAGCCCAAGTGTCCATCTGTTAATGAATGGATAAAGAAGATGTGGTATACACATACAAAGGAGTATTACTTGACCGTATACCAAGAATGAAATCTTGCCATTTGTGACAACATGGTTGGAGCTAGAGAGTATTATGCTAAGTGAACTAAGTCAGTCAGAGAAAGACAAATATCGTACGATCTCACTCATGTGTAGAATCTAAAAGACAAAACAAATGAATAAATGGAAAGCAGAATCAGATCTGTGAATACAGAGAACAAACTGTTGGTTGCCAAGGGGAGGGGGAGGGGTGATGGGCAAAGTGGGTGAAGGGAGCGGGAGGTACAGGCTTCCGGTGATGCAGTGAGTAAGTCACGGGGATGGAAAGTACGGCACAGGGAATACAGTCAGCAATACTGTGATGTTATTACAACAGGGCAACGGGGTCAGTAATAACTGTGGGGACGGACGGTAACTACCCTTAACTGCGGTGAGCATTGTGTAATGTGTATAAATTACCAAATCAGTATGTTATACACTTGAAACTAATATGTTATATGTCAACTATACTTCAATTAAGAAAACTTTTTATTAATCAAATACCTGTGGGTATATGAGACAATATCTTGTCATCTGGATTGTTCATTATTGTAACATCTTTGCCAATAAATGACTAAAAAGAATTCTTAAAAAACCTCAAATAAAACTCTGCTAGTTGGATCAAATCTCATTTTAAGAGGTGGTGTGGAGAAGAAGCACCACACTTCGTTTCTCCGAGGGCGTCCACAGCTTGCTTGAGCTCGGGGTCGACAGTGGCCCAAGGCTCCAGCGCTGCAGGGGCCCCTGCGGCGCCCCCCCTCCCCGTGCCGTGCTGACCTGGGACCAGGAAGGCACCAAGCCCAGACCCGGCTTCTCTGGGAGGAGGTTGTAGTGAAGCGTGTCTCCGTCTCCAGGACCAGGTTCCATCGCGGTGGGTCAGGGACTCGGGTAGAAGGGACCCGAGGGCGTCTTAACCACCAGGATTCTCTGCTGGTTTTGTTGCTCAGATGAGCCAACCCACAAACACATTGAAATGGAAAGAAAGGAAATTGGAGAGAAATTGGAGAAATAGCTACAAAGGTTCTTCTTTTTTAAACATTTGTCTTATTTATACTTGTTGCGAAAGCCCATCGGTGAAAGAGAGCCACGCTGTCAAACCCTTTCTGTCCCAGACCACTCACAAAGGTGTGACCTGTTTTAAGAAAAGGTGATATTTTAGAAGAAAAAACCTTTAGCGCAAAAACATTAAAGATGACTATTCACATGTCAAAAAGATTTACCTCTTTACGGGAGATTCGTCACCGTGCTTTTTGAAGTACTATACAAATCCAATGTGTTTTCAATGCCTTTCAATTAATTGATTCACACTCAACTTTATTTCAACGTTATTTCAACTTTATTTCAGTTTAAATATAATGCGATAAAAACTTATTGTTCTACTTTTCATTCCGGGGAATGTATTTCCTTACGGTTGCTGGAAGCAACCAGCTTCAAAGCCGACGGTGTGCTACTGCCGAGGGATGTACAAGCGGGTCCTAGCTCCGTTCTGCCACTGACTAGTGGCAGGTCCTGTCCCCCCGGCCTCAGTGTGCCCATCAGTGAAGTGGGAGCAAAGATGCTTGCCTACTGTGCTGTATCTCAAAAACGGTGAGGGGTTTAAAAAGTGAGACAGCAGAGGCGTGCGACCCTCACAGACTGGAGGGGTTATTGCCGTCCTGCAAGCTCTCTGCAGTCCGAGAAGGGCGCCTCCTCCGATGGGGGCTGGGGCACTCGCAGATGGATTGCCAGGTGCCACGGCTGGTTCCCTCCAAGAGCATCTCCAGCGTGGAGGCCTCCACGCTATGTCCCTGCTCATCCTCCCCCAGAGCCTCGTCTGCCAGGAAATAATCTGATGACCGTCAGTTCACCTGTTGCCGACCTGCTGTCCCTGCACCAGCTCTCCCAGGACAGTGAATGGAAGGACCCCACGCCCTGCCCCACGCGTTTTGCTCCTGGCTTCCCGTGAGTCAACTTACTTAACTTGCAACCACCGCATGGAGGGAAGTGGGCCCCGCTGTGCATCAGGAAAACTGCAGCTCCCCAATTTCAGAGACTTGTTCAAGGTCACACAGCAAGGGAGACGGACTCTGGATTCAGTCTCCGGGCCTCGGGACGTAAGGCTGTGCTCTGACCTTGGAGTAGGGGCCTGCCCTCCATTACAAGCCTGGAGGAGGGGAGCAAGCAGGCCTGCCCCGGGGCAGCTGACCACTCGCCAGCCAGCGGGAATGGCTGCAGATGGATTTTCGGCTGTAAAGGAGGGATGTGGAGCAATGAGGTGGTGTCCCCCCAAACAAGGACTTCTGGAAAGATCCACGCTCGTGTACGCGCCACACGTGCATGGCCCAGCAGGTTGGCGCCGAGCTCTTCACTTCCACAAGAGGCCCTGCTGCACATCCTTCCCCCACAAGCCCCGCAGGACCTGAGGCCTCCGCTCCTGGGCCATGGAGGCCAACGTTCCCCTCACATGGTGGGACCATGTCACTGAGGCTGGGGTGCAGGCATCTGAGGACCCAGCAGCGGGGGCTGAGTCCCGAGTGGAGCCGCCCAGGCGCCAGCGCCCAGAAGTGGGTCGGGCCATCCCAGCGTCCGCGCACCGTCCAGGCCCTGACCAAGTGGAGACGAATTCACGGTGTGCGGTCCTTCAACACCCAGATGACAGTGACTTCACACAAAATCGTGTTTAGGTCATTTCTCCATGAGTTGGTCGCACGATACGATGGCCCTCTCCTCCACAAGCAGCAGTTACTGGTGGCGAGACACAGCCGTGGGGCCGAGGGTCCCTGTTGCGAGCGACTGCAGGCTCCCAGCCCCTGCCCAGCCCAGCGTGTGCCCGTCCAGCCCCAACCTGTAGGCTGTCCCTGGGTCTGGGCTGTCAGTGGCCTGGAGGGCGTGTCTGGAGGGTCTGGTGTGACAGCTCGGCCGCCAGGGGTCCTGGGAGTGGGGAAGGTGAGGGAGGGGAGGGGGCCACACTCACAATGCAGCCTGGGCTGACTCCACATGGGGAGTGCCGCGGTGGGGGGGGGGGGGCTTCTTTGATCTCATTCCCCAGCCCCCAAATCTGAGCCCTGGCCGTTCACCCCTAAAAATATGCTTCTCTAAGCAACCACTGAGGACTGTACTGATTACAAAGGGGTGGGGGCAGCAGAGGGAAGGTGACATCCTGGCCGCGGCGCGGGCCCGGGGCTCCCTGGGTGGCGGTCCATCAGATCTATCCGAGCGCCTTGTCCTACCCCTCTCTGCCTTCTCCTTAGCTTCCCTTCTGACCACACATCCTTCGGACTCGTGTGCGTGCCCATGGAACGCCCCGCTCAGCCTCCTGATGGTGTGGGCCCTTTCCAAAAGATACCTAAGTTAACACAGCATGAGCCGGAGTTGGCAATTAGAGAAGGAGTTTGTAGCAGAAACCTCAGGAAAGAAAAATGGGTAAGAACAGGATGCTTTTATTTTCAAGAAATTATTGCCTCACAGAAAAAAAATGAATGGATTGCTCTTATTGGCTTTCCTTGTCCTGCCTTTTCTGCCAAGAAAAAAGAAGCACAATTGTTAACCTTTGTAGGACAGACAGAGACAGCTGGGCGATCCAGCAAGCAGAAAATGAAGGGTTTGCACAAACAAAGACCTCAGTCCCTGGTGCAGAACCTTGGTGACAGGGCATGGGCTGCGAGGCCCTGCAACGTGCTCTTTGAAAGCTCGTTGTTGAAAGAGAGACACCAAATTCTGAGTCAATAATCAATAAGCCCTTTGATGAGAAATAGAGATGTCAGGTCCTGGGAATGCTCACTATCGTGTTCACACCCAGAGGCAAGCGCAGGCCGGACCCAGTAACAACTTGGAGTCTGCAGGAGGAAGCCAGGGCTCCGGCTCCCGGATACACACAAGCCCCCTGCAGACCCACAGCCGGCGGTGCTCAGGGATCTGAGGGGGCTCCCGCCGTCCTGGGTCGCCGACCCGCTGACTCCTCCCGCTGGGGCCGCACGCACCCACCCTCACCCACGTGCACAGATGCTGTCCTACCTTTTACAAATGCCACTCCATTGGGACACCACTTCTTCCCACATCCTTTAAAACACCACCTAAAAATACTCAGAAAATCCTTCTTACAGAAGGTGAGGGCCCTATTGATTAAAAGAAAATTAGATTGAATTATTTTGGGAGACATAATGTCCATCATCAGTTAAAATGTATGTTAAATTAATTCATTTGCTGGTTTCAGAGCAGACAAATTAGGAGCCACTGGGGAAAATCCTGTTACAAATAGACTCTCTTAAAAAGACATATATTGCTTCCTTCCTATTATGCTGTTCTCCCTCCGTCAACATTGTGCGCACACGCACACCCCCTGACAGGTCTGATGTCACAAACCATATTTTATCTCAACATCAGTGTTTTCATAAAGTTACTAGCTTCTGCTCGCATGTAACCTCCCACAGGAACGCTGACCTCGGCCAGACTGGCAGAGGCTCTGCTTGGGGCCTGCGGGCTGGGGGGCTTCCCCGGCCCCTCCGGGCACACGGCGTAAGTGTCCCCAGATCACGAATTGCCTGTGTGTCAGGCTGCGTCTGAAATACATGTCCCATCGCGGGGGAGGAGTGAAGCCCAGGAAGGAAAGACAACCTGTCTATCTTTAGCAGGTGGTTTCAACAACACAAACTTACGGGGGCTGCCCCCACCCTCGCCCCGCCCCGCCCACCGCCCTGTGCCCCTTCAATCTTGTCAGCTGTGAAATGGGTCTTTCTGGCCCCTCTCTTGCCTCAGGGAGATGAAAGGTGGAGTCATGAATCAGTGGGGCTGACAGCCCAGCCAAGGCCCGACAGCAGGGGGGGGGGTTCCTTTGTCTGGGCCACTCTGACCTCCCTCGGCCTGGCTGCCTGTGGGAACAGCCCAAGGAATGCGGCGGGAGGGGGCACGGCGTGGCAGGGTCCTCCCTCTGCAGCCCTGCCTCCTGGTGCTGGGCCCACGGCCACCTGGCTGGTCTGCGCCTCCGCCGGGCTCCACAGACCAGACGGGGCGCTCTGCCCCAGCCCACAGCGGGAGCCCGCGGAGGGCGCTGTCCTCCGTGTGTCCAGAAAGGAGGTGGCCACGGGCGAACCACTGCGAATGGGAAGCTCGGGGCTGAGGCTCTGGCGGGAAAGGAACCTCTGCTTGGCAGCAAGTCTGCGCAAACCCACAGCGGTTCAGGGGGGCCTGTTGCCCCAAGCATGGCCCGCGGCCTCGTTTGGTGTAGAACAAACATTTTCAAGAAAATATTAAGTCATTCATGACATGGCCACCCAGCCTGAGAGAGTGCATCTCCCAGGGAGGGGTGGGTCTCGTGCATTTTCAGGAACCAGCGGTGCCCAAGCTCTGGCCCACAAGGCTCACATGTCAGCCGCCGTCCACGTGCGGGGCCAGTGGGGCCGGTGTCTGAGCTGAGACGGAGGGGAAGGAGAGAAACCGGTGTGCGGTCACATCGGAGATGTTCCGAAAAGAGAAGCTACAGCACAGCATCCGTGTATTGGGTGACGTTCCTACGTTTTCAGAACACGAGGCAGGTTCTAAGCTTCCAGTAACTAGCTTGTGTGTTTGTGTCCATTTATTTGGGATATTAATTTTAAAAGCCCTTTTCCAGTCCAAACAATACCCGTGAAAGGCCAACATTAATGAACTAATAATAGGGGCTTCCGACAGCGTAGTGCAGGTACTAAGACAACAAAGGCCACCCTGTGTTCTGACCACAAAATATCCTTTTTCCTCCTGAAAACAAAAGGTATTTTAAACAATTAACTCTTTTTTCTTAAGATTTTATTTACTTGACAGGGAGAGAGCGAGCGAGAGCACGAGGGTGGAGGAACCGAGGCAGAGGGAGAAGCAGGCTCCCCGCGGAGCAGGGAGCCCGACATGGGGCTCGATCCCAGGACCCTGGGGTCATGACCTGAGCCGAAGGCAGACGCTTAACGACGGAGCCACCCAGGCGCCCGTAAACAATTAACTCTTAAGTCATTTTCCTTTAAAAAATAAGGGGAGTCCTGGTGCAGGACTCCTGAGCAGGATAATCACGTCCCCGGTGCACCTGTGATGGATAATGGGGATTAACATGTGTTAAAAATTCCTGGTACCCCTCCCAGAAAGCCCCCTCATCTCAAGGGCCGGCAAGTTCTCATTCAGCCGAGGGCACTTAGTTTGCTAATAAGCAGCATAATGCTAGTCTGCATTCAGGTACAATTTAGAGAGAAACTGAGTTACAGAAACAACTGCTTTCTCCCACATGTCTCTGCAGGAGCGGGATGCATCCAGTGGGCTCTCCCTTGCACACTTTTATTTTGTGCGTGAAGACAAGGAGAGCTTTTTAATAAAATGTCTGTGTGTAAATAGTTCTAAAACTAACATCATCCCAGTACAGGGATCTCCATCACCACTGACAGTTCTAAGGGCTTCATGCATTACTTACAAGTTGTCACAAAAGCAAAATGTGGTGAGCTGAGTCTTATGTGGGAGAAAGGCAATTATCTTATATATTTTCCAGAAAACTTCTAAAATAATCCTTAACATTTTATGCATTGTTTTACGAAATTTGGAATATAAATTCCAGGAGCATATTATTCTCTCACCAAACTCATTTTTGGAAGGTTTTGTAAATATATCATCATTAACATTTTCCCTTTTTAAAAAAAAATTTCAGGAACTGTATTCATTCACATTGAATTTTTTTGTACTTCCTCACACACAGAAGTTGCAAATGTCATTGTGTTTTCAATGTTATTTCCAATGCAAGAGGCGATCTTGGGCTTATTGTTTATTGCAAAGACCAGAAAACCTCACCGTCCGCGCCTCGCAGGTGAGCAGGTGAGGCCGGAGAGCAGCTTGCTGGTTTTCTAACCAGTTATCTTTCTAAACAGAATCCATCCAAATTTCAGTGTTCACAACCATTATCTGTATATAGGAAAACAAGTTTTAAATTGCACAGGAAAATAGGAAAACAAAAGCAGGCAATAACATTAAAAAACCCAGATATATCTTTCCTTAATCATGTATATTTCCTTCTTTTCAGCATCAATGCCAAACGGAAGGAGTGGCTGTTTCAAAGGCAGGTGGTGACCGTCGTGGCTGACGCGCACCATGGTTTCTGAGCAGCTAAACCGCAGGGCTGGGCGTTGGGGCCGGCCCTACAGACAAACAGACCGGCACCTGCCTTCTTCGGGAGAGAGCAGACGTCTGTAGAGGTGAGCCCCTTCATGATGCCGCTTCTAGGCTGGTGGCTACCAGTGAGAATGTGATGGAGGGTGTTGAGAAGCACCACGGGGTGCATCTGAGTCCCTGTTCCTCCTGCTACCTGGTCTAACCAGGTCAGCTCCTCACCACGCCACGGGAAGAAGAGTGCCCGCCACAGCGCCGCCCCCCGGACTGGGTAAGCACCAGCCCGCAGACCTTCCCAGGTTCGCATTTTTGTCTATATTTTAAGTTCAAATGAACTGAAGTGGCCACGTTAAGGGCTTTTTCCATGTCGGAAGCTCTCTAGTTTTTACCCACCATCCAACCTCCCCAGAAGGTGGTTGAAATGGCACAAGGACGGTGGTGTCCTGCAACGGCAGAAGTGACGCCCAGCAGGGAAGTGGACACTGGATGCGCCTACCAGGCGGCTCAGCCCGAACCCACTGCCCCTCGAGAGGCTGGATGTGAGGGCGACGCGGCCTTGAGGCCCCGGCTCTTTCTGCCCTGGATTTCCATCTGCGTAGCGTGGACTGGCTTACATTCGCTTCAGTTGGGAGTCATCTTGAATGGGCAAATATACTTTGAGGTCCTCCAGGCCCGTCGTGGGTAAACTGATTTTAAATGTTGTGGGATCGTCTTGGAAGAAGCGTTCCAATCCCGGGGAGAATTATTGCGATGAATGTGCGTGTCACACTCTGTGCGCGCACTGACGGCCCCTGCCCAGCGGCTGCCCTTGTGTGCGTGTGCAGGGGTGCGGCCCTGCTTTCTCTCCTGTCCGTTAGTCCTGAGCCGGTGCTAAATTCCTGGTGGCCTCACAGCCAGTGTGCCTAGCTGCTTGGCCAAGGAAAGACAGCAGTCTCTGTGCATCGAGGTCGGGGAGGGTCGTGGGGGACACGCCGCAGGGCCCCTGGGTCGCTGGTGCTGGGAGCAGCTGAGCTGCCGGGCCAGGGACTGCAGAGCCCAACCCAGCAGCAGACCCCGCCTGTGAGCAGACGTCACAGAGCAGGGCTGACAAACGGGTTTCTGAGGATGGCATGGAGGGCATTTGTGTGAGTGCCTAGAAATAGAAATGTTGGTCAAATATAAACCTTCCTCCTCAGCCGGCAGCGCCAGCCGGCTCGTCACTCAGCAAACCTTTTATTTATCATGGAAAAAAATCAGACATGAAGAAAAGCAGGAAGAAAAGTCCAGCAAAGCTCCCTGTGCTCATGGTCCCACCGCAACAGCGGCCACCTGCCAGAGCTCTGTCCCAGCCGCACGCCCGCCTCATTCCTCTCCAAATCTCCCGACGGTTTGGGGGAATCTCACGCATTGTATTATTCCGTCCATAAATATCGTGGTCCAAGGGAAGGGCTCACTGAGACACACACGAGGATCGGAAGCACAGAACCACAATTTGATTCTTGAAAACACAGTTTCCGATTCCTTCTGCAGTTCCTTTAGTCCATCCACTGTACCCCTACAGGGATGGCACTGACCCCGGAGTTCCAAGGTCCCGGAAGCAAGACCCTGTCTGTGGTTATGCTGCCAACTCCCCACACATTCGTGTCATTTCTGCCACATAGCTTTTGGTTGTTAGGAATTTTAAATTTAAATTTAACTGTTTGATAATTACAGGCAATAGTTACATTAGATTTAAAGTCAAATCTACACCTAGTGCCAGTGATGGGCTTGGCGATCATGGCTCCGAGGGTGCGGGATTTACGGGTGCGGCCGTGCACCTGGACCTTACACACCACACGTCCCAGCCTGGTCTTTAGGGCAAGGGGGCTTCCGACCCCACTGTGTTCTCCCCATAAGTGACCACTTTAAAATGCGTTTTATAGTTTGTCTTCCACCGTATTTTTGTATTTGAGTGCAGCGGACACACAAAGTTATGTTGGCTTTGGGGTTACAACATGGGGACTCCACAAGTCCACCCGTTATGCTGGGTTCACCGCCGGTGCAGCCGCCGTCTGTCCCCGCACAGCGCTATTACAGGATCCCCGACACCAGTCCCTGTGCCGTGCCTTTTATTCCCCCCAAATTCAAAATAGAAATACACACCATCCCGCAACTCCGCTACCAGGAAGTTGCCAAAAGAAAACAAAAACACTGATTTGAAAAGATCCGTTCATCTTCCTGTTCATGGCAGCATCATCCACAGTAGCCAAGGTACTGAGGCAAGCCACGCGTGCCCTGATGGAGGGCAGAATAATGGAGATGTGCCGTATGAACGGTGGAATGTCGCTCAGCCATCACAAGGAAGGAAATCCCGCCGTGGGTGACAACACGGGTGGACCTGGAGTGTGTTTCGCCAAGTGAGAAAAGTCAGTCACAGAGAAAGACAAATACCATATGATTTCACTCATATGTGGGAATCTCAAAAACAAAACAAATGAGTCAACAAACAAAAAGCAGAATCAGACCCGCAAATGCAGAGAACAAACTGACGGTGGTGGGAGGGGCAGGGTGGGGGCTGGGGAGCGGGAGGAACTTCCAATGAGGGGATGAAGACGTCATTGTACTTTTAGTGTAAGCAAATGCCCACGGACCTCAGTCCTTATCTATCTGTGCCCAGAAATCCCTGCGTGCCCTCTGCCCCTTTCTTGGGTGAGTGGTAATGGGCCGCCACATGCTCGGCTGGCCGCACAGCCCTCCTCCACGTCTCTGTGGGCAAACATCTCTCATTCCACATGTCCCCAATTGATGCATACTCAGGGTGCTTCCAGCTTTTGGGTTGGTTGGCTGGTTTGCTCTTATGAGCAGTGCCGCAGTGAACCAGCTGTGGATGTCTTTCTGCATGTTGCCAACATGTCTGTGAAGAGGTTTCTAGAAATAGGACATAAATTTCCTACACTGCACCTGATTTGCTCTGTCACGGCTATGCCATTGTGAGCCACATAGGAGAGCATCTTCATGGGACAGCATTGCCAACAGAGTGCATTGCTAAGTGCTTGGATTTTTTTTTTAAGATTTTATTTATTTATTTGAGAGAGAGAGAGAGAGACAGAGACAGCACGAGAGGGAAGAGGGTCAGAGGGAGAAGCAGACTCCCCGCTGAGCAGGGAGTCCGACGCGGGACTCGATCCCGGAACTCCAGGACCATGACCTGAGCCGAAGGCAGTCGCTTAACCAACTGAGCCACCCAGGCGCCCAAGTGCTTGGATTTTTATCTAGTGGATGACCAAAATGATAGCCCAGATTTCAACATCCCAGGGAACGGAATAGGCCCTCTGGTGCGCCGAGTGGCCTCCAGCGTGCAGGCAGGAAGCCGACCGAGCTCACACACAATGACACCCAGACCCACAACCCACATGCACTTCTCTGAAAAGGGCTTGGTTTTCATGCCCTGCTGTTCGGAGTGGAGGCAACCGAGTAAAGGTCAGCCATGCCTTTCTGCACCTGCCCCTGGGTCTGCACCTGCCCTGGTCTCTGGGGGTGGCAGATGGAGCAGGTTGGAATCAGGGAAGCGCCACACCTGAGCTCCTGACCAGACGAGGGTCCCCTGCTCAGAAAGTGGCCTGCCTCTCAGAACCCATCTTGAAGGACGCAAACGCCACTCCGTCTTCCTCCAGGCACCCCTGCGCTCCCGGCACCAGCCCGCCCACCTCGCCACAGGCCAGGTGGTTCAGCAGCCAGGGGCACCCTCACTGAAACCGGCCCCGGGGTGGAAGCTGCTCTTCAGCACCAGTCGGCACCTTCTCTCCTGCTCACAGGAGCTCACAGAGCTCCCGTGGCCTTGGCGCGGGGGCTGAAAATGCTCTCATTCTGCTGCTTGGAAAGGGGTGCTGTTCCCCCACCAAATTAGCCACCACCAGGATGCTGAGTGAAGGGCTGAGACGTTCCGCAGTAGGGTGAGTGATACGTGTAAATAGCATTGATTGGAACATGGCTGCAAATGAATGATGTGATCAGTCTTGACGCAAAGCACTTTGCCTGCGTCGGTCGCCGCGTCCCACCAGGTGGGGCAGTGTCCCACCCGGAGGATGCTGCTCCCATCCCTCACGCGGCCACGCTGACAGTGGGCTGCAGACCACGAGGGAGGACGCCTCTGGCCCCGGCATCCCCTGTGGACGCCCCCCCCACACACACGTTCACAGGTCCTGGAGGGGACAGCAGGGCTCAGCCAGGCTCTCCTCCTAACCCCCCACGCGGCCAGCCCCCCACGCAGACAAGGGGTGAAGCAGCATTCCACTTGAGGCAAAAATCTGCCCGCCCTATTTATCTTCCTACCTTTGTCTTGAGGGTGAAGCCTGGGTCCTACTCTCGTTGTATTTCTCCTGCAATAAAAGGACAGTTTATAGTTCATAGTTTGTCCCCTGCTCATGGCACCAGATGCCAAGAACAGAAATCCACTCACTGTCCCTGCTGGGATTTCCCTCCTGGGTTCTGATCAGCCACCAGGGAAGAAAGGCACACTCAGGAGAGCCGAGGGGTGGCCTCAGCCCAGCCCGTGGGCCTCACGTCCCCCCTGCTGCTCTTCCCTCCAAGGATGGCCCCCCCCGCACGGTCCCCTCCCACTGGACCCAAGGATGCAACACAAATCCAGCCCTCAGTTGGGCTCTGGTTCACCTTCTGGTCTCAGAGAGGTGCCAGTCTTTGCAGAGTTGAACCTCGTTGCTTTGCTGACCATGTGAGGCCAGGATGGTCCTGCGGTCAGCGCGGACACGCAGTGGAGGGCGCTCTGAGTCGTGGGGAGCTCGCCCTGGTGGATGCAATGGCTTATGGCCAAGGAGAGGTCGGGACTCGAGCTCCAGCAGAGCTAGTCGGGTAGGGAAGAGGGAGTCCCCGGTGGGAAAGATGTAGACATGAGAGAACTGGTACTTTGGGCAGAGTGGGGAGACGTGAAACCAGAAACGTAGCTTAGCGTCGGGCTGCTCAGCATTCCAGGTGCAAAGTGAAGAAGTTTATGCCTAATTTCCTAGTTAATGGGCAACCATCAAAAGTTTTGACCAACAATGGTATGAAAGACAAATCATTTTAGTAAAAATTCTGGGTTTTTTAAATTATCTTATGATTTTTTTATCAGTTAAAAATACTAGGACCTAAAAGTAATTGATGTTTTTAAACATGTATTTGGAAAAATGTGAAAGAGTACAAAAAAGAAAAAGTTACCCGCGGTAGCATCACTTTCAAAGTACAGAAACTCAGCACCCAATGGACAAGGCGCAGGGGATGGAGAGACGGGGAGGTTGGGGGGCTGGGGAGCAGCCTCGGGTCAGCAAGTGGCCCATGTGACCTTGTGACCCCACCAGAACCACGCGCAGTTCACAGACGGGACTGAGCTACGAAGAGTCTGCAGCTGAAATCTCGCATTTTGCACAGAGATGTCCAGTCGTCTCCGTCACAGGCTGTGTCTTCCGGCACCGTGAGGAGGTGCAGACACGTGAGCTCTGTCAGAGCAGGTGGGCAGCCAACACAAGGACGATCGTGACCGGAGGCTCCTCCTTCCTTCCTGGGCGTTCGCCAGTGACTCAGCGCCTTGCCCGAAGAAAGGAGGGGCCCCACGCTGTTGTCCTCCAGCGTCTTCATTGGTAACATGGCACATCATTCATGAGACAGATGTGAGAGTACTTTGCTGTTTTCCAGGATTTGGGAATCCTCAGATAAGAGGCACTGAGCACAACCCATCATGTTCACTTCTTTGGAAAATAAACATCTTGGGAAGGAACTAACTGGTGTGGCTGCCACTTGAGCGTGGGGCTCTCAACAGGCTCCACAAGGGAAAGGTAGCATTTAAGCCTCTGGCAGGTCAGGAAAGAGCTTCCTATCAGGGATGTGTTCACAGGTGTGCATGGTGTGTGCATGTGTTAGTGTGTGTGCACGTGCGTGTTCACAGGTGTGCATGCGTGCCTGTGTGCGTGGCATGCATGGTGTGCATGTGTGCTTGGGCATGTGCTTGATGCCCGTATGTGCACATGTGTACGAAGTGTGTGTGTGTGCGCGTGTGCGTGGTGCACGTGGATTTCAGACTCCGGGACAGTACGAGGGAAATGGACGGATTATTCCCGAGAAGCTGTAATCACCTCCAGCAGGCACGGGTCGGCACCAGGAGCGTGGCCCCTGGAGCTCCGCGACTTGCAGTTGTTGCCCTGGTTCCTGTCGGTGGGGGCTCCGCGTGGCTGGGGGAGGGGTCGCACAGAGCCCCACACAGCTAACAGTGCCAGTGTCGGCCCCTTCATTGTCTCCATGCAGACAAGTCTCCAGGCTTGGCCGAAACATGTGCAAGCTGAGCTTTAGAGAATATTCTAAAGCAATCCTGGACAATCTGTTTGGGGTGTGATAGAGTCATTTAGGAAATAAAAAACTGCCTGGTTCTGGAAAACAGCACATAAAATGACCTATTAAATTAAACATAAAAAACAGAACAATTTCCTCTCATTTTATGGAATCCCGGATCTGATCTTCGATGTTCTCCTCTTAGCAGCAAAACGAGACCGAGGGGAACCTTCTCGTCCCACTGCACGCAGGGTCTGTCCCGGGGCCTCTGGCTCCTGGCTCCGGGAGGGCACCCCGCCCGCCTGCCTACCTTTCCTCTGGTTCAGATCTACAAAACCCCAGCAAACTGAGTCATTTGCCAAAGAGAAGCCAAGGGTTTATTCTTGAGAGCGCGCGCAGCCAGGTGCTGTCAGCGGTCGTGAGCATCTGTGGACATCTGGCAGGGGCAGGGGACAGTCCCTCCCAGAAAGGCAGCAGGGGATGCACAACGTTCCCAAGGGCGGACTGCCCCAAACCTGAGTGCAGGGAGCCAAGATAAGGAATTCTGAAACAAGTCCGAGCGACCCGAAAGACACCTTGCCATCCAAATGGGAAAAGAAAGACAAGAAGAAGGAAAAGGGTGACCACAAGAAACAATGGAAAATAAAAGCAAAGGGCGTCGACTGGACCTCTTCTGTGCACCCCGCTGACAGCGGTTCGAGGAGGACCCAGAGGTGAGGGTGCTTCTTGCCACAACAACAGGGCTCCGTGGGGAGAAGCCCGTCACACCCTGGTCCTGAGGGAGGTTCTGCTCCAGTGTCACGGACCCGGCGCGGAGGGAACACTGCCCTTCTCCGGGAAAGCCCAGCTCACGGCAACGCCCAGGACAACCTGAACATCAGTGAGGGTGCCCAGCAGCGAACGTGCTCAGAAACACAGCTCCCCCCACTCCTTCTCCTCGACTTCTCTCTAATTTTTGAAAATCACAAGAAACCCATGGTCTCCCCTATCCGCCCTCCCGTGCCGCGGGAGGCTGGGTCCTCCCTGATGCCGGATATCCCTCTGATGAAGGCATCGACAAAGAGCCGAGAGTGTATCTTTCCCTGATGGATGGTTTTTGGTTTCGTTACAGTGAAATATTGTTGAGTTTCCCCTAAGTTTGCACAGGATTCATAGCTGAGGAACGCTGAACTAGCAACCATCATATTAGCGTTCATAATTATCACCTGTAATTGTTACAGCAGCTAACAATTACCCCTGGCAGCAACAGGATCAGGGAAGGTGCCACTCATTAACGAAACACTGTACGGTTTTCATTTCACAAGACTGTCCAAGCTTGAGCAGAAAGGAAAAACAGAGAATACTAAATATATATTCAAATGCAGACAGAATCCTATGACAAAGTAGTTATTTCCTGGCTCAAATCAAAATTTTAAACAGTTTACTTCCCTCTGTCTTCCCGAGAGTTTTCTGTAACAAACTTTCAGTGTCATGAGTAATAGCGGCTCTTGGCGAGGATCAGTCTCCTGAGCCTGTGAGTGCAGCGCGCTCCTTATTACAGGGTGCATTATGCAGAAGCTCCGTGCGGTGATGGGACGTGGCAACCCCGCTGTGAGGATGCCTATCAGAGCTTCTTTTAAAGCCCTTTCTCAATTGTCAGCAAAGTATTTTTTAAGGTTAAAAGGTGTAAAATTATTCTGAAATGCTTTTCTGACCTGTCGCCTATCACTGCAAAGAGCTATAGTTCATTTTTTTCTTAAAATTGTATTTTTTTGAAATGCAGTAATATTATAAGAATAAGCTTTATAAGAGGGAAATAGTCCCCTGAAATGCTCATGATTTTTTTGCATGCCTCCTTCTCCAATGAATGCAATATTAACCATTGTTTCATGCTCAGAATTATAATTTCTGATGCAATTTTTCTTACTGCAAGGCTCCGCTGCTGCAGACACATTGATGTAAATGACCATCCCTCTCACATTCCCCTGCTTCTCTCGTTCTGTCTTTCCTCACTGCCCCCCGTGCCTCGCCGTGCAGAGGTGCAGAGGGGGCTGTCGGGCCGGCGAGCTGGGTGCTGCATCTGCCCCTGATCGAAGCTGCACTGGAGGTCGGCGGGGAAGGCCGCCGACGCGCGGGTTCTCGCGGTCTCCTTCCTCCATGCTGCGCCGAGCCTGCCTGCTGGCTGGAGACAATTGTCAACTCGGGGAGAAGGCCTGGGCTTAGCAAACCAATCCAGGTCAACGAACCTTGTCACTTTCAGTCCTTGGGTGCTGAGGCCCCTGTTTCCTACGGTGTGGAGTTTCCATCTGCCGCTGACCGCTGATGCTCAGCGGTAGATTTTGAAGTCCAGTTTCTGCCAAGCCCTGGGGAGAGATTCCAGCACGGTCACGTCCCAGATGTAGGGAAAATGATGGGAGAAACTCACCCCGGTGCACACAGCAGGCCCACCTCCGGCCTCTCGGAACAGAGAGAGGAGATATGGGGCAGGTGCATGCATGCGGAGAGCCTGCCTGGGACAGAACTTACCCGAGCTGGCGCACGCTGCATCCCCATGAGAGGTCTGGGCCACAGTCATGCCTCCTGCCATGGCTTTCTGACTTTGCACGGTGCCCGTGTGATCTTCAGGAAACCGGAGAAAGCGGATCTGTAAGCCTTGCTATCAATGTTACACGTGTGAAAAACCTGGCTTTCCAACGCTGACAAGACGGTCATTTCTGGATTCATTTCCATCTCTGAGGTGTTAGGAGTTTACACCTTGTAGCAGTGTAGAAACTGCTTTGCATTCTCCAGGAGGGTGACAGGTAAGCCCTACCTTTGGAGTCAGCGTGCACCCGATTTAAGGCATTTCATGTGCCCCCAGCAGATGGATGGGTGGATGGTTGGGGGTCCAGCACAGCCCTCAGACAAGAGAGGCTTTACCTTGAAACCTGCTTCCGTTGGTCATAGCACTGGAGGCCACGTGGGGATCAGGCATGGCACTGAGCTGCACAGGTCGCAGGGACCCGCCCGGGTGTGCGGCTGGGACGAGGGATGGCACTGTGATGCTCAGAGCCGTCCCTGTCTCTGCACGGAAGCTCAGGGAGACTTGCAGGAGGCTGGTGAAGACCGAGTGGGCGAGTCCGTCCCATCCAAGGCTGGGGAGGCGCCCAAGCCTGCTCACATGGTCAGACGTGCTCGGACAGTTTGCAGAGGAAGGCGTTAACCCGTCAGGTTCTGTCCGTCCTCACCCGGCCCCCCGTGAGCCCCCCTCGTGCCAGGTGCTGGGACACAGAGACTGCGGACGTTCCTGGGACCCAGCCTCAGCTTTGGGGACCCACAGCGTTCCGATGAGTAGACATGCTGTGAGGTCCACAGTTCATTCCTTAACGCAAGGACAGCACCAACAGACAGGGTGCTGACAACTGTCAACTCAGGGAATGACGAGAATTCTTCACAGGACAAGAAACTTAAAATTACCCAAAATCAGACGGCTTCAGGAAGGAAACCTGATAGAGGGTCTCCCCCAGATTTGCTAGCAGTCTTTAGAAGATTTAGGCGGTGTACCAAACACTGGTTGCAAACTGAATATTTTCTAAGTGGCCAATAATTAAAAAACAAAATTGGATTGACCTGAAAGAGTAAAAGCTGAGTCCTATTTCTCTTCTCTCTGTGGAAAACTCCAGAGCATGCAGCCCGACTCCGGAAGGGCGGGCATTACAGAGGAGTGCCTGCAGCCACATGATACCGGATTTGATGACACCTGAGGTATTTATCGGCATAGTAAAATTTTGCCGCAGTTTCCCTTGTCATTCTAAACAAATCTTCATGTTTGCTCCTAATTTTGTATTTCTGACTTTGCTTTCTTTTTCCTATGGAGGTCCCTCAAACCACAGGGCTGTCAGCGCTCAATCTGGATCTGCCCCCTCACTGCTTCCCAGCTTCACGCCGAAAGACAATACTTTAAATGATGCTAAAACCTTCCCCCTCCTCCTCACTCATGTTGGTGAAAACAGAGATGATGTTGTTCTTCTTTGTACTGACTTGAAGTCACTGTCTCATGAGCGATTAGCACCAGAAACACTTTGGTCACTGAAGGAAAATAAATAAATATAAACTCTGTGTCTTGTTGAAAACAGTGACCAAATTTTGCTGATGCAGAGAATGTTTTAGACACGGTGCACTATATAATTCTGCTGTTCTCTCATGCAAATCAGTTTCACCTGCATGATTCAAAGACCACGCCTGTGTTGGCAGGTGACGCTCTCACGGAGCCCTGCTGGGTCCGCTCTCCTTGTGGTCACCATGCGCGTGTGCTTCCAGGAGCTCACGCTGCATGGCCTCCACACTCTGCACCACGGGTTCCAGTCCCCACATGCAACACAGTGTCTTAACAAGACACGAGGCGTGAGACACAGGACCAGAGGACCGTCACCTCACCATGCAACCTTGAGGGACTCCCTCTCATCCCTCGGGGTAGTGGTGGCACCGCCTGCCTCTCAAGACCATTTCTGGTCTTCAGGAAATGGGAGAACATGCTTTGGAACTTCTGAAAATGCCAAGTGCTCACAACCATAACCGTGTTTACTGTAATTGAGTTTTGAGATCCTGAAAATTTGTGCATTTCATGTTCGGACAAATATGGCAGAAAAATGTGAAGATTAGCCATAATTTCTGAAACTAGACCCAGCTATGTGTGCATGCTGTGAGATACAGACATGCTATTTAAGTTCCTGATTCCTCCTTTGTAAAGTGGGGCTCCTAATACTGTCTACCCCACGGGGTTGTTTGAGGATTTAATGGATGCTGCACACAGGGTACTCCGTACATGCCTGATACACGGCAATTGCTCAAAAATACTAGCTGGTGGGGCGCCTGGGTGGCTCAGTTGTTAAGCGTCTGCCTTCGGCTCGGGTCATGATCCCAGGGTCCTGGGATCGAGCCCCAAGTTGGGCTCCCTGTTGGGCGGGGAGCCTGCCTCTCCCTCTGCCTGCCGCTCCCCCTGCTTGTGCTCTCTCTCTATCTCTGTGTCAAATAAATAAATAAAATATTTTTAAAAAAATACTAGCTGGTATCCCTCTCTTTATGAATCACCTGAGCATTTAAAAATGTATTCCACCAATTGATTTCCCGTATTAGAAAACATTTTAAAAATTAAATGGTCAATCAACAATGTTTGCTGAGAAAAATAGGTCCCTGGGGAAGAGCTTAGCCAGATGAGCTTCAGCCAGACGATGTTACCCAGGCACTAATGAGATCAGAGCTCAAGGGGAGGTCCAGAACCGTTTTGGGAGAGAACTTACATCCCTGAGAGAATTCTCTGAAACAGAGCTTTGTCAACAGCTTTGACGGACACTCCTTGCTAGCCTGACCATGCCTGTTCTCTGGAAGCAGCTACTCTTGGTCCGCTCAGGGCACGAGACCTTCCTGGGCCTCGCCTTGCTCCCTCCTTGTTGAGTGGGCAGGAGGCACCCCCAGGGTCGCCATTTTGCCGCCAAGCCCACGTGAGGCATTCCTAGGGTCTGTGTCCCGACGGCGTGTCCAGAGAGCCTGGGGGAGATCCTGGTGAGGTGAAGCCACTTCATACCATCACTGCGAGGAGGTCTCCCGGTCAGCGTGGGCACGTGGGATGCCAGGAGCGATCACAGGGACCCCTTCTGCTGATTATGCAGATGCTTCCCCCACAGACTCGGATCCTGCACACACCCCTCCCCCAAGATTAGCCAAATCCTCGCTGCCATCTGGCACGTGGACAACTTCAATAGCTTTCTAGATGTGTTGCCCCTGAAATAACTGAGTGTCACATGAACAGACTGCGATGGGCTCCTGGACCAGCAGGAGAGTGCAGTCTCTCTTAGCAAGACCTGCCTTGGTGGGGCCGCTCACCTGCATCCCTAGGTCCCAGGTCGGCTCTCTGTCCACGGCCCACAGCCTGGGGGTCGTCCTCACTAGGACACCCTGACACACCCAGGGCCGCACACCCATTCCATGTCACGCCCCGATCCTCTGCTGAAGCAAAAATTGTATGGAACAGGAAGCAAGAGAAATGTGAAATATGACTTGGAAGGTGCCCAGCTCGGGCCTTACTGGGGGGCGGGGGAGAGACGGTAAATCAGAAGCTTTCGTGCCATCCATCTGCACACACACCGACTCGGGCGCTCTGAATGAAGCTCAGTGGTGGCCTCTGACCAAACCCTCTGCTCCCCTGGCTTGCTGCTCAGGTCCAGCCCGGACGCGCCCACGGGCCCTGCACCCACTCTGTGGCTCCAGCACTCCAAGTACGTGAAAATACCCCCTCACGAAGCACACTCGTCACTGAGCTCCCCAGAGCACACCGTGGCTTGTCCATGCTCCACACCCACTTGGTGGGCACCCATACAACCAACAGTCTCACCATCACCCCCAGGACGACAGAGCAAGGCAGGTTTCACATCATTTGTTGGTTTATTCCTGGGAATTATGCTATTTAATGTCGGCTCGGTCATGCTGCGAACGAACATACCCAAGACCTCAGCGACTTTGAGCAATAGAGTTTATTTCTCAGTTTGGCTACATGCCCCCTACAGGCTAGCTGTGGACTCCGCTCCTCCCTCTGTGACCCGGGATGGCAGCGAAGACTCACTCACTGGCTCTTGCACCTTCTCTCTGGAGGAGAGAGATGTCATTTCCATTCACATTTTCTTGGCTGAAGTCAGTCATATGGCTGAGCCTTCCTCTGTCAGCCTAGGTGGAGATGGGAAATGTTTTGGTGGACAGCACTAATTACTCTCGAAATTCACATTTCTAGTCACCCAATAGCTGCGTGTCTCCTTCCCACGTGCAGAACACGGCCATGGTCAGTCTAGCTTCCTGTCTCTGGATCATGGAGTGAGGCCCTGTTTCCTCATCTGACCCAGATCAGGCTCCTCTTGGACCAGAGACCCATGATCTGAAAAACCCAGTTATCTGCTTCCCACACACCCAGTCCACACTGGAGGAGCAGGGGCAAGGTGACCACAGTCTGCAGGCCCGTTCAGAACAAAGAAGCTGCGTAACATCGCCATAATTCTCTGCTTTGAGTTGGGGGGCTAATGTCTTTGGATTAGGTCCTGATTCTGCTCCAAGCATGGCTTCTGGTTCACTGTTTTCTGTGACACTTGGCCCCTCCTTCTAGAAGGTTCTCCCTTTTCCATCGGCCTCTTTGGCCATATTTGATATGAGCATCAGAGCTATATGCTCCAAGCCTCCTTCTTGTTTATGGATGATAGGACCCAAAGGTCATCTTAAGTCCCTAAAATCACAGCCTCTTTTAGCCCAGGCTGGTAGTTCTTTGGCACTAAAATGTTCAGCGGCTTGGTTAGCTTTTTCTCTACTTGATTTCACTAAGCTACATGTGCTAAGACTTGCATCTCTGTTCTCATCTAGACCCACCTTTCCGACTTGCTCTACTTCTTGCTTCCCTTGACCCCATGTCTTCTCTCTTAGCCTACCTGCGACTGTGCTGGGCTCTGCTGGGAAAATCACACTCGTGGTCTCATCCACGAACCATTTTGTCTACTCTAAAGGTAGTACTGATCAGGGGACCGGGGGACCCCGGTGGTTCCCTTACAGCTGAACCTATTAAGAAGCTTTAACAGTGGGTATAGTGACCATACTTTTGGGGTGATCTTGGCTGAAGGACTGAAATCCAAACAGTATGAGTTGTTCAAAGCTTCCCAAGTTAATTTTTTACCATTTGGGTGAGAATCAATTATCTTCTCTCCTCCTACAAGTTAATGAATTTGTGGATTTTCCACGCTCCCTCGATTCCTGCTCACAAATGAGCCAATCCTTCTCTGAGCTCAGTTCTCTCTTGTAAATGTTGCCAAACGTAGACTATACCACTGTTGTGGGGTGAATTGTATCCCCAGAAAAGATATGTCAAAGGTCTTATCCTCAGAACTTGTGAACATGACCTTATTTGGAAATGGGGTCTTTGCAGATGTAATCAAGTAAGATGTTTATTTCTCATTCTTGGTACTTGGCTACAGAGGCTGGCTGGTGCTTCTGTTCCTGCTGGGACCCAGGTAGATGGGGCAGCCATCCTGCCCAGTGGTGCTGACACCATAGTGGATGGTGAGAATTGTACACTGGGTCCTAATACATGCCCCTTTTGCTCACGTGGCCACACCTACATCAGCAGGGATTTAGGGGCAATGCTATCCGCCTGGGAAAAGAATTAGAAATAATGGTGAATATTACGAGTGGTTATAGCTGCTGTTTAACTGGTCTCATTTTGAAAACCATATTTTCTACCTATAGTTTGCTGGTGAATAAAAATGCCATTGTGTTTTGTACTGTGATCTTGACTTTGATTATTCAACCCTGCTTAGCCCTCTTGTTAAATATAAATATTTGTGCATTCTGCTAGGGTTTTTGTGTGTGGATAATCCTATTGTCTGCAAATTTTGACAATATTTCTTAATATAATTTTCCTTATCAATCCTTACATTTTTTTTCTTTCATTTCTTGACCGACTCTAGTAGGTAAGACTTCAGGTATGGCATTGCATAGAACTGTTGATAGCTGGTATCCTCATTTATAAATGATTTTAAAGGTAACAGCTTCAAAATTTTTACTATTAAGAGTGATAGTTACTGGAGGCTTTTGGTACCGACTCTGAATTGGGTTGAGGAAGATACTCTATTCCTAGTGTAGTAAAAGGTTTAACATTACTGAGATCATGACTGTCAAATATGTTTCCTGCTCTATTACAATAATTGTGTGCTTCTTCTTTGGTCTATAAATAGGATGGATTATATTCATATATTTTCCTAAGGTGATAGAACTCTTGGATTCCTGAGTCAAACCCAACTTGATGGAGCAGGTTATCATTTTAACATCTGCAGCTGGATTACATTTGCTAATATCCTGTACCCAATTTTTGTATGTTTTCTCATGAGTTGATTGGCTAGAGACTGGATACACTTTGGTGAAGAAAGCAGAAGTGAACCTTATTCTTATGGTTCAAATGGTCTAAGACATCATTAATTTCAAGATCAGCACCAATTAAATGACAGATTTTCTGGGAGGAAATCCTGCTACATCACATATACGTAAAAATCAGTAAGATACATTCTGCGAGTAACTCTTCCAACCCCTGAGGAAAGAGACCCACCAGATCACATAGTTCAGTGTGGCTTGGAAGCAGGGGTTGTTTCTCGCTCTACTGAGCCTGAATTTCTTCCTTTGTAAAGGGAGGGGCAGAGCATCTCTGAGGTGCCCTTTGCTCTAAAAGTTCTCCTTCTATTACACCATCTCCCCAAAGATCTTCCTGCACCTGGAAGGGCCGCCCACACCCTTCCTGGACCATTGCCCTGAACTATCCAATTTAAAAGGAGCTGAACAAACAAATCCTTTTACAAGAGCCTGACAAGAGTCAACAAACTGCTCCAGAGCTAACAGGACCGATCGCAGGGTCTGCATGCAAACAACCCCTCACAGAGCAATCCTAGCCCCTCACAGAGCAACCCTGGTGCCCAAACCCTGCACCCGGCCACAGTTCGGCGTTAGAACCCCTGAGAGTTGGCACC
This sequence comes from Callorhinus ursinus, assembly GCF_003265705.2. Taxonomy (NCBI): domain Eukaryota; kingdom Metazoa; phylum Chordata; class Mammalia; order Carnivora; family Otariidae; genus Callorhinus; species Callorhinus ursinus. The sequence goes on from NW_027397141.1 coordinate 3,451,829, forward strand.
TGGTGGGCACGCCGTGAGAACGTGTTCAACCATGACAAGGACGGAAGGCCCAGTCTGTCCCTCTTTTCTGATTTACAAAACTACTTGTGCATTTCTTTTTTAAAAGGGTCAAGGTACTTCTTGGTGTGTAAATAGGTAATAATATCCGTTATCGACAATAATTCCATTTTGGACTAGAGAATGAATATTCTCCTGCTATTTAACATGTGAAAAAATTATGTATGATAGCTTTATTTAATCACCTTCTGACCTAAAAAAAAAAATGTATTCACTTTAGGGCTGAAATGTGGACATTGTGACATGAATCCTGTGTGTGAAGAATTCTAAAATTAAGCAGTGATAGCAAAAACTTTTTAATTTCATTTTAAAGACGTACCCAAACAGGATCCCCAACCTAAAAAAAAAAAAAAGAGAGAGACAGTTCAGTTTTCTCATGTGCAAAAAATTCATTGTGCCAACTTCGGAACCTGTTTTCATCTGTTTTGAATGAACTTGATCTTTGACACATCATCCCTCCTTTTGACAGCCAGATTCAGTGCCCTGATTTTCAGAGGTTTATAAAACAGGGATGAAAAGCTTTCTAAAAATCAAATAGTACTTACAAAATCAGAATTTAAGTGAAGCCAATGCCCTGTATCACTGGATTTAATTTTATTTGACATATACTTGGAATCTTTTTTTTTTAATGGATCAAACGTTTGGGACATTCTTGGAGCTGGAAGGTTTAGAAGTGGACAGATTGTGTGGAGTCGTACAAAATGACTGGAAATCCGGATCCGGTGGCAGCTCTGTTTGCTCTCCTGTGTCTTGGAAAGCTTTTCCGAACCAAACGACTTTCAAAATCCAAAAGTTGAAACTGTCTCTGTGAAGAGAAGACAGAGGCTGCTCTTAGGCATTACAACTATTATCCATCCTATTTTAACATCAAAAGCACAAACTAACAAAAAGACAAAATAGTCAAGGGAGAAAAGAGCACACAGGAGAATACCCTTTTCCCCTTAAAATGTCGGCTCCTCTCTAGACCCACCAGCAGGAGCTGTGAGGTAACAGCACCCCCTTCAGAGAGTGAGACCCCCTGCTCCAGTCCCGCTCTCCTGGTTGCCCCCCTCCCCCCCGCAACCCAGCACACGCTAAACTTTCAGAAAACAGCTCTGGAACAATCCAGGCACATGCATCGTGTAAGGACCATGCGGCAGCTCCACGTGCTTCGTGTTTACTCCACATCTGTCCGCCTCACCGCACACCGACCCACGCAGGACAAGATTTAGAGGTGCTGGAACCCAGAGGAGAAATTAATTACACTTCTGTGTAATTCCTTTTGGCTCTACATTCTGTGAATGTTCCTAATTTATAACAGTTTCTCCAGCTATAATGTTCCAATTAGCAAGCGTGGGAAGAAATCATGGTTGTGCCACACCTTGGACGGTGTTGTTTCCCTTCTCCTTTGAAGCTCATTCAAAAGAGTCCATTCCGGGGTTCCAAACAAAAAAGGCTTATTACACCATCACTCTAGTGATTTCTTACTCAGGCGATGTTAAGGATGGGTGACCAAAAGACAAGCGTTTAGCATTAAGAAGTGGTCGCCAGGTCTCAGCGCTCAGGGACGAGGCTGCCTTTTGGCCCGACAGCGACGACCGAGGGCAGGAGAAGCAGGAACGTCCCGATCAGACGCCAGACATGACGTCAGCGCCACCTCCAGTGCTCTGTGCAGTAAAACTGAAGCTTCATCTTATAGTGCAAAAAACTTTTTAATGTACTCACAAAGGTACATTACGGTTCAATAAATACCCCAGGACCCTGAAAACCCAACTAGCGGTTTCTCATTCACGGACCTCTTCAGGGTCTACCATCGCTTCGTCTACTTGTGGTGCTCCGTGGTTTTTCATTTCAGATTTTGGAGAGCACCTGTTTCCGTGTATGGCTTCCCCATTCAACAGATGTCCCAGGACAGCACCTCTCAGACTGTCTCTGGGAAAGAACCGGCTTGTTCTTTAGTGCTAACCCATTGAAGACCTTAGTTTATAGAATTAAATAAAAGCAGATTACTAGAAAGTAAAAAGCAAACATACACAAAATGCGAGCCCTAATCAGGAGCCATCATATGCTCTAAGCTTTTCCTCAATTTCTGCACTTACTGTGGACTGACTGACAACTCGGGAAATCAGCCCGGCTGAAAACCACACACCACAGGTAGAGTATCGCCTAGAGCTGCAGTTCCCAAAGTGTGTGCCAGGGTGCCCAGGGACGCCACAGTGACCCCACGGGACCCATTTTCAAGGGAAAGGCAGCAACACCCAGCGTCTGTTGTACCTGCAAAGTCACTGTCAGCCCAAGGCTCTCCATAGCTTCTATGTAACCTGTGCCCCACTCCCCCTGACGATGGCATGTCTGCAGAGCTGGCTTTTCTGCAGTTGCTGTGACAAAACGCAAGTCCCGGGTGAAAATCACTGTGCCAATTCCCAATCTGACTCCACGCTTTGAGAGGCTGCTCAGTGCACCGCAGATGCCCACGTCGATGAGTATGTGAATGGATGAATCACTCTCTTCCCTTCCACGCTGTGAATTTAGGAAAGTGTTGGGCATCTGGCACCTTCCCACATTGCACACTGAAGTCTTGGTTGAAGTCGTGAAGGCGTCATAACCATTCTCAGGCAATTCTCCCTCATCTTGGAGTCTTGCCCTTGAGCCTGGAGAACTTCTCACCTGGTGACATCATCTCCCAGGGTTTTCAAACCCTCTTTTGCCCGAAGGGACCAAGAGATCCACGTGAAGGGGCCAGAGGGAGGCACAGAGGCACTTCTCTCGGAAATCTCTTTTTGTGGAGGGCGTCTGGTCTCTCCCGGCCGACACGCGGTGAGGAAGGGGGAGGCCACGCGAAGGCACGAGGCGATGAGCACTAAATGCAGGACGCGCCCCGTGCACGTTTCTAAATACTGAATTGAAATAGAAGTGTTTAAATCTCTTTGGATTTCTTCCCACTCTGCATCATTCATTACTCCTGGATGTTTTAACTAATGTTTTCCCCATTTGACATTTGGACCCTCTTGACTTTTTTAAAAAGTCACAAATTGTCCCTAATAACAGCACAGATTACGTGGGCTGTTGATGATAACAGCTTTCCCGGCACTCTGTCTTCCCCATGCTACTGTGAAGCCACTTTCATTAACCAAAAACGTGCCAGTTTAGCATAATAATAAAGCAATTTCCTGTTCTCAGTGTTGACGCAGAAGTCCGAGGAAGTGACACTTTATGGCTAAAGTCACGGGCGCACCAAAGTGCCAAGGTCAGGCCAGCCGTCAGCCCCCGCGTGCGCGCACACCCCTCCTCCTTGCTCTGCGGCCACGAGTTGGTGCGTGGGGGACGTGGGCCAGGAGCGGGTACACGTGTGTGCCTCGGGCTGCGGCCTCCCCGCTCCCCCGCTGCTCTCTGCACGGGAAACACACCTACACAGGGCCACACACTGATTCGTCTCCCGGCTCCCGAAGGCATCCCCACTGGCCTTCTCCTTAAAGACGGTCATTAACTGCTTCCCTGGAAATCAGCCTAAGACCCCAGAGCAAGATTAGAAGTTTGTTCCTCATTTAAAAAACTAAAAAAGAACAAATGGAATAGGGTGGTAATTCTCGAAGGAGGAGGAAGTCACCTGTTGGGAATCTGTGGTTACGGCAGCGCTTCCTGTCCACGTGCCCTGCCGTTGGCGGACGCGCCCAGCCCTCCCCTCCAGCCCGGGGGCAGCGGCAGAGCCAGGACGGGCCCTCGACCACCCCCTCAGCCGGCCGGCTGCCTGAGCTCTCCACATGCCCACAGTGGCACCCCCTCCCGCAGGCACCCCGCAATCATAGCCCGCCTGCTCATGGCTGGTGATGCTCTGCGCGCCCCTTTGATCCTGCTCACCCTCCACGCCGCCACGAGGAGTCCTTCCCTCCAAGTCTCCTCTTAAACCATCGGAGCGGATTCTGTTTCCTGCCCTGGAAGGTCCCGTGGTGTCATCACCCCCCGGCAGCCATGGTAACCAGTGACACAGAACCTTAGCCGAGGGCGTGTCTCTGCACAAAGTGGGGGTGTGCTCAGCATCCCACGCGCAGCCACCCCACAGGGACCCGGCACTGGTTCCCCCCAAGTGGGACCCGGGGGCTCCAGACTCTGGGCACGAGGAAGGACTGCCAGGCCTCGAGCTCACACCCACCCACGTGGGGCGGGCTGTCGCACAGCCCTTGTGCCTCATGACCATGGACGACCGCCGGTGCCCGTGAGCCTCGCGCCAGACCCTGAGGGAGGCACAGTGTGGGAAAGAGGAATGGTCTGTCTTTACTCGTCCTCCTTCTATGTCTTTAATTCCACGGGACACTAATATGCTGCAAGACAGCAGATGAGGAAAAGCAGTCGGCAAAGCCGACTTTGCACCGTATTCAGCCAAGTCTGCACCATATTCATACTAGATCTGCAAGGAAACCAGACGGGAACAGTGGAATGGTGCATGGTGTTCCACTTACAAGTATGTCCTTGTTTCCAGTAACCAAGGTCATTAGTGAGTATTCGGGCTGTGCTAGACAGAGAAGCAGCCCAGGCACGGGCACACAGTTGCAGATGGCCCGGGCCTGTCCCAGGCAGGTGCAGATGGGCCAGTGGCCCCCGTGCCCCACAAGCAGGCTCTGGCCCCGGGCAGGCTGTTCCTGCTGCTTCCCAGGGTCTGTTCTTCCTTCTAGCACAGCCTCTCAACGTGCCTCCCAGCCATACGCTCACCTCGGCTCAGCTCTGCCCCACTCTGCAGTACCCAACATCCCATTACCCACGGCCGACCCATCTGCCGACTCCCAGCCTGAGCCCACAGCTGCCTGACAGTCTCACCCAATCCAGTGAGCACCAGACGAGCTCACACCCCTGCTTCGTGCTCCCTTTGTGTGAACGGTTATTTCCCGTTCGGACCTAAGTTTATGCAGAACAAGGATTATTGCTCATGTTTCTCTTGTATCCCCTTGGGGCCAGCTCAGGGCTGGACTGCGGTTGGTCAAATTGAAAGACAGTATCCAGAACACTCCTTATGCTCAGCTGTGAAAATGGGGAGTGTTCCCAGGGGGCGGGCCTGGGGCCTGGGTGGGGGCGGGGCAGCATTGGGATCATCTGCACGTTTCGAGCATCTCTAGCCCCAGAATGGACTCTGCAGGAGTTAGCGCTATTTCTTCTACATTTGCTTTCCTTCAAAATTGAGGAAATGAGGTTTTGACACCAGCCAAGCTCCAAGGCACCAAAGCAGGGGTTTGGGGCACAGGTGCAACTGTGGGGCCGGGCCCCTTTGGGCAGGAACGTCTGGGTTGCTGGGCACGGCGGCCCACTCCGCAGTCTCTGATCTAAGAGACACTCAGAAGCCGCTGGGGGGGTCTGGAGCTTCACTGGCCTGGGATAGTCCTGTGCTTCTTTCTCTTTTCTCTCTTTTATTCTCCCGAAAACCTTCCCAGCAGCACAGGCTTGTGCTCTGGCTGCTTAGGACCACCAGGAAGAGCCAGGTCCCCAGGTGCTGCAGAGGCCTCGAGGTCAGGCCTCCGTGGGTCCCTGGGGGTCACATGACCGAGGCCGGGCAAGTCAGAGTGGCCAAGAGTATGATAGCTCCTGACCATGCCCCTTGTCCCACCTGCAGGTGAGTCTGTCTCTTGAGAACCAGGGACAGATCGGAGGGAGTTGGGACCAGAGTGTGGATGTCAATGGGCCAGGCCAGCCTGTCACCCATCAGCGGGCAGGTGGCCGCAGGGATGCAGGTCAGCAGCACGGGGGCAGTCTCTGCAGAGCCCCCTGGGGCCCCTGGAGGGACGTGGGCTGTGGGCCGAACAGGAGTCCTCTCTTCCCTCCACTGCAGGTTACATGCTCCAGGTTCTTTAATTACTCGGCCACAAATCTCCCCTCTGGAGAAACAGGCCAGAATGGGCGCCAGGGCTTTGCTGCAAACCACGAACACTGATTTCTCAGGAGCCCTTCTGAACGCAGTGCAAAACCCAGGCCCCGTCAGGGGTAGCCCCCAGCCCCTCCCCTGCCCGCTGAGCCCGGGCCGCGGGAGGGCTCCCTGTGCCCCTCCATGTAGAACGTTCCAGGGTGCCTCCCTCAGGGCTCTGTTCCCCTGCCATCCACGGTTGCCAGTCTGCCTGAGGAGAAGGAGGGTGGTTTTCTTTTCTTTCTCCCTAGTCTCCTTTTTTTTTTTTTTTTAGAAATGGAATTTTAAAACAGCCAGCAACTAAGGCAAACTCCCAGGATAACAGTCTTAACAATTTACATAATGCGAGGTTGGAGAGGACGTGAGGCAGTCCTTTTAAATTGTGTGACACAGTTTAAAATAGGGAACCTTGGCTGCCATTAAACCACAGTCCTCAGAAACACAATTATAAAGCACTTAGGACGGCTCGACCAATCCAATTGCTTGATTGGCTGCCCGTCCCTCACCCTGTAATCTCTCATCTGGACCTGCACACCACGGCTCGCCGCGCCTGGGCTGTTCCCCCGGCCGATTGTCAGGGGCGGCTAGTGTTCATTTTAAGAAATGCTACTTTTTGTTGCTTTGGTCCATGTTCCCAGAATGTCAGTCCTGGGTAACGGGGCCCTTTGTTCCCGCTGATTCCGTGGCGGGCTGCTGGCTGCACACCAGCCCCCCCTTGGGGCGTCCAGGTTCATCACAGTTGGGGGGCATCTCTGTGCCCACATGTGAACCCCCACACCTGAGCCCTGTTGGTTTCTTCATCCGCAAAATGAGGCATCAGGAAAAATTAGTTAAACATGGAAATGTGTGAGCAATGAAGACTCCGGCCGAACGGCCACCTCCTCAGCCCCTCGCCCAGCCTGCTGGCATCTCCCGAGCCCCACTTAGTGCCAGTTTGCGGTCAGTGCTGGCTTCCGGGTCTGGCCTCGGGGCCTCAAGGAGCTCAGGGCCGCGCGGGGGAGACACACACATACACCCCACACGTGAAGGTGTGACATCAGTCTGCAGCCATGAGGGTCGGTAGCCACAGGGCATGAAAATACGCTCAGGGACACACAGGACGCAGGAGGCTGAGGGTGGGGCCCGAGGGGTCTGCAGGGGGTGAGCACAGGCTCGCAGGGACAATGCAGTGGGAGTCCGGGTGTGGGCACACGGGTGTGCGTGCAAGGCCCCCCAGGTCACCATGAGGGCACGGGAGAGCAGTGTGAACAGAGACCATGCCCCGGACGGGAGGGGTGAGGCCACTGGCACCCCAGCCTGTGTGACCTTGGCACCTCGTTATCCACCTGACACCCCATTTCCTCCTCTGCAAGTCGCTTGGATGCAGTTACACACACATGTGCACACAGTACCCAACGCACGCCCATACACACGTGCACGCTGCACAGTTTGCACACACGTGCGTGACACAATCTACAGTGCACGCGTATACAAGCGTGCACACGCACACACCACATACATCTATGCATACAGTCACGCACACTCCGAGCACATACACGTCTACACACATGCAGACACAGCCCCAGATGTGGTCCCCATGACGGACACACAGTGCTTTCGCAGCCTCGAGGAGACTCTGTGGCAGCCCCAGGGCACAGGTGAGCTGGGGGGTCTCTCACCTGCTTCCTCATGCCAGCCATCCTCCTAGCCCCCCGGCAGGTTCACCTGGGGCTGGCCTCACTTTCCTCGTCCATACGAAGGGGAGGTCCCCCGGGCTCACCTCAGAGAAGGTCAGGCACATGTGAACCCCACACGGAGGGGTTTTTATCATTACTCCAACCTCACCCCCACACTGCCCCCCACGTCCCCCGAGGCACCCCGGGGAGAGGCATGCGGTCTCGGGTCTTCCTGGCCCGGCGCAGCACCCTAGCGACCCTGTCCCACGCACGACGCCCGCGGAGCCGAGACCCTGGCAGGCGCAGGACCCGGTGCCCCCCCGCGAGCCGTGCGCGTGCCGGTCTCTGCATGCGATCCACACGCCAGCCGCCCAGGAGAAAATTCAACCCCTGTCTGTGTGCTTAGTGAGCTTACACCAAGGCCGGGGGAAGTTCTAGATGTTTATAAATTGAACTAGAGACAAATTGGGAACATCAACTCTGTCTTCTCCATGAGAAATAACGACCCGTAACCTCTTGAGCCTCAGCGGGTTAAGGACGCTGCACAGCCCGGGTCACCGCCGGCTTCGGAATGGCTTCTTTGGGTGTCTAGCATTCCTGCTTCAATTCTGAGCGTGTGAGCAATAAAAGGTTTGTCCCTGACAGCTTCACCACGTTAACAGGAGATGCACTTTGCGTCGTAATGGGGAGCACTCACACGTCCAAATCGGGAGCATTTTTCCCTGTGCACTGACACATGATTCCAGGCTCTAGGTTTCTGCATGCTAATATCTAGATACTGCAAAAATACAGTATAAACCCAAATTACATACCTCTGCACACAACATCCCAGCAAGCGCAGCTTGTGTGGCTTCTAACAGGTACAGAGAAAATTTCCAGAAAAGGTGACATTCTCTGTTCCTGCTCCAAAGGAGCTACTGTGACGTCAGAGAAGGAAGGGAAACCGTGTGTCAGGACCTGCAAGCCCATACACCTCAGAGAGCAATCAATACTGCAGCCCTGCTCGGGGCATTCCAGGGCTCGGGGCAAAATGCCACGCGGGTGAGACACCCAGAAGCACCACCCTCCCCCAGGCTCACCAGGCCGTGGGGATGGAGCTCCCGTCTGCTTGCTCTCTGCAGCGTAAAGCAGCCCGGTGGGTAGAGGGCTGGACTGGGTGGGGGCACAGGAGCCCAGGGATCCACATCTGACTGCCCCCCACTCTCATGGAGCCCGCACAAGTCGAGCGCTGGCCCGGATGCTCCTCCCAGTGACAAATACTGGGACACCACTCTTCTGACTTTACCTGGCAGCGTGAAACCAATTTGGTGGACTGCAAGCAGGAATTCAGGAAAAAATGCCCCTTAAAAATAATGGAAAAGAGGTTTAAATGAAATAGAATAGAGATGACAATATCGGTGCGCATCACAGGGAAGGCGTTGATCTACAAGACGCTCATTGGTGCCATGGGTGTGTGCACGTAGGCACAACACTGCTTGGGCATCACAGTCAAGCGGAAGGGTGCTAGACAGGACGTCCAATGCCAGTTGAAGAAGTTAAGGATTTCTTGATTGATCCCCAGGCCCATGGCCACACAGCCAACGGGCAGGCCAGACAAGGTGGGGAGGGGCATGGGCAGGGCTCCGAGTGACCACTGCCGGCCAACGGCACCACCAGAGGGAACTTGGTGAGCAGCCCTGCACCGGTCGCAGATGATCATGGCGGGAACAGAAGGTAACACTGCCCTGAATCGATGGTGGGCTACCTTTCAGAGTCGGCCCCTCCTGCCCAGCACAGCATGGACCTCGTTCAGAGATGCAGACCCCAGCTTTCTATTTTCCTGGCTCCCAGGCTCATGCCTGACCCACAGATCAATGTAGTGAGTGCTGCAGAAAGGCGTGTGTGGGAGAAAGCTGCTGGAGATGGGAGAGCATGGATGGGCCTGGGGACAGACCCAGGACGGGCAATCTGAGCAGCCTCCAGCACCTAACCCTGCAAAAGTTACCCCGGGGTTGACATCATGGCTCTAGAAGCTTCAGATGTCCCACGGTATGGTCCAAAGTCCCAGGTCCTCTGGATGAGATGTTCTCCAGTTCACACATTCACCTGTCCCTGCCCACTCACCAGGACAGTCTAGAAGCGACCTGCCCCCGGAAGGCCACCTGCAAAATTAGCTCTGCTCTCTATGTTCTGTGCGAAGGAAATACAAAACCTTTCCAAACCAGGACTTCTGTGATGAGCGATCCGATTTCTGTGGAGCTCTGCATCCCCTGGACCGGAGTGAACTTCCGGGTCCCCAGCCCATGGCCTTCCACTCAAACAGAAATGAAGACATACGCACCTGCTTCAAGAATCACACTCCTCTGTCCTCGGCTGGCTCCGTGGCACCGTGTGGTGATTGCTCATCTGCACGGTGGAGGTGCTCTCTGTGAAGAAATCACGTGGTTCGGGCTGGTGACCAGGATAACACTGTGATTGCCCAGAAATCAGAAAGTGCTTTATGATGTCCTTAACAAAGGCTTCTGAGAGAACGCATGAGCCTCTGTATTTTAAGACCTTCCTAAAGACCTGTTCAAACCTCCGTCCCATAGACAGGGCCATTTTCTTTCCCGTAGATGTGGGAATACTGGAAAAGACCCCTTGGCTGAATCCAAGGAGCAAACACCGTAATTTCCCTAATCGTCCCATGTTCTCCTAATTAAATGTATTGTTTTATTTTAATAATAAGTAATAAATTAGAAGCAGTTAGCTACTTGCTAAAGGTTTTAAATCACTTGAAGTCTGGGATTTTCAAGAGGAAGATTTGGGGCTCTTTCAGGTGAGAGGTTACGAAAATACAGAAGAAATAATCTCTTATTTCCTTATCTGAAAATTAAGTTTATTTTCACCAAATTCAACATCCCAGAATACCTCCAATGGAGTCTCACCTGAACGCCAAGAATGGAGTGGTGAAGGAGGATTGTCCCCTCCAGGCAATCACACACACGTGTGCAAAGTCTGCAGCCTGTCCCTAGGGGTGTTGTTTGGTTTCAGTGTCATCCTATGTCAACTGTCTGTATGGTGCAGGCCTTCGGAGGCACCTGTGGGGAACTTGACATGGAAGTAATTTGTTTAACTTAAGCAAGTTAAAAAACCTTCTCCCCCAGGAAGACATCCCCCCGCAAACACCAACCCAAATATATATTTGAAGCATCATTTTATCTTTAAATCTTTGCAAATATGATGGAATCAGGGCTTCTTTGGCTTCTTTTCTTGAGACTTAGATGCATCTGCTTCTCCCACCCATTTCTAACTTCCCAATGCAAATGAAAAGCTCTGCCCCAAAATGAGAAATTGGAGAGTGGTGCTGTCCCCGTTTGCCGGGCAACTGGAGGTGGACAGAGGTCAGTGTTGCCTCCAGAAGCAATGGTTCGATTAAAGGTATGTATCTAGGGCGCTGGGGATTGGATCCCCGGCCCCTGCTAGCTATGCCCCCTCCTTGGACCAGGCGCCCCGTAGCTGGCACCTGCCAGAAACCTCAGGTGCTCCGCAGAGGAGGGGCGCGCAGTCCCTGAGCCAGGCCCCGGCCCCGCGGTCCCACTGCTGCAGTCCCCCAAGCTCGCCAAGAGCTGAGTCTACAACCTGTAATTGAGTAAACCCTGGGTAAACCTGGCTGGTTTGCTCTAGCACCTTAGCCAACACTCTGCCTTGTCAGGGGTATAAGGTTGATTTGGGTAAATTGTTTTTTTCTGACGTTTTCCTTGAAAGTGTAACAGTGCAAAGTAACGAGCAATAGAGGCATTCCCCGCCTGCAACCAAGAGGAGTAATCCCTCCTCATATCCCAGGGTGGCCATCGTGGTCAAATAGACAACAGTTCCTCCACTGCAAGACCCACCCACGTGCGCAGGGCCTGGACGATCGGAAAACTGACACGGGAAGTAGAGATGCGGGCAGAAGTGCTGAGCCGCCCGCTGCGGGGACGAGAAGCCACGTTTCCGCCACACTTGCCCGCCAGACCCCAAAGCCACCTATTTTTCGAGGCAGGTGTGAGGGAGCTCTCTGCAAAAGCACCGGCACCCCAGAAACCAGGAGATGCCCAGGCCGGGCTTAGGAAAGGAGTCAGCTTCCTCTCATCCATGGAGCTCCCAGGGAGTCACACCCGTGCATACACTGATTACGTTGTAATTCTCTAGGATAAAGAGAAAAATATAAAAACTGCAATCAAAGAGGAAGAAATTTTATAAGTGTGTTATCTATAAAGGAAAGATATTCAGGCTGGTACTTGATTTTCAACTGCAACACTAAATGCAAAAGAGCAATAAAGCAATATGCATAGAGTGCTAAGGTAAAAGATTTTTGGTTTTTTTTTAATAGGATTACTCAGTCACGGATCAAATGTAAGGGCAAGTAAGAGGTGTGTCAGAACAGTGACATCCCAAGGGATGACTCAAGGAGGCACTCCGGGCAAAGAAAAAGTGAATTAGAATAAAGAACTTAAGATGCAGAAACATCTGGGGCACCTGGGTGGCTCAGTCGGTTGAGCGTCTGCCTTCGGCTCAGGTCATGATCTCAGGGTCCTGGGATGGAGCCCCTTGCCGGGCTCCTAGCTCAGCGGGGGAACTCCTTCTCCCTCTGTCTGCCGCTCCCTTCTGCTTGTGCTCTCGCTCTCTCTCTCAAATGAATAAATAAAATCTTTAAAAAAAATATGCAGAAACATCTGAACACATGGGACAATGTGCAGTCAAGTCTAACTCTCTGTCGATGAGGTGGTTGTAGAGCTCCCTGCAGGGGCGGGGCCAGTGTGAGCGCACTCAGTACTTTCGCTCCAGGTTTGAACTGTTGGGAGCCGGAGGGACACCTGGCCTCTGTGTCTCCACCCTGACCCCAAGTGGAATCCAGCCACTTCTTCTTATAAAGTTTTCTGAGTGTCACTGGTAAATAGAAGTGGTTGTTTGTATTGATATGTATTAGTAAACATTCACACATGTCACGGATTCTAAAAAATGTTCTAGGTGTTGGTGGGGGGTTGATGTGTATCTACAATGTCATGGAAATGACAGTTCTGTTTTTTTCTTTTTATTACTTACAGCTTTCACATTTTCTTGTCTTTTATGCTGATTCAATGTTGGATTGAAATAATGATGGTCTGCATTTTATTTTTTTAACATTTATTTATTTTATTTTCGAGAGTGTGCGCGTTAGAGGTGGGGGGCAGATAGAGGGAGAAAGAATCTGCTGAGCCCCATGTGGGGCTCTATCTCACGACCCTGAGATCAGGACCTGAGCCGAAACAAAAAGCTGGATGCGAAACCTACGGAGCCACCCAGACGCCCCTTGGTGGTCTGCATTTTAGATTTGGTCTTGATTTTACAAGAAAAAAATTAAAATGTTTTACTATTGACAGTGGGATTTGCTATAGTTTGGGATTTTTTTTTCTTTTTGCTATTGTTTTAGAGATTTATTGACTTAAGGACATTTTCTTCCATTCTTACTTTTACAAGATTTCCCAGAAGATAGATATTGAATCTTATCAAATGCCTCTCTGAGAGTTTTGGGAAGATGGCAGGTATGGTTTTCTCCTGTGATTCAGGAGGACGGTAACTGACCCCATGTGTCTCAGGTCTGCCGTGATCGCCCTGCTCGCTTCGGTTTAGGACTGGTGCACGTGAGCAAGCTGGCCTGTAAGCTTCGCAGGGGATTCTGGTTTTCTGTAGGCACTGAAGTGTTTGTTGATTCTACCCACATTTTTAAAGGCCAAACCACTCTCAGACTTGAGGTTTTCCTTTTCCTCGCCACATGAAGGTTGCCAGGTCTTTTGCGGATCGGCCACACACGTACATCCCTCGCTCACAAAAGAAAGGAATCGCAAGTGGGGGGCAGCAGGGGAGGAGACAGCCCATGAGCACCCTGCAAGCAAGGGGAGGTGGCAGGACCCTCCGTGGGGTGAAGAGCAGAGGAGATGGGGTGGTATCTAGGACTCCAGGGGGCAGGGGGGAAACCGGCCGGGAGAAGGCAGGCACCCCTTGTGTCGGCTGCCTCTTCTGGGCACCACAAACTTGTTTGCAGTAAATCAAGTAAGGTTTGAAATCGCTTGTAGAACTTCCCATGAAGAACCCGGACTCCATGTAATGAAAGTCACGCACACTCTCATTACGGCTGACTCAGGCATAATGCGCCAACAAGTGTAAATGCCGCGTGGCGAGGCTCCAGGCGGCGGGGGGTTCGCCGGGTCTCTCGCGGGGCATCCAGGGAGCCCTCTCTGCTCTGGCCTGGTCCAGATCCCTTATCTGCTCTGTGCAGGCCCTCTTGATCCTCCCGTGCTCCACACTAATCTTGCCTTAAGCTGTTCTGTGCAGGATATTGCCTCCCCGTGTCAGGGACCTCGTCGCTCTCTGCATAAAATTCTTGGCCTCTCTCTGCAATTACTCAAAGAGTACATGAAGCACCACACATCTCTATCGATTACTAAAGAGGCTTTTGTCCCCTCCAATCAGCGCCGCAGAGCAGAACCACTGACGGTGAGTTTGGCAGCCCCGCGGCTTCCTCTTCCTGAGGCCTCTAACGTGTCCTGGTCAAAGGTCAATGTGTGATGATGATAATGATCATAACACTAAGTTAACATTTATCTAATCTCATTATGTGCTGGAGCCTGCGCTAAGCACCGTATATCCCTAATCGCTCATTTCCACAGCCTCATGAGACCTAATTTTACAGATGAGGACACTAAGCCCCCAGAGCTGGCTGAGGACACGGTTTGCTTGAACAAAGCCCCTGCCACCCCTCCTGCTGCCCGGCACGCACGTGGCCTCCCTTCCGAGCCATTTCACACCCACCGCCACTGGAGGTGGGAGAGGAGCGCCCGGACAGGGCGACCGCGAGGCCGCAGGACCGGCTGGCGCCCCGGGGAGGGCCCCGCGGGGACAAGCGCGAGCCTGGCCGCGGGCGCGGGCTTGACCTGGGAGTTCACTTCTAGATCCCCTCGGGAATGGCTGGGGTGGGGCCCACGTGCACTCCCACAGCGGAGCCCCAGGCAGGCGGGCCGCGAGCGGGGGGCAGCGGGAAGAAGGGGGGGCAGGACTGTGAGACGAAGGTGACCCCAGAGGCCGACTCCTCCCAGGCATTCCGGCGCACGTGGCCCCGCAGAGAAGCCTGGAACTGGGGGACACGGCCCGGTGTCCCTTGGTGCCCTGGGGGAGGCCCTGGGTGGGGAGGGCCCAGCTCGGAGCAGCCGACCCGGAGGGGCAGGTCGTCGGTACCCACCACAGGGGCCGAAGGTGGACATTGCTGCGCTGGAGGAAGGTCCTGTGGTGGGCCACAGGCCCTGCGGATTGGCACCGTTGCTGTCCCTAACTTGATACGTGTTTAGAGATATTTTTAGTAGCATGTGGTGAAAATCACCTTATATTCACTATGGCAAGAACCGAAAGAAGAAACGTCTCCCTGGCAAGGGGTCCACGGAGCAGTCTATGCAGGACGATGGGACAGACCGCCTCCCGTGCCATCTGCACCAGCCCCTCCGCCTGGCCCTCCCAACACCGCCTGCCACTCAGCGGCCTGCGGGTCCCCGGCAGGACAACCGTCTCACAGCTGGCGATCTGGGTGGGGAGAGCAAGCCCTCTGTGCTGCCAAAGCTCACATTCACCTCCCTCACCTGCCAACTGCGCCAGGAAGATGGGTGCCAACCTTGCCCTGCTCAACCAAACGCCAGGGCCAGTGCTCCTCTGTGGCCCCTCCATGGCCCCCAGTGCTCCTGCGTCTGACGGCCACTCCCCAGTAGAGTGGCTTTTCTCCAAGTGGGGCATCCATGGCCCTAAAGGGGCACCTGCCTGAGAACACCTTTTCTTCCTTCTGGAGCTCATTCTAAACCAGCGTTGCCACCCCCGCCGTCCCCACTTCCTTCCGTGAGATGAGAGGCACTTCCTTGGGCATCACCTGGCAGGCCACAGAGAAGGCAATGCCCGTGCTGAAGCCAGAAGCCAAGGCTGGTGCCCATCTGCCACCCACGCGGCAAGACGTGGAGGAGACCTGCTCCTTCCATATCCCAGACCTAGCACAAGGTGGGCACCAAGGAGAACGCCTCCCTGCCCAATCAAGGGGCCAGGAAGGAAAGAAATGGCCCTATCGGGAAATGGGCATAGGGGGCCAGCGGCACCCAGGTAAGCAGTCTGTATTCACCTGCCTTTGAAATGCCCGGGAAGGCAGGTGGAAGGCCCGTGGACACGGTCCCTTCCCTGCCCTGCGCCACCTGCCCCACCTACCAGGACTGGGGAGGGAACACACCCAGCCTCTGTCCGTACGGCCATGAGCACGGACCATTTTCTGGTTTTGCTTCCATGGGTGGAAAAATGTGAGTTAATTTTTCTAAGTTTTCCCCACATTTCATTTCTCAAAAACCAAAACCAAAATGTGTGTCCTTGTATAGTTCTTGGCTCCTGAACCATCCATTTAACTGGCGTCTCCTGAGCACCTACTGTGTGCAAAGCCATGACAAGTGGGGCTAAGAAAATGCGTGTGAGGGAAATGAGTCACTTCCAGGCGTCTGGGTCTGGTCCGTAGAGCCGGGTCTTGCGCCGATCGCCGGGAGCCCGGCCGGCAGAGCCCTGGACGCGCAAGCCCCGCGCCCCGCACGGACGGACACAGGAGGTCGTCACAGGACCTCGGAGGTTGCCCTGTGACTAAGTGGGGCGGGGATTCTCTAGTGCGTTTTCCTGCCCAAAACTCTGATACAATCCTTACGTCAGCTCATTTGTATAAATAACCAAGGAATGTAAGTAAAAAATTGACCTAGAAAGAAAGGTCAGACAGAAGGATTTAAACTTTCACATGGTGTCTGTAGTCCTCACCTGGTGGGCGGAAACTAATGATCTCAAACTTAGTGGTTGGAACAAAACATTTTGTTGTTGTTGTTGTCACGTCATTTCTGAGGGTCGTGAGTGTGGCTCAGTGTCCCTCCAGAGGATCTCAGTCCACGTGTTGGCCAGGCTGCATCGTCGGAAGGCTGGGCCAGGCTGGAGTGGATGTGCTGTGGGCAGCAAACCTCTGTCCCTCACCGTGGCCCTCTCTTCGGGGTGGTATGAGCAGCCTCCAGACAAGACGGAAGCCACAGTGTCTGCAGGACCTACGGTCAGAAATGTTACAGTATTGTTTCTGCAATATCCATCGGTTACCCAGGCCAGCCCCACCCTTCTTGTTCTTTTTTTTTTTTTAAGATTTTATTTACTTATTTGAGAGACGGAGAGACAGAGATAGCGAGAGAGAGACCACAGCCGGGGAGGAGAGGGAGAAGCAGACTCCCTGCCGAGCACGGAGCCCAACGTGGGGCTCGATCCCAGGACCCTGAGATCATGACCTGAGCCGAGGGCAGACGCTTAACGACTGAGCCACGCAGGCGCCCCCAGCCCCACTCTTTGGAATAGGCTCTATTTTTAGAGCAGTTTTAAGTTCACAGCAAAATCAAGGAAAGGGGCAGGGATTTCCCACACCCCCAGGGACTGGGATGTTGGTCACGACTGATCGCCCAGAGCCCACAGCTCACACCGGGCTCGCTCGCGGCGGCGTGCACTCTGTGGGTCTGGACAAACGTGGAAGGACGTGTCCGCCAGCACGGTGTCACGCAGAGTGGCTCACTGCCCCGGAACCCTCCCTGCCCCGCCGCCGGTTCACCCCCAGCCGCTGGCCACCACCCATCTTTACCGTCTCCACAGTCTTCCTGTTCCAGAACGTCATGCAGTTGGAGTTACAGGCTGTAGCCCTTTCGGACCGGCTTCTTTCGCTTAGTGATGTGCACTTAAGTTTCCTCCGTGTCTGTTCAGGGCTCGACGGCTCATTTCTCTTTAGTGCCTAGTGAGATTCCATTGTCTGGTGGACCACAGTTTAGCCACCCGTCACCCACGGAAGGGCATCTGGGCTGCCTCCCAGGGATCAGGCCACCGCTTCGCAAAGCTGGAAGGAACACAGGGAGTTTCCGGGAGAGGAAGGGGGATTCCTGGGGCCGCTGTGGGGAGTGGCCATCACAGTCTCCCCCGCACCCACACGCCTCCTACATGCAGACACACCCAGCTCCTTCCAAGACCTACTGCAGGTTCAGTGTCACCGGGCTAGGTGCAGGCATGGACGGCAGGTGTCAGCGGCAGGCCGTAAGCACGGCTCCTCCCCAGCCGAAGACCCGCAAAGCCGAGAGACGCGGACAGCACGGCAGAGCAAACTGTCTGGATACGCGTGGTCATCTCCGTCCGAGATAGGAGGTGGGGTCGAGATTCCTCGTCCCGATTCTTGTTCTGCGTCTGTTTGCAAGCTGTTAGACCCACTGTGTGAAAAAGACCGTGTTTCCCCCCACACACTTGTCCGTGCATCTTTCTCAAAGAACGGTGTGGTGCTTCACCGGACCACACCACCTTGCTTACTGCCGCTCTCCAGCGAAACTCGAAACCAGGCTGAGCCTCCGGCTTCGCTCTCTTTCAAAATTGTTTGGGATACTCTCATTCCTTTGTCTTTCCATATAAATCCTAGAATCAGTTTGTCAATATTGGCATCTATCCATCTCTGTCTGTCATCTATCAATTCACCTATTGATCTATCGATCCATCACCTATCATCTCTCTATCATCTATCATCGATCTATCATCTATCGATCTAGCAATCTCAATTTGGCCAGAATTGGCATCTTAACAGTATTGAGCCTTCCAATCCAGGGATCCCCATTCATTTAGCTATCTTCCATTTCATTCTTGAGCACTTTGTCGTTTTCAGTATACATATCCTGCACATTCTTTGGCTGGATGTATACCTAAGCATTTCTCTCTTTTTTGGGTGCAATCAAAATAGTTCTTCTTGAGTCGAAAAGGTTGGTTCCCTGTGCACTCTCCAGTTTGCAGGGATCCATCTCATAGTCATCTTGCCAGAACTACAGACTTTCTTTCAAAGGTTTTGCTGCTATGCCCAAATGCCGTTCCACACTCGGACACCCTCATGGCAAAGCGGGAAGGTGAAGGAGGAGAGAGGAGCTCCCTGCTATAGCACTCCCTTCCTAGTGTTTGGTCCAGAGTTCTCCGCCGTGATCAGGGGAGAGCTGATTACAGCAGCGTGCTCCATCTCGGCTAGTGCAGAGGTCCCACGGGAAGATGGCTTGTCACAGAGGCAAATGTTGAACTGACATGGGGATACTTCAGTACTCTGTTTTTCTTGGGTCACTTTTAGTAATTTGTGTCTATGAAAAATATGGTCCAGGGGCACCTGGGTGGCTCAGTCGTTAAGCGTCTGCCTTCGGCTCAGGTCATGATCCCAGGGTCCTGGGATCGAGCCCCGCGTCGGGCTCCCTGCTCAGCGGGACCCCTGCTTCTCCCTCTCCCACTCCCCCTGCTTGTGCTCCCTCTATCGCTGTGTCTCTCTCTGTCAAATAAATAAGTAAAATCTTTAAAAAAGAAAAATATGGCCCATTTCATCTAGTTGCCAAATTTATTGGCATAGAGTTGTTCATCATATTTATTTATTACCTTCTTATTAGCTGATCTACAGAGATTTCTTCCTTTTGTTCTTGGTGTTGGTCACTTGAGTCTCTATTTTTTAAAAAATCATTATTACTGACTAGTCTAACTAAAGGCTCATACTTTTACTGATTTTTCCCCCAAAGAACTGGTTTTTGGCTTCAGTGTTTTCTATCATTTATTTTCTACTTTTAAAGATTTTATTTATTTATTTGAGAGAGAGGGAACACAAGCAGGGAGAGCAGAGGGAGAGGGAGAAACAGACTCCCCGCTGAGCGGGGAGCCCGACGCGGGGCTCGATCCCAGGACCCTGAGATCATGACCTGAGCCGAAGGCAGACGCTTCACTCACTGAGCCACCCAGGTGTCCCTATCATTTATTTTCTATTTCACCAATTTCTGCTCCTTTTTTATCATTTATTTCTTTCTATTCACTTTCAGTCAAGCTTGCTTATTTTTTACTAATATCTCAGGTTGTCAACTCTGATCATTGCATGTAGATATTTCGTCTTTTCTAATATATAAATTTAACTCTGTAAATTTCCTTCCAAGTACTGTTTTAGCTACATCCCATAAATATTGATATGCTGTATTTTCATACAATTCAGCTAGAAATATTATCTCATTTCCTTTGTGATCTAACCTGTGGTTTATCTACTAGTGTGCTGCACAATTTCCAAACACTTGAGGAATATCCTCGTTATATTTCTGAGTTGACATCTAACTTAATTTTATTGTGGTATTCTCTTTCAGGCCACATTCAGACATTTGATCTTACTTACAAGAATTTAAATTAAATACAACCTCTGTCTGATTTCAATCGTCTTCAGTCTATTGAGGCATCCCGTGGTTGGGGTATGTCCTAGAATAGCGCACGCACTTGAAAATAATTTATATTCTGCTGCAGCCGGGTGTGGCGTTCGAGAAATACCAGCAAACTCAAGAAGGTTGTCGCATTGTTTAGATCTATTTCTGTTGTTGATTTCTGTCTAGTTCTTCCATAAGTTGCTGATTCAGGGGTTTAAAATTGCCAACTAGGACTGTGGGATTTCCCATCTTCCCCATTAATTCCGTTTACTTTGGCTTCATATATTTTGAACCTCCATCATTATGGAATTCACACTTAGATCGTTACATCTTCCTCCTCAAGTGACCCTTTTTATCACAACATTTTCTTCTTTAGCTCTGGTGATGCTTTTTATCTTGAAATCTATTTTTCTGATCTTGCTATAACCCCTTGAGCTGTTGATGCCTCATGCCTGCAGAGTGTATCTTTCTACCTGTTTCCATCCCTCCGTCTGCCACTTTGCGTGGAGAGTCGGCTTTTTGGGAGAGCAGGTAGTTGGAGGTGGACTTCGTGTCCATCTGAGGACCGCTCGCCTCTCCTCCGAGTGTAGAATGCGTCATACTCGGGGTCGTGACTACGCGGTTGTCCGGATGCCATCATTTCTTATCTGTCCCTCCTGGGTTTTTGTTGTTGTTTCTCCTTCTCCTTTCACGCCTTCTTTGGATTATTTACACGGTTCTCGTGGGGACTTCAGTGAGGTTTAAGTCATCTGGGTCACCCAGAAAACAACAAGGTGACCTTGGACAGCTCACCTCACCAGGTGCCTGGAAAGAGGAAAACAAAATTCTCTCTGGAGGAAGGTAACGTTAAACGAGGTCAGATTATCTCTACAAATATCTATGTGCTGCACACACATATACACATATATGAAAAATACATGCTAATCAATATCAGGCAGCAACACTGGTAATAATATATGATAGTAACAATAGTTCCAATAATGTTAAATCAGGTGATAGACATAATTTCTCTTGCGTTTGTTCTTCAGTGTACAGGATACCATAAGAAGAAAATGTTTAAATGCTGAGTTACAGTTTGGATACCTAAATTTGAATTTTTCACTCTGTGACCTAACGGTTGCGTGGAACTAAGATAACTTTTTGCCCCAGGATATAACAAGGATGTGACCTCGGTTTCCTCGTCTATAAAATCAACGCTCAAACTACATGATCTGTAGTCTCTCTTACCTCTCACATTCTGTAGAAGGAAACTGGACAAATATTTCTATTCAAAATGAAAACACAGAATTCCATAGATTTGACACCTGCTTTAGTCCAGGCCCATGTGCAGAGAAGAGAATCCACTCCGGCAAACATAAGAAGGAATGTGGGAGACTGAGGACACGGGGGGGCTGTAGGTCGAGTTTGGGATGATGCACAAAACCAGCCTGCAGAAGGGGCAGCCCGATGCCACATTGCCCTGCAACCGACCTAACGAAGGGGAGCCTCAGACTGCCTTCTTCCTCCCTGCCTGAGTTTCAAAGTCAGGCCCCACACAGGGCATCTGGTGGGGGCATCTGAGCCACGTCAGGGACCTGAGCTGCAAGAGAGCCTGCAGGAGGTGAGAGGGCTGTATTCTTGTCTATACCGGGCAGGAAGGCCCCGGAGAAGAGGTGGGAGTGGGGCCCTTCGTAAGCCTCCATTCCACCTGCCTCGAGCCCTCGTCTTCCGTGGGCGGGGCCTACAGGTAACACGCACAGACTCGAGCTCTCCCCAGAATCTGAGTGCAGAGAGCAGAAGCTCCAGCTCTCATGCCCAGGGCCATATCCTCAACCAGCCCCCCAACGAGGCACCAGCACCTCAGTCAGCAGCTCGGAGGGACCGCGGGGAAAACCTACAGAGAGATGAGCCTTCAAGCAAGCATGGGCCACTTGGGATGGAGCTAACAGGCAAGGCGCCCGTGGCACATACAGTGCACGTTGGTCAGCTCTGATAGCTTGGCAGAGACAAGGAGAGACGCAAACCTGTAAAAACCGGGACTTTTCCCTTAGTTAGGCCGCTCCGTGCTCAGCCCCACGAGCGGGGACACTGCCAGCGCTCGGTCAGAGCTGGCACGTCCCCCAGACCGGGTCCCCTCAGGGCCAGCTCAAAGGTGTGTGGCCCAGGCAGCCCGGCCTGGGAGCTGAACTTTGCAGGAGGGCTGGCCAGGGGGCACTGCAGAGATGCGGGGTCTGGAGTGCCCGTGGTTCTCGCGCCTGCAGGCCAGCATGACCTCATGGGCAGACTCGGGGGAGCCCCCAGGCACAGATGACAGTTGTGCCCCAAAAGGGAGCAGACACACCCAGGGAAGGCTGGGTGAGGGGAGCCGCTGGGAAGGACCGGAAAACAAAAGGTAAAGTTAACACAGTGTAATGATAGTGCAATTTCCAAATATTATGGAAGAGGCAGGCTCAAGACAAATATTTTTGAATTTCTAATGGAAAAATAACATTTCTTTTATTTATTTTTTATGTATTTTTGAGTGTTAACAAATAGTTCTAGTGATAATTAGCATCTTTGTATATTTATTGAGAACCAGCACTAAATCTGTATATTTACAGAAAAGTGCCTTCGACACAGATAATAGCACAATTCCATGTTTGTGAATTGACAGTTTTCTCTAAACAGAGAGTAGAAATTCAGCAATTATCACTACAGCTGTTTGTTAAAATTTGACAATAGATAAATAATGACTAGAAATCAATCTTTTCATTAAAATTGAAGAAACAAAAATATCTAAAGGAATTTTATTATTCCTTTAACAAGTCCAGGCCAGTCTTTAGGAAACTCCTACACATACATTTTGGCAACATTTCCATTTCTGTAGCCCCACACAGTCCCGTTCCTTTCACAGATGCGCCTGGGGCTGGAGACAGGGAGGGGCGGGGCCTGCGCGCCCCCCCACCGCCCGCGCCTCACCTTCATTGTCATGTCCTGAGGGTGGGGCTGTGCACACGACTCACACACCTTCACACCCTCACACAGCTGCAAGCCCATGCATTTGCATACTCACGCACCTCACACATCCACACGCCTGCACACTCATACACATTCTCCCACGATTGCACACTCCAAACCCACTTGCACATCTGCACACTCATACACCTCACACATTCACACTCACACATCTGCACACATTCACAACTCACACACATTCACACTCATACACCTCACGCATCCACTCGCTCACACATTCACACTCACACCGGCACACTCATACACATTCTCGCACATCTGCACACTCACACATGCACACATTCACACTCACAACTCACACACATTCACTCACACACAGATGGTGCTTGAGCCAAAGTGTTCACATTACTTATTCTCTCAATTGACTGGACCAGCAAATGTGTTCTTGCCCCAAATAACCCCCCTCCTCCAAACAAACAAACTGCTCTGCTCTGTGTTGTAGATGTTAATTTATTGAGTTAGATACTATCTGGGAATTAATTGTGCCGTGGGGGGCGCCTGGGTGGCTCAGATGGTTAAGCGTCTGCCTTCGGCTCAGGTCATGGTCCCGGGGTCCTGGGATCGAGTCCCGCATCGGGCTCCCTGCTCCTTGGGAGCCTGCTTCTCCTTCTGCTTCTCTCTCTCTCTCTCCCTCTGTCTCTCATGAATAAATGAATAAAATCTTTAAAAAAAAAATTGTGCCGTGGGCTTTTATTACAAAGGAAAGGCAGGAATCACAAACAGAGCCAAGACGGATGAGCATGATGAGCCACATTATATTCAGCTGTAGAAGGGGAAGAAGGCTGCCCGCAGTGGTAACTGCAGACAGGCCCCGCCTCGCAGCGCAGACGGGGAGTCTGTGGCGGGTCTTGGCTTCTTATCAGGGACTGGTCAGCCCCTGGCAGATGAGCAATGGCGGCAAAGATCTTCCTCCATAAGATTGCTTGCAGGGTTCCTGACTGACTTTCAGCTTGCTGGGAGGTAGGCCAAGAAAAGAAAAGAAAAGAAAAGAAAAGAAAAGAAAAGAAAAGAAAAGAAGAGAAAAGGTGAATTCCAAATCAATCTCCATCTAAGGATTTGAGGCCAACGGGAGCCCCTCTCCCGTAACCTCTGGCACCTCTTCTTCATTGCCGCCACACCGCCTCTGCAGGCGTGCACATGCGCGTACTTCCATCCCTTACCTGGGCCGGTCGTAAGTGCTGCTACTCGTGCTGAAGCCACAGGACAGCCACCCTCCCAAGGGCCCACATAGCCTATAGATCTTCAGTTTCCAAAAGAAATGTAGTATTTTCCATTTGGGAGCAGAGACATTTTCCTTCTTTGTCTTTTCCCTTCTGTCCTTCCCAAACAATCTGTACTTTAGATGAGCCACAGTGGGGCGCTACCTCACACGGGGAAAAAGGCGGTTATTAGGAACTATACAAGCACAGCCAGGTGCCGGCCGCCCTGCCACGGGACCGGCCACCCTCACCCCCCACCGCGGCCTGGCCTCCGCCACCACCCTGTGTGGCTGCCGTTGGCGCATCCCGGTGGGCTCTGCGGTGAGAAGGCAGCGCCCAGGCTGTGGGCATGAGAGGGGAGCAGAGTGTGGAAGGGAGGGTCTTCGTGATGGATGGTTGTGTTGGGCGAGCCAGTCAGGATGCCGGGAACAGCACCACAGGTGAGCCACGGATCACTGTCTCAAAAGTGAATCCAGTTTTGTCAGAAGTTTGGTCACAAGTGGAGGGGAAAACCCTCACTTTAAGTTTCCACACCAGGACATGAGCAAAGATGAGCCTCGTGTGACTGCCTGTGGTGTAGACAAGCAGGGGATCAATTGTCTGTTGACCATCTTTCCTGCTTGAGCCTGGACACAGGAAGCATGTGATGGGTACGGCTATGTCCTCAGGGGTAGTTGTGAGAAATGATCTCTGTTAAAGTCATTCACGGATTCAACATCACCCCCCTAGGCTTGCACCCCTAACTTTGTCCCAGTGATAGCCCCCTGTGGGACCTCAAACATGAGCACCAGTAACCCAGTTCAAACTGGCTTAGGAGAGAAGTGGAATGCCTGGCTCACGTACCTGCAAAGGCCGGCATCGGGCATGGCTGGATCAGGAGTGGGGGCGGCTTCCCAGAGGGAAACTGGGTGCAGCTGTGAAAACGAGGGGCGCAGATGCTGGCCAGGAGACAGGGGTCCCACGACGCATGCCCCCAGACTCGACCCGTCAGCCCGGCACTCCTCTCCTTTCCCTGGTCTGCCTAAGCAGAAGCCGTTGCAGTGATTCTCAGACGTAAAAACCCCCACAATTCCAACCCGCACGGTCATGGCATTAACCAAAATCTGTGATTCTAACACGTCACAGAGCAGGGATGGGCCCTCACCACATAAAGAGGTGAGATCAGTTAAGAAAATTCACTCGTGATCTTTTTGAAGAAAACCATCTTCCTAATTTTTTTTACAAAAGTACTTATTTTTTTCAAACATGGAAATAAACCTGGTCAGTGGGGTTATTTTATCAAAATATTCCATGACACAGAGTATTTGTAATTTAAGCACTGAAATCCGAGCCAAACCGAACGGTTTAAATGAACGCGAACACACAGGAGAACGTTGAACCGGTGTAGAGTGTGGGGTTGGACTCGCCAGCAGTCCCCCGGGGGCCAGTAGCCCTCACGGTGCAGGCAAGTTGGAGGAGACCCTCGGAGCCCAGAGCGATCTCCAGAATAAAGCGGTGTGGAAATATCACCTTTTATCCGTTTCGTACAGAGCAGAAAGACAATCACGGCTTCGGGCAGCACTTTCTGCATATTTATATTTGGATTGCTGTACCTTCCCCGAAATGCTGTCTATTTTCTGCCTTCTAGGTGCTCAGGCGATTGTAACATTTTAACACTGCTCTGGAATAAGTGTTTTTTGTGAGTTCATCCTCCAGGTTCAAACACAACTGCATTTCCTGGTAAAATTTTATTTTGCAATTATTACACTTTTAAAAAATTTTTCATGCCACAAGATGTGAAGTCCAAAATATTTATGTTTCTGATTGTCAGTCTTTCCTTCTTCAAGATGTCGAAGTGAAGGAAAAATAGACACCTCATTTTGTTGAATCAATACAGGCATATTATCACAGCGAGATTATGATTCAGGTGCACAATACCTGCATTTTCAGAGCTCAGCAAGGAAGCCGGCAGGTGCTCAGAGGCGCAGCAGGTAGCTAATATCAATAAAGTAGCCCAGATTCCCGTTCCAACAACAGAGCAGGGGTCGAACTTCAGCCTACAAAAGTTGATGAAAAGCAGAGGTAAGGTCAAGGCCACCCAAACCCACCTCACAGCTGGGAGGGCGGAATCTGCCAGAAGGGGACTGGTCTCACGCGGCCTCCCGGTGCCCATGACCCCGCCAAGAGAGCCGGGTTCAGCCGGGGCAGAGACACACTGACCAGCAGTGACCAGCTCTGTCGGCAGCAGGACACCCAGACACCTGCAGGCCGCCGTCCTAAAGCTCCACGTCTCCCTCCTGCTCCCCCTTCTCCTCAGCGCCCTGCTGCTGCCACCTCACAGCCCCCAGACCTCGCCCCCGTTTCTTCCTCCCTCCCCCCTCCTCTGCGCCAACATCTCTCTGCGCTGTGGTCTCAGCATTCTGACGATCTCTTCTCCAGAGACAACTTTATAACAAAATAGAATAGATCTCAATCACACACAAGTAGAGCAACACTTGACAGTATTTAAGCACATTTCTGAATGTACTGAATATACATATAATCTGAATGTAAATTTTCTGTCTATTTCGGCTCCCAGAGAACACTATCTCCAGAACTTAATGACATGCAAAGTTTCCTACAATGAGTCAATAGCAGATCCCAAAATACAGAACAATTTATTGGTTGCCTAGCAAGCAAGACTTGAAGACTTCAGGTGTGTGTGGCTGACTCTCAGGCCCAAACCACGCCACGTTCACGCGCCCACAGACCCCCTTTCCCTCCCCGTGCCGGCCGGCCCCCCGAGACAGGTCCGTAAGCCCGACGTCCCCTCATGGGAGGAGCTAACAGATGTGTGTTTCAGGACAGCACTGTTTTCAAGGCTGTGAGTCATCATCACAATAGTTCCTGAAAAGAGCCACTCAGCACGTGAGGGCAGGAAGGCAGCTCCCACCCCCCAGGCGCTGCCCCCACTGGGGCTGCCCGCCACTGCCGTCCATCTGGGGCCAGGGACACGTGGTCGCAGGCAGCACCCGTGCCGTGGCCTGCCAGCCCAGCAGATGCCGGGTCAAACCCAGCCCGTGAGGAAGACATGCACTCATTCACCCATTCTCCGCAGTGACACGGCCGTGGGCCTGTGAGGGGGGCACCTTCTGACGCGCGAGCATCGTCCCGCCACGTCAGGAGGGCAGAACGCTCGTCTTTCCCGTCGGAAACCAGACGCGCCAGGGGCTGGCTGCACCCCCACCCGGCTCCTCAGCCCTGGTGCCCATGGCGGAGGGGTGGGGGAGGCAAGGCCGGCGCCTCACGCCCATCACAGCCGTCAGACTCATCAACATGGTGGTCACGGCCACCTCTTCCATGACCACCAGTACGGAGCACGGCTAGGTGTCGACCATGCGCACACTTCCACCCTCCCCTGCAGCCTTCCCATCCTCACCCCCGAGGGCCCCACTCTGACCCCACACCCTCCGAGGACCCGCCTCCTCCTCAGGGAGCAGGTGGACAGGGCTGGAGGCCCAGAAACGGGTCAGGATGTCTGTTTCCATCATTCTTAGGTGATTGAAAACCCCGAAATGTAGTGGCTTGGTTTTCGGGTCCCTTCAGATGAGTTGGCCACCCCGGCCCCCATCCCGGGACACTGACCACGGGGGAGACTGCGGGCAGACCACCCCCGCCCGCCCTGGCCCAGTCTCTGCCTCTTGTCCCTGGGCCTGGATGCAGCCGCGCGGAGTGGGGCCGTGACCGCTGCATGAGCACCCACCCCACTGCTCACCCAGGGTGAGGCCGGGCCGCGTGCGCGTCCCTGGCACCCAACGGTTCCGCTGGACCTGCAAGGCCTGGAAAGCATGTCCCCACCAAGGCCAGCGCCGGCCTCCCCTTCCTTCGCCCCCAGAGCCCTGAGGCCACTTGGAGCGGGCCACAGACCTGGGTCTGGCCACAAGGAAATGGGTTCCAGAGGGTCACGGAAGCCCCGCTGGGCCGTGGTGGCCCACCAGCCTGTCCCCATGTGGGCCCATGCAGGGAGTCTGCCCTCCGCCATCAGACATGCGTTCTGGGGACAGACCTCCTGACTGCTCACACCAAGCCAGAGAGAGGCCGCTCACCCAGAGAGCAGTGCCCTGAACCCGCAGGTGCTCAGTGCAGAGCGCCGGTCATTTTCTTCACACAAACTCGGCTCCGGACTCCCAGACCACGGAGAACACGGCCTGGGTGTCACCCCGAAGCAGGCTGGGGACACTCACAGCAGAGGGGCTTCCGAGGAGGGTCGGGGTGGGGGGACAGGGCAGGCCAGGCTTGCTCAGGTCATTCCGACTTAGTGGTTGACTTCGAGCTCCCTAGTGACTGTCTGGTATTTCTTCTGGAAATGTCCACTGAGGCTGCTCCATCAGCTGCTCCCAAGGCCACGCAGGGCAGCTGGCAGCCACCACACCTGAGGCCTCACACTGCAGGTCAGGCCACTGGACATGTTCAGGAGGCTTGCGGCCCCCAGTGCCCTCCTTCCCTCATCGAGGGACCCACTGAAGCCCTGAAGGTCGCTTGTCACATGGGGCCACAGTGCCAGGCTCTTGTCTGCTCCAGATCCCCTGACACAGGTCCAGCAGCAAGTCCCACATTAGGGTTCTCTGCCCCTGAGCCGCCCCTCACCCATGTCCCTGAGCCGGCCCCTCCCCTGGGCTTCCTCACCCGTGTCCCTGAGCCGGCCCCTCGGCCGCTGGAAGCTGCATTCACGTGCCAGCTGGCCAAGGAGCGGAGACCTGGGTGTGGCCCGGGGCTCTCCACGCCCAGGCTCCACCACGTGTACTGACTCGCTGAGGACCATGCCTGGGCCTGAGGCGGCCTCCCCCAGTTCCATGCACTGCCCGACACCCCTGAGCTGGGCCTGCGTCCACCCTGTGCACAGCTGCCATGCACATCACGTCTGCAAGGCCTCGGGTCCCTGCATAGGCCGCCGCGGGTGGCGCTCGGTCTGCGGTGCTCTCCTAGGGTCTTCTAGAGGGTTCCGGCCCCAGATTGGCATTTAACCACTTGTGGGCAATTTCCCCACAGTGCCCGCCCACACTTTTCATTTCCCTGCTGGGGACCCGACAGCCTTGTTTGTGAGGCTTCCGTTCCGGTCCTCCTGGGCCTGCACCGTGCTGTGTAAAGAGAACACTCGTCCCCCACGCGTGAAGTCCCCCACACTTGTTAACAATGAGATGAAAGGTGCGTCCGGCTGACGGCTTGGAGACAGGCCTCCACCGTACTGCTGTCCATGAAAGGGCACACACGGCAGCAGATGGCTTACGCTGTATTTACACAACAGGCAGGGACTTTTTGTTACTTTAATGTGCTGTTTTTCCCAAATTCTCCATCTGGATGGCACAGTATCCTGATTCAGGGTAAGTGGGGGCCCAGAATGGCCGTGGTGCAGGGGAGGGGCCGAACACTAGCTGCAGGGGGGCTGCTCTCCCCGTAACATGACTTCAGAGCAGAAGAGAGACTCCCCATCCCAAATCCCCACTCCCGCCCGCCCAGCCTACCCCCTCCCTGCGTGGCATCCACTGCTTTGTTGGGGGGCGGTGAGGTCTCCTCCAAAACTGCACTTTGAAATACGAGCTCCCGGGCGCCTGGGTGGCTCAGTTGGTTAAGCAACTGCCTTCGGCTCAGGTCATGATCCTGGAGTCCCAGGATCGAGTCCCGCATCGGGCTCCCTGCTCAGAAGGGAGTCTGCTTCTCCCTCTGACCCTCCCCCCTCTCATGCTCATTCTCTCTCTCAAACAAATAAATAAAATCTTTAAAAAAAAAAAATTAAAAAAAAATGAAATACGAGCTCTCCCAGGGCTGCAAGATGTGGGCATCAGCTCCCAGGGCACCTGTGCTAACCTCCTGACTTTGATACTGAGCTGGGATTCTACAAGGAGCTCACATCTGGGGAAGCCGCGTGAAGGGTAGGCGGGAATGCTTTAGTTTTGCCACCATGTTGTAAATCTGAAATTATTTCAGAACAGAAAGTTACAAAATAAAGCAAGGCTGTTGATGAATGGGTGTTGCTGAGGATCTTCCCCACGTCGGTGTGTGGCACATCTAGAGCGCACACGTATCAGATGACATGCACACAGAACAGGCACCTCCACGGCACGTGTAATGAACACACGGGGCATCGGTGCACCTGCAGAACCTAACTTAGCGCTGCACCATCACTGTACTTCATGAGTGAGAACAGGGTTGATCTGCTAAGTATCGACTTTGGAAACATTCTCCCATTCTGGAAACCTCCAGGCATACCTCTGCTTTCCTGTGTGCATGTACGAGCGCTGGGACCACCACCTGGGACCAGCCTCCGGCCCTGCTCATGTGAACGCCCCTGAGTGGCATCCCACTGGCTAGAAGCTTCCCTGGTCATTGTCCCCGTGCCTTGCAGTTTTCCAAGAGCCCGCCCTACCCCAAGGGGCCCCTCCCACACATGCTGGGCGCCAGGCTTCTCTTTCTGGAAGCCACAAAGCCTTCTGCAGGAGTGGGGGCGGGCACTTCCAGCCCCGCCGCCGTGATGAATTGCCCGTTAGCACTTGCAGCAAGAGTTCTGTCCTGTGGCCAAGGAGCATAATAAGTGTATCGTGAAAGGAAAACAGTTTTAATTAAAGCTGCTAAGAACAGTGCCAAGAAAACCAAGGCTGGAGCAGGACTGGGGGCGGGAGCTCGCACCACACCTGCTTCTGCACGCAGGCGGGGCAAGCAGAGCGGGGCCAGGGATGGCCACCGAGCTGGATGGAGGTGGGGAGGCATGCCCCCTGTGACCCCCACCCCAGCCTCGCGACCCTGTTAAAGGGGTCAGAGATTGGGGCCCGTCGTGGTGAGTATTTCTGCGCTCCATTCATGGCCGAGTTGGTTTCACCTTCTCTCCATGTTCCCTCCTTGGTGCCCAAACGGGAAGTGTGCTCGCAGCTACTTGGTTTTCTGCCCCGAGCTAAGTTTTAGCTGAGCCTTTCCCGGTGTGCACCGTGAGCACCCGTGCTGAGTGCAGGTTCTTCCTCCTGCTTCTGAAGCTGGGGTCACCTAGAGAGAGGGGCGCGTGCTGCAGGTGATGTCTGGGGCCATAGCGACCCCGGGGAAACTTCCAGAGGCTCTTCTCATTCCTTCTATTCAAAGACTCTGAGATTCATGCACAGGCTTCCGGCCTCCGTGGAAGGACCTAGGGGACATCCGTCAACTCCTGATAGATGCTTGTGTGAGTTAACAAGACGAACTCGGGAGAAGGAACAAGGGGAGGGGCCTTCTGGGGGCTGTGAGGTCACGGTCGCACCTTCCCCAGCAGAACCAGGAAGATTCTAGGGCTCTGCTCACCGTGGTCCCAAGACCCCGAGAAGTGGCACAGAAACCACTGAGTCCACTCCATCGGGACTGACACAGCAGGAAGACGTGCTGGCCCGGCCACCCCTCTGGCCAGAAGGCCCACCGTGGGCACAGGGTGGTCGGTGCTCCACACTCGGCCACGTTCAGGCCCATTTGTGGCACGACGTTTACCAGAACCTTCTATCTGGCTCATCAGATTCCAGGCTGCCTCTGGTGATTTCACTCGCTTTACTTAAACGAACTTTAAAAGACCCAGAGCATATTGGTAAAATACCATCCCTGGTCACATCTATATGACTGTTAACAACCTCTCCAATTACAGGAGGGGGTCCCGACCCCCCGCACCTGGTAATTAAAATTGCTAATCACCAGCAATTATCTGGCAGGGCT
The DNA here is from genome assembly GCF_003265705.2 of Callorhinus ursinus. Classification (NCBI taxonomy): domain Eukaryota; kingdom Metazoa; phylum Chordata; class Mammalia; order Carnivora; family Otariidae; genus Callorhinus; species Callorhinus ursinus. The sequence continues at coordinate 3,483,528 of NW_027397141.1, forward strand.
TTAGAGGCGAAAGAAACCGTTTGACCCTTTGCCCACAGCGGGAACAATGTTTGCTGTCCATCCCCACGCTCAGCAAAGCTGTCCCAGCCCCTGCCTATTAAGTGCCACTAATAGGAAATCAACAAAAGAGCCATGACATCTGGGGGACGTCAGGGCCCAGGTCTGAGCACACAGGTGCTGGCGCGAGGCTGCCAAAGAGAGAGCCCGGGCAGGGACATTCACCAATCATTAAGCGCATGTACTCCTAGCAGACTTAGCAGCCGGCCTCCCAGCCAAGATCAGGCCCCAGCCCTCGGGGAGTGACACGCGACGCGGCCTTTTGTCATGAAGGGCTGCTTGGTCAAAGGCACTGGATGGGGATTTTTTTTTTTTTTATCGTCTCTTTAATGAATCTTCTCCCTGCTCAAGCAGAAGTGAAAGAGGTTGTGTAGCCCTTTATCCTGCAGGGAGGTGGGGCCTTCTGCCATCCTTCTCAGAGGGCGGAGGGCGGAGGGTTTGTTTGCACGGCTGGGTTGAAGTGGCCAGACTGGCTGGGACCGGCTGCTGGGAAGAGGCCCTCGACTGGTTTAGGGGCCCCGTGGAGGCCCCATCCCGCAGGCTTACACCCACTCCGCACTCTCCTCCTTGCCATTTGAGGATGAGATAGTCCTGGTTGAGACGCACCTGCTCCAAGTGGCCAAGCAGCTTTAGACAGAACGTCAGCATGATGCGGAGATTTAAAGAACCCGCTATCCATCGCTGGCAGGGAGGCCCATGCAAGGGGGTTTCGTGGCAGCCGAGGGCGGTGCCACGAAAGTCAGGGCCACATCAGGGCCACGCCTCCCTTTGGTCCTTTATGAAAACATAAGATAAAATAAAATAGCGTGAATTTTAAAACATGCATTCTGAAGAAAATATAAAAATAAAATAAAGAAAATCAAATGCTTTACCTTGTGTGTTTCAGTTCCCCCCTTACGTGCCTCTTAGCAGGTCTCTCCCTCTCCCTGGGACCCAGGGGCCACCCCAGGCTCTCATCAGAGCATGGCCACCAATCCCCGGGGTGTCCCAGCACCTTCCCAGGGGGTCAGCGAGGTCAGAACCGGTTTCACGCCAACACTAAGCTGCTCCTGGACTTTTCACTCTGTGGACATTTTCACTGATGCCCAAAACAATGGGAGGTCAACCTGGGGAGCCTCAGTGTGAACCAGGGACGCCCAACAGTGCTGTCCTGGTGCTGGCCACCACCCACTCAGAATAGGCAAGAAAAATGCCAGTTTCACTTAAGAATGTGCTTGGTGAGGGGGCGCCTGAGGGGCTCAGTCAGTGAAGCATCTGCCTTCGGCTCAGGTCATGATCCCAGGGTCCTGGGATCGAGCCCCACATCGGGTTCCCTGCTCCGTAGGGAGCCTGCTTCTCCCTCTGCCCCTCACCCCACTCATTCTCTCTCTCTCTCTCAAATAAATAAATAAAATCTTAAAAAAAAAAAGAATGTGCTTGATGAGGCAGCCAAAAGTATAATTTTATTCAGTCTCGACCCACACGGACATGGGGCTGGCCTCCTAGGTGCGAGACCTGTGCAGACTCTGGGCTTCAGTGCACCAAAGGGCCAGCCCCTGGCTGAATGCTCTGCTGTCCCTATCTTGAAATTTTTTTTTTAAAGATTTTATTTATTTATTAGAGAGAGAGCACAAGCAGGGGGAGCAGCAGAAATGTGATGAAACTGGCGGTAGAGGCGTGAACCACACCTCCAGGGCACACCAAAGAGCTACAACAACCACCAGGAAAAGGTGACGGTGCCACAGTGTGAGTTGCAAGCTAAACTAGCCACTTTTTCATGGACCGTCACTTGTTCTTCGAAGACTGGCTGGAAGATCAGCTGGACCTTCAGACACGGCTGTTCGGCAGAGACACTGTCCCAAGAAGAGGACGGTGTGAGCCTGTCACTTTCAGGAAAGTAGCTGAGGGTGTTTGTTGTCATCAGGGACAAAATTTGAGCTTTCAAGCAAAAATCGAAGAAAATGGATCTATGACCCTGAGCCTGACAGATTCTTAATACCTAAAGGCTTTTCTGGTGAGATTGGTGGTACTATTAACGCATGTGATCTTTTTTGATATTGCATAATGAAATGTGTCAACACTTGGAAGATCTCTGTAACCCTGTGCAAAATGGGCAAAAGATCAGGCAACATGCAAGACAGAGCAATGGATTTTCACGTAACAGAATAGGAATGGTTCATGGAGGTGGTTTTCCTCTCACAGAAAGCACCATGTGTCACATTTGTGTGTGGCATCAAAGAATATCCACGTTCACCTGAAAAGGTGATTAAGATGCCCTTTCTCTCTCCAACTAGGTATTTGAGCGCTAGGCTCTGACCAGTAGAAATACAGTGATTTATTTTCTCCTCTTAATGCTGGTGGTATTTTCCAAATGAGTGTATGTCACTTTAAAATCTTGTATTACTTTTGCAGTAGAAAAATATACTACATTTTATTTTTAAAAGAATGAGTACTTTCCTACCTCATCGAGCCAGAGGAGCTGACAAACTTGATATTATATTCCAAAGCTCTGTAAGGAGCTCTTGCTCAGACGCGGAGGAAAGAGCGCAGGGTCCCTATGATCATTCCTGAAAGAAACTGTCCTGCTTCTGAGGGGGGAGCCCAGAATCATGAAATTCTAGCTCTGAGACCCGAGCCCTGGGAGATAAGCATCACTAAAAACATTTCCCTCCTTATTAGAACCAAGGTGCCTTTTTTTTTTAGAATAATACATTATTTAATTCATTGCGTCCAAAATATTACCGAGTCAAAACGTAGTCAGTATACGATTGCTGATGAGATGTTTTACGGTATTATTGTTATTTTCGGTGCTGTGTCCTCTGACTCGGTGCAGCTCGCCCTCCAAGCCCCCGTCCATCAGGCCTGTGAGGCACCGTTGCCATCGGCTGCTGGGCTGACACCCCGCGGCTCTGGCCTTGGAAGCAAGCTGGTTTTCATCTGCATGTGTCTCCACTGTGCTGTGGAAAGAGCTTTGCACGTGGCCTAAATCAGCTTGGGAGTCCGCGCCAGTGGTGGGGTCGGGGCTCCCGCCTGGCGAGGCCAGCAGCCGAGGCCCCACCTGAACCTGCGCGGCTGGTCCCTGGCCCTCCAGGCCGTCCTCGGGACCTCCAGCAGGACCTGTACCCAGCCTCCTCCCCACACCACCCACACACAGACCCTTCCAGGGTCTAGGGAAAGAAATATCCAGCGCGGGGGACAGAAATCCTCATCCCAAAGCCTCTGCCGGCCCCGCCAGGATATGGCTCCCCCAGAGGACAGCTTACCCAGGGCGCCCAGACCACGGGCCCTCCAGGGACAGTCGCCCTCCCCTGGCCCGACTTCTGACCAGTGCCGCCCCAGCCGCAAAGCCTCAGAGCTGCACCTGCCCTTTCCTCTCCCTGTCTCCTGACCCCGTCAGTTTCTGAGTGTAGATTTAGTTTCCATGATACCTTCTGCTTTTTTAAACCATTTCTCCCTAATCTTACAGCTTCTCCCCTGGCTAGGCCTTGTGGCCTCTCTCTGGCTGCAGGTTGGTCCCCACCACTGGCTCCTTGCCATCCATGCTACCACGCTGGACTCACGGCCATCTGCCTGCAACAGGACGTGGGGGTCAATAGGGTCTCCCTGACCCCTGACTCCCCCACCAACCAGCCAAATCCCGAACTCCTGGGGGTCTGGGACCTTTGAGCTCAGCAACCCTATCTCTATCCCCGTGGTTGGTCACTGACGGGCCCCAGCAGGAGGCTGGTGAGGCAGGACCCCCGTCCCCTGCCACCCACCCCAAGATGCCCAAAGCCTCAGATGGGCTTGCCTTGTGGAGGGCCACCCCTCGCTGCCACCACCGGCTTTGCAGTGAGGACAGCTGGCTGAGAGGCAGTGCCAGCCACGGCTGCGTGGGGAGCCCCAGGGCCCCTCTCGTGGGCCTTCTCCACCGCGGCAGCGCCACGGCCCCAGGACAAGTCACTTCACAGCTCTGCAGCTCGGCTGTATCCTCGTCTGCGAGCGCCTTCTGTGGGCTTGCTGCAGATACAGAAGCATGACATGTGAAGGAACTCACACAGGGCCTTACTCTCCAAACGTAATCAGGAAATAGTGTCAGCAGACCGGACCGTTCCCAGCACCGTGGGTCCTCTGTGGCTCCTGACCTGTGTGTGTGCACGTGTGTTATGTGTGTAGTGTGTGTGAATCGTGCATGTGTGTGCACTGTGTATGTGTGTGATGTGTGTGTACTGTGTGTGTACTGTGTGTAGGTGTGCTGTGTGTATGTGTGGGCACCGTGTACATGCGTGTAATGTGTGAATGTGTGTGCACTGTGTGCATGTGTGCTGTGTTCACGCGTTTGCACGTGTGTGTATGTGTGCACTGATTGCATGTGTGCTGTGTGCACTGTGTGCGTGTGTGTAATGTGTGTGCCTGTGTGTGCACTGTGTGCATGTGTGTATGTGTGTGAATGTGTGCACTGTGTGCACATGTGTGCACTGTGTGCGTGTGTGTAATCTGTGTGCGTGCGTGTGCACTGTGTGCATGCGTGTAATGTGTGTGAATGCGTGTGCATGTGTGCTGTGTGCACACGTGTGTTTTGTGTGAGGTGTGTGCACGCACGTGCTTGTGTGTAGTATGTGCATTGTGTGTGTGTGTGTATTGTGTGCATAACTGTACATGTGTACATGTGCACGTGCACAGGTTGTAGGGGAAGCAGACAAATAAACAAGGAACCGTCATCTATACCTGTGATGCCTGTTTTTATGTGTCACCTTAGCTGGGCTCAGAGGTGCCGGGACGGCTGGTAAACGTTATCTCGAGTCTGCTAGGGCATTCCTGGAAGAGAAGAGCATCCATAGTACCAGGCTGGGTGGGGAAGATGTCGTCACCCACACAGGCAGCCCTGTCCAGTCCATGGAAGACCGGAAGGAACGAACAGCCTGTGAAGCGCATCTGGGTGCTGCCTTGGCCGGGAAGCCCGTGTCCTCCTCGCCCCTGACATCGGCGCCCCTGCTTCTCTGGCCCTTGGGTTTGGACCGAGACCTCCTCCCCCCACCCCGGTAGCCCTAGGCCTGTAGCTTGCGGATGGCAGATGCTGGGGCTCAGCCTCCACAGCCCCAGGCGGCTGTTCCTCCAGCATCTCTGTAAACCCATATTCACTCGCTCCCTCGTCCTGTTTCTCAGAGGGGAGCCAACCTGAGCACGTGGTTGAGAAGTAAATTTTCTAAAGGATTCCTTTCTCCCAAGTGACACACCATAGTTTCTCTTCTGGCTAAATGTGCATTTTTATTTTACACATTTCACTAAAATTTCTCTAGTTTAAGTTCCAGAAGCCATGGGACCTCTATTGCCATAGATTCCGCCTGCAAAACATTCCTTTTTTCTTGTCTCTCCTTTTTCCTTTTTTCCTTTTTAGCTCCTCGGACTTCCAAACCGTGGGCCAGGACGAGATACCCAAGCACTCTCTCTTCACTCACTTCCCTTATGGGGACAAGACCCCTGAACCAGGTCTCAGGACTCCTGTCCCAAGCAAACGAACATGCAAATTAAAGACCATTTGTCAGGATCACGCTGGGAAGGCAACGGAGGACGTTGTCTGCATGTGTTCAGGATTCTGATGCTAATTCAGTTCCCCCGGGATGAGCTGCTAATTTGAAGGACTGGACTGTGCTGATGCCCTCTGTGAACCACAAGGAGAAGCTTCCAGGGCCGCGCCACCCAGAGCAAGCTGCTGCAAGTGGGTTGGCCTTGCCTTATAATCTCCCAAAAGATAATGAACCGATCAGTTCAAGTACCACTGGCGCATCACGTGACTGGCTCTAGAAGGAGCTCAGTGACCTTGCCTGATCAGCCTCGTAAGAAACCAGAGCTTCTTCCCCCAAACAGGATCTCGGATCCCAGCACTGTCCGCTGCCCCACACCCACGTCAGCAACGCTAGGAGCAGCAGGAATGGTGACAGAAAGTCATCTAAAATACCTCCAACTTCTGCATGCAGCATAAGGTGGAAGCCTCCTCCCCTCGCTCTCCAGACCTACATTTTTCTCTCAGGCCACCAACAATGTGCTTTTCTTTCCTGTGGGGAAATTTGACACTCGCTCCTCAGGAACACAATGGGCAACCAGTTCCATTTCAAACTGGGAGCGTCCTGGGGCCGTCCCCTGGGATCTGCAGGTTCCGCTTGCTTTCTGGGGTCACTGTGATGACATCGTGATCACAATGCTGGGAGCCCATAATCCCAGCTCCAGGGCCTTTCTTAATTGTGGTAAAAACCATCTTGGCCATTTCTAAGCTTGCAGCTGTGCAGAGCCAACCACACACACGCTGCTGGGGTCTGATGTGGAGAACGCTTCCCTCCTGCAAAACCGAAACTCTGCACCCCGTGAACCACAAGCGCCATGCCCTCCCAGCCCCCGGCAACTGTGCCAGCAAATTATCCAGAAGGGTTTAATAAAAGAATCCAGAAAGCAAGCAAGCTCTGTGCCCAGGAATTACAGCTCTGCCGAAGAGCAAGGGCCTTCGGGGGAGACCACCCGCCCTGGGTCTGAGCGCAAGCCACGCGGACCCGGATGGAGTGTGTCACCAACCTGGAGCTGCTTCCCTGGACCTTTCCCCACAGGCCCGTCTTTCAGACGGTTGCCCCAGTCTCCTGTACAAATGGTGGCGATACGTGTACAATCACACCTTCCATCAAATGAAGTCTCTGCCCGCCAATGATTCTGGAACTTGCTAGAACTATCTGTCGCTGTCTGTCGGGTTGCCTCTGTTTACTCACAGGCTTGAGGTGATATTTGGAACATTTGCCATTTGGCGAACACAGGCTCGCAGGCCCACACCCCTGCCCAGGATCCTGCCCGCGACCAGCTGGGAGACGCTGAGGGTGCCCGCAGGTGCTGGAAGCTGCGTGGCCGACTCGTTTCTAGCCTGGTGTTGACGCTGCGTTCTCTGCACACAGCAAGAGCTGAACAACCTCCTCTGTCCTGCTGTTCTCACACAACCCACAAGCTTTGCAAGACGTTTTTGGCAAGGTCACTGCTCCACAAGAACACGGCAACCAGGAGAGCGGCGTTCTGGGTGGATGTTGTGGCACTGACCTCGGGCCAACTGTCCCCAGCAGAGGCCTCTGCAAAGCCTCCTCCCCACAGGCACCTGGGACTCTGGTACCTGCTGTGTGGACAGTCTGTAAGAAGACGCTGTCCCAGCAGGTGGAAACGCCCTGGTGGTGCCAGGGCATCCAACTATACCCTGAGTGTGTCACCCCGGGTGATACGTGGCATCCCCAATCACCCCAGGGGCTCCGAGGACACCGGCAGCATCAGACTCAGAGCGACTGGGGCTCCCGGCTGGCCAGTCCCTCTGGGGACACTGAGGGATGCCACCCGCCACCGGCAGGGCCATGCTATCCTCACTCATCAGAGGCTCCAGGGGAATCACCTTGAACACTGAGGCGGGAGCGAGAAGCAGTCCCATGATTGATAGCCCTAAATACGAAACCCCATGTACCTCATCCTGGGAGCACAGACTCGGAGGCGCATTGTCACCGGGGGAGATGAATGGAACTTGAGATAACCCTGGCAAATTAGGCATATGTTAGCGTTAAGCTTTGTCAGTAAGCAAGCTATAAATTACAGACATATTGTAACTCCACAAACTCCTCTAATGAATCGAATGACGGTGGTAATTTAATGCAGAGCACGCCGGTTTAACCCTTCTAAGAAATTAGCCCCAGGTCTCTACGATGCAACAAGACAAAATGCATCTTCAAAGTTAGTGCTTAGTGTCTCCCGAGTGAGCATATGCTGCGGATGTAAGACCTGCTTAAATTCTCCTGCATATTGAAAACAAACTTCAGGACCCTACGGGTAATTACATTATTTCATAGTTAATTCTTTCTTGAGCTTTTTCTCCCCCCACACATAATCTTCATTAGAGTCTTTTCTCCCCCTAAAACGATCACACTAAATATAGGGAAGCCATGAGCCCCAGCATGCGGTGCGTTTCTGGGTGATTACTGAACACATCGGGGGGTACCACTCACTCCGCGGCTAAAGGCACAGAGACTTTAACCCAAAGGGGAGGCAGGAATTCCACATAAATGCAGTACCTGCGGTGTCTTGTTGCAATGATGAAGTGGAATTTATAAATAAAAATAAGGTGCCGAGACAAACCCTCTGCGTTTTCCGGCCATTACTGACAGCCACGCTGGGGCTGTGAAGCTATTTTAGAATTTGCTGTATATTTTAGTGAAAGTTGCATGTAGAAATAACTGACAAATGAATGTTGATCAAAAGAAAACTCTAAATTCAAATGGGGAATTAAGGGCAATATGTCATTATTTAAAATGTGTTGACACAGTAAAAAGCATTCTTCGGTTCTTACTCAAATGGAAGGAATGCAAAACAGCACCAGTGGGTGTAATTATGGTATAACAGGTACTGCTTGGTTCCTGATGTTACAAAACTAGGAATTTTTAAAATAAATGACCCCTCTATTGGTGTGTTTTCTCTCCACAGAACACAATTATCTTTCCCTGGATGTGTTAAAGGAGGACATGGTTGTCCCTGCGTCACGGGGCGGCTGCCTCGTTCCACGCACCCCCACCGGGCGTTCAGCGGGCAGAAGCGCAGTCGGATTTTCTGCGGCTCTGGCGGCAGCGTCCGCGGAGCACCTCTGCTGACCTGCGCCACGGCGTCCTCGCTGAGGGGAGGAGGGAGGACCGACTGCACTTGTAGCTTATGGATAAGGATTGTACCGTTAGTCTGGTGATCTCCAAGGACCTTGAAAAAACATGTCGGAACATTGTCTGTTTCAGTAACTTACGCCCTGTGATCATTAAAGAATCTGAATTATTTGCCTAGAATGTGAAATTCAGGAAAACAACCTACGTATCTGTCATCTGCCGTTCAGGCAGAAAACAAGAAATAAACTCTGAACTCTCAAATTTCCTTTGGGGAGGCTGGACTCCTTCTTTTGTTAAATTGGACCCTAAAAGTTTAAGTTACAGATATAGACATTATTCCAACTTTTTGACAGAATAGCACCTTGCAAGCACGTTTTGAGGTCATCAGTCCCGTGGCGCGGTGACACGAAGAAAAGCCCGCTCCCCGTGAGCGGCAGCGGCAGAAACAGGTGTGGTGTGAACACGGCTTCCAGGCCGTCCTGCTCTCCCGCCCCTGCCCTGCTCTCTGCTTCTGCTCCCCTGGGTTCTGCCGGCAGAGACCAACTCACCAGGGACGCCCAAGTACCACGAACCTTCTCAGCCCACGAGGGCTAGTTTTCCTCTGGCTGCTGAATACTTACAAATGACAGATTCTACCTAAAATCCCACCTTGGAGCCTCTCTCCAAAGATCAGGCCTGATGACCTGGAGCCCTGGCTCCTTTGCCCGGACCCTGAATGTGCAGGGGGCACGGCGGGCCCTCACTCCACCCGCATCACCTGCTCAGCCGCCTCGCTGAGCACCACCAGCCCCACTGACTTGTCCCCAGACACGATCGCGGGGGCCACCAAGCGGCCCCCACCAGCAACTGTCTTCTTTGTGTGTCTTTGCAAGTCTCGTGTTCCCAGGTGGGCCTCAGCGGAGCACACTCGGCGAAGTTCGCTGCTCTTCAAAGCGTGGCCTGAGGGCCAGGGCATCACCTCTGGCCACTAGCTGCTTGGAAATGGGGCCTCAGGCCCCGCTGGGCCGTCTGCGTCTGAGCAGGATCCATGGGCGCTGGGCGGGTGCTGATGACAGTCGGCTGTGCCCAGACGGCAGCGAGACGGAGGTGGGAGGTACTGAGAAATCAGGGCCTGATCTTTAGACAAAGCAGCCCCACACAGAGTGAACTAAAAGGTGAGCCGTGCCCACTGTGTAACGACCGGCTGGTGTGAGCCGTGGCCCCCGGGAACGGTGCCAGCCGCAGAGGCTAGGACGGCGCCTGCCCTCCAGGAGCCTGTGTGCTGCCCAAGAATGACAAAGAAAATGTCCTGTAGGCCAAGGGCCTCACGAGCCCAACAGCTGGCCAGTGGTGTGGGCTCCCCAGCCACCGCCGCCAAGACGGGTTGGGCTGGAGCCGGCAGGTCGGCCACGAGGCAGGGAAGGGGG
>NW_027397141.1:3493618-3543284 GCF_003265705.2 Callorhinus ursinus
GAGGCAGGGAAGGGGGACCGAGCAAGCTCGCCTGGGCACGCTGGTGGTGGTCAGAGGCCACACCTGTCCATTTGCCTCATTCACACACACACTGTGACGCACACATCATGGTTTTTAATGAACAGGGAATGGAACAGTCACTTCTGTCTACAGAGATGGAGAAAGTCTTCACCAGATAGTGCATGCCTGAGCTGGTCTCCTAGGGAGAGTAGGGTTTGGGTTGTTTTCTCTATAATGCGTGTCTTAGTTCTGGTTCTGCCTTCCAACATCGCTGAATTCAGGACGACACCAGACAATATTCTCCTTAGGCCCCTTGTGAGGACAAACTGGAGGAAGGTTTGGATTTTTTTAAGTAAAATCTCTTGCGGCTTCCCTTGGTCCTGATGCCCCCTCCTGTGGGCTCAGGAGTCCTACAACCTTCCCCATGAACTGACTCACTCTGCCCCCACGTCCTGCAGGACCCAAGGAGCCACACCTGAGCCCCCGTACCCTGGCCGGGGTGGGTACCAATGGGTGTTGCTGGCTTCACGGAGCTCCTGAGAGTGGGGCCCAGGCTCTCCCAGAGGGGCTGGCCTGGGTGTGGGCTCCCCACACCTGCTCACCATGGCTCTGGGCCATAGGACGGGCCCACTCAACCAGCGGGCACAGCGAGTACCTTGCCCAATCGTCCTAAGACACTCACCATCCAGAGGAAGGAGCCGCACCCCAGCTCCCATTCTGCTGCCGAAGGGCCATGGGGCAATAGGCTTCGAGGGCCAAAACAGCCTCGGTCTTTCCCTTTGCAAATGAGGAGCTCCAGAAAACCTCTTCCAGCACTTACATTCTAGAATGTAAGTAGAAACTGTTATTGTCTGAAACCATCTCCCATTTAGCAGGGGATGGCATGCTTGTACTTGGCTTGCTAGCAGCATGCAATCCAAATCTGTGTTCAGATGTTTTCCCTGGTTGGTCGTGGTTGTGCATGGTTGCAATGCTGGTGCATGATTATGGATGGTTGCATGTGGTTGTGCATGGTTGCGCATGGCTGTGGATGGTTGTGCATGTGGATGGTTGTGCATGGCTATGGATAGTTGTACGTGATTGCACGTGGTTGTGCATGGTTGCAATGCTGGTGCATGGCTGTGGATGGCTGTGGATGGTTGTGCATGTGGATGGTTATGCATGGTGTGGATGGTTCTAGCAGTTCTTCTGGTTTGAGCAAGTTCAGCTCACCCACTTCAGGTGGTTGAGCCCCTACAAACACTGTTTTCTCATGTTGGCCATAATGTTTATGCCATGCCTTCACCACACACCTTACACACAGTTAATAGTGCAGGCCAGCAAACCGCCCCAAACTTTATGGCTTGAAACAACAGTGTACCATTACCTGGGTTGACAGGTTCAGCTGGGGGCTCTTAGGATCCCCCACTTGGCATCAGGGGGGATCTGATGCTGGAGTTGGCGGAAGGCGCCCTTCTGGCTCGTCTGGGCTCGAGCTTGGGTTGTAGGAGGGCTGGGCTCTTTCGACTTCACTGTCTCTCTTGGCCTCTGTCCCTTCACGTCCAGGAAATGCGTTGTTACTCAGGTCTTGTGTATTATTGTTAAAAAAATTAGTTATAACAGCTCAAAAACCCACGGCCCTTGCAAATTACCTTGGGAACCTGAAGCAGTGAAGTGTCAGGGGTGGGGGAGCTGCTGCTGTGTTGTCCACAGTCCAATACGGGAGGGCCGCAGGGCCCCCGGGGCGGGGGTCGCGAGCCCCCCCCCCGGGGGGGGCAGCCGTTCAGGGAACACCCAGCCCTGGGGAAGCCCTGGGCGCATCTACCAATGCAGCTACTTTGTAAATCTGGGGAATATGATACATTTTATTCAGAGCTTTATCAAGAGTTGTTCACCAGTCTGGAAAATCATGCCCCGGGCACCTGACAGCCCTGTCGCTGGTGTGTTTGATGTGCCAACAGGACGCGCCTGTGGGTCAGTGTGCACCCCTAGGGACCCTCTCTCTGCGCATGTAATGTGAACACAAATATATTCACTAAGCCTCACTTCAGACATCAGCCATCAGGTGTTAACACCCAGCTGAATACGCTTCCCTTCCCGTAAACTCACAGATTCATTTAAAGCAGGGCAAGAGTTTGTCTACGTCGTAGGGCCCAGGGACTTACACTGGGAATCATGTATATGCGAGTATAAATCAATTTCCTTTTATTACAGTTTAATTTCCCCTATTCATGTTAAATGTAATACTGTTTTTCGGGTGTGCGGGTTTGTCATCCGTCGTCGGGGCGACGGCCATTCCCAGTAAAGGGTGGCTATAGCAGGTTTGTTGTAAAACACGGCGGAGGCCGGAGGACAGCCCCGGAGCCCTGCCTCGGAACACGCGGCAGTCACCGGCTGATAGACCGTGTGTCCCATGAGGCAGCGATCCGTTCCCTCAGTGGGAAAGCTCACAGGCTTTCTACAACAAATAAATAAATCACCCTTGGATAAAGCAAGAAGGCCATCTACAGTTAGTTAATATCCACACAGAGGAGCTGCTGGCTTAATAAAGCCGTCAAAGTTTTTATTCTGATCTGACCACACAAAGACAGTAAATAGCTAGAACTTTGACTCTCAGTACAAGCTGCAACAATTTTAGAACAAGTAGCTCTTGGAGGCCAACCCCGGTGGCTCTCGTCCTTGGAACCACGGTGCCCATGAGGCTTTCGAGATGACAGCTCAGGAGGACAGCCGGCTCTTTGAAAGGAGGCATCGATCTCCTGGCTTAACCCCCAAAACATTCATTGTTTTCAGCCACAGGATAACAAAGTTATTTCAGAAATTCTTATTAGCCTCCCCTCTCGAAGATACTTCACCTCGGAAACTTCCATTGGCTTTCTCTCTCTCAGACGCTCACGAGGAGCCGGGGGACCTTGCTGGTGATCAAGATATAACGGCACAATAAGGCAGCTCCTGGACCCGGTTGTCAGAAGAGGAGAAAATCTTAAAACGCTTTCAGAAGTCAAATCAGTGGGCAGCAAAATAAAATAAAAACGAGAGGGAAAGAACAGGGTGACTAGGGTAGAGAAGAGATGCTTTCAGTTAGATTTGAGTGGGATGGAGTGGTTACAAAATATCAGAAAGTCGTCTGAAATACTCTCTGAAGCTGAGGATTTCTCTATGCCAACAGGAAGGCAACACTTAGGTTAACACTCCTGCATACTGACTGGGGCTGTAGGCACCAGTGGGCCCGCTGTACAGATGGGGAAACCGAGGCATAAGGAGCCCAAACTCTTGCCTGAGGTCACAGGCAATCTGAACTTGGTGGTCCGGCTCCTAAACATGACACCCCTGCCTCTTCCATACCCCCGGAGGCTGTGAGTAGTTGAGAAGAGGTGCAGAGTGCTAGAGGGGTGTGTGTGGAGAGCAGGAGAGGCAGGGCTCTGCAGGAAGGGGAAGGAGGGCGCAGGGGTGCAGGCCCTTGCCTTGGGCTGTGGGGTCAGGTTGGAGGTGTTCCAGAAGCTGTGTTTTCACTTGAAAACACCTACTCAGGTGTGTTAGTCAAGGTTAATGTGATGGGAGAGGTGCCATCAGCAGGTGCAGGTGGGGAAAAGGAGGGAAGGAAACTCTGGGTGGGGTGTCACCGGCACCCCTGGGGCCTGCCAACTCCTCCATGCCCACTGCTGTGAGCCAAGGACCCAGCTCACCATCTCCTCCTGGCTCCTGCCCACTCCCTGCTCCTTTGCCTCCTGGCCACCTTCCCGCCCTCTATTCCTTCCTCCATCTTTTGCATGTGCCTGAGGGGAGCCGACCCCAGAACAAGGTGCCCTGGAGGTAAGGCAGGCCTTCTGAGGACAGGACGGCCCCAGGTCCCAGGTGCATAAGCAGCCTTCCCCCAAACTGGCACGGTGACTTGGAGCTTCTCCAAAGGGAGTGGCATCAACAGCAGGTGGCCCGTAGCCGCCGCCACCCTCGACCCCGCATCCTGATGGGAGTGTTGCACAGCAGAGAAATGCATCTAAAATCATAACAAGACCAAACTTGGACGAGGCTTCACGCCCTTCAAAGTGAAATGAAATTTGAAAACTTTCAAGTTAAAAAAAAATTATAAGATAGTTTAGGTTTTTATTAATTTAGATATTCTGTCCGTTATGCTAAGTCAAGGTTTTCTTTCCTTTGCGGGGCTATATCCATGGAGTGCTTTAATCGGCCATTTGCAAAGAGAGAAGCCGTAAGCATGGCGGGAAGTGGGGGTGGCCTCCTTTCCCCAAGATGCCCTTCCTCCGAATGACACGGTAATGGCTTCATGGGATGCAGAGCATCTGTCAGACAATTGCCAGGCCACCAGGATTCCTAGGCTCAGGAAATGGCATCTTTTTTTAGCTCAAAATTAATTTGAGAAATTGGACTCAATTATTTCAAATGGAAGTTCGAAGAGACGTGCAAATAGAACCATCGGTGGTTGTTCGCCTTGCAACAGGTAAGGACAGCGTCTCAGGACACAGTCACCCACACTCATCCTCCCACTGAGCACACGAGGACACGTCCCGGGTGCTGTGGTTGGTGCATGAGTGGAGGCTCGGGGCGCATTCTCCTGCATGCGCCCTGCCACCAGGGGCTCTACCTTCAGCCACAGCACTGGCCTGTGAGCTGCTCAGGTTTGGCATGAGTTTGATCTCAGAATAAAATTAGCCCCGATTCCTCGGCCTATAGTGGAAATTGTACGATCCTCCCCTCCGCTTTTCGTAATGGTTTCTTCACTACAAAGCTGCAATCGAATGACAATGTCAGCCATCTCCAAGGCTTGGAATTAAATGTTCCCAACAAAAATCAATGGAAAGGAAATCAAAACGGAAAGGCCAATTATTTTTGCAGATGTCTTTGTGCAAAACAACTTTGCATTGAACTCTGGGCCACCTGGAGCCTCCAGAGCAGCCCTCGTCCAGTCTCAGGTACACTAATGTAACGAAGAACTTTTATGAGCGGTCATTACTGATGGGATCTATTCAAATGGAATTACAAGGCCGGCCCATTCACCTCCAAGAGCAGCTCGCTAACAAAAGTAGAAAATTCAGAATTCTAAGTGTTCAATTTCAAACCGACAGAGATGGGACCCTTTGCCACAACCTCACCGCCTCTCTTCTTGCCCAGCTCAGATTCCCACAGAATTCCATGTTCGTGTGAATTTTCAGTGCACCCTTTTCTCAGTTTAACAGGGGGAGATGCAAGAGAGCCCCATGGGCGCATTTAGAATTGTGTGGAGGGTACCTTCGGGGGGCCAGTCCTTCCTGCCTCCCGACAACCTCTCCCAGAGCCCTGAGCCTCCTCAGCAGAGCACGGCAGGTAGGCATTAGTCCACTCTGGTCCCAGGCCTTCAGACTCACCATGCTTTATCGTGTCCAGTGAAGCCATTTCCTAAATTAATTAGCTCTTCGGTATCAGTGGCTGGTAAGTTATTAACACGTTATCCCTTCCAAAAGTATTTAATTTTTAAATGATACCGCCCAATAACATCATATTTTAAGCAAAGGAAGAACTCTCTAATGGTAAAAATTCAGCCACCTGAGCCAATAAGAACACAATTTGTGCCCTTATGATTTTGAGGAGCTGCGTACTGTGTCGACATCTATGGTTGGTTCTGTGAACTGCAGATTCCCGGCTGATTCTCCGCAGTGGTTGGGGGCAGCCCACACAACGCTGTGGAACTGTGCGGTTCTCTTCTGAACACTTGAAAGTCCAAAGAGAACCATTTTACTTCCACCTGCTCTTCTGGTTCTAGAGCACGTTGACTGTTATTTATTCTGCGTTGTTAGAAGAAACATGAATTCTTACGAAGAAGCATAAACTTGGGTGAGTGGCCGCGAGGGAGATGAATGCCGGTGGGAAAGGAAACAGACCCAGGCCTTGTCTCAAGGCTCTGGTGTCATCTTTAAAAAGTCAGCCGATGAGAAAAATATTTTGCACCCATTAGCTGCAAACTATAACAGCCGTGAGAGTGAACTTGTTTGCTATGTTGATTGCCTCCGTAGAACATGACCGAAAGAGATCTTTGCACTTTTTTAAACTGACAGATCCTACCTCTTTTCTGGATTCTCGCAGTCCTTGGATGCACTTACCCAAGTGAAGAACAGAAAAGAGGAGAGCATGGAAACAGATCAAATGGAGAACGGAGTTAAAACGGAAAAAAGGAAAGCTGCGTGTGAGCCTGTGAATGTAACAATGTCACAAGTAAACGGGGATCCACACTTCCACAGAGAAGACCTTAACTGTTCTTTCTGTGCCCAAAGAGCAGGACCTTTGATATTCTTCCAGGAATGATTTCAAGTTAAAAGATACGTTCCATGTGCAGGCGAAGGTCTTACCAAATATAAGTAAAATGTTACTGCCAGTTCCCACATTCAGCCAAAAGTTCCTTTAAGTTAATTACATATTATCTGAACGAGTGTATATGGATTCAGTCTCTTCATATCTGCACACATTTTCTCACACTTTTGTTCTGATTTTTAAAGAACCTTGACTAATTCACTTTAGCGCGAAGCTAATCCTACACCAGAGGGCTAAGTATAAAACAAGTGACATTCTCAAATGGGTGACAAAAATGAGCAGACTGGGGGTCATTAAGTGCTCATTAGCTGCGTGTTGTCACATTAACTACGGGGTGTAGCGCCAATTTTCTTTTCTTTGTCAGGAGCCAACATGCTCCCCTTTCAAGGAGCAGGCCCCTGGGTGGTGCGGTACCCAGAGCACGCCCCGTTGGTCTCTGTGCCTTCGGGGTTCTCGAAGCTCTATCTCCGTCAGCACAGTTTCACATGTTTGCGGGGAGGAAGCTGTTACCTGGGTCTATCAGTCACAGCGAAGAGGAGCCGAAATGATTAAGAATCAGAAAAGAATTCTTTACATAGGAGCCGTTAGAGCCAAGGGTGTGGACAGAGTGGTTTTATTTTGAGTCATGATTTTAGAATCTTAACGACCGTCACGTAATCAGACCTTCAGGATTCCCAGTTTCAATTCCCAGTCTCCCCTCACCCCACGGAGAGAGCCAGAGACACGTCTCCAGTGCCAGCGACGGAGAAAGCCCAAGTTTGTGCCGCACGTGGCTGGTACCCGACTCCACGGTTTCTCTACCCTGTCTCCCTGTTTGTCCCTCCAGTTGATGCTCTTTTTTTTTCCTTTTTTTTTTAAAGATTTTATTTATTTATTTGAGAGAGAGAGAATGAAAGAGAGAGCACATGAGAGGGGGGAGGGTCAGAGGGAGAAGCAGACCCTGCCGAGCAGGGAGCCCGATGCGGGACTCGATCCCAGGACTCCAGGACCATGACCTCAGCCGAAGGCAGTCACTTAACCAACTGAGCCACCCAGGCGCCCTCCGGTTGATGCCCTTTTAAGACAAAAAACTAAAACCCTGCATCTCAGCTTGGCGAGGAGAGGTCCTCCTCTCCGGCAACATGCTTTGTGGGGAGAAGGTCTGGATGAGCTTTTCTAGCACAATTCTAGTGATAAGGCAATTCCATCCTCAAACAACGGTGCATTCTGTCTCTCATATTTGATTTTGACGAAACGATATCTTAAAGCAATATCGGGTGTTCCTTATTTGAATTCAAGAGACTGACCGAGTCCCACAAAACAGAACCTGAAACCGTGGAGTTGGTCTCAGGAAACACATCGGCTGGATTTTCTAGGTCAGTCTCTGCTCGTAGCGGGCATTTCAGCTGGGCAGCCAAAGCCAAGAGATGCACGATCCTGCAGAAAACACACTCTGAGAGGAGACAAGATGAATGAATGAACAAAAGAATGAACAGCGAGGTGTTCTAAGGGATTCCCTGACCTGGGTAAACCTTCCCCTGTGGCTTCCTCAGAAGCGGTAGCATTTCACTTTTGTTGCCCACCCTTGAGATTCCCAGTAGAGGCACCTTGGATGCTCTCGCGGCCCATCAAGGTCCTGGGGGCGCCCCTGGGCCCGAGCCTGCATGGACAAGGCGGCGGGGCTGGCCTGCCCGCCCTGGGAGGACGGGCTAGGGGCACCCCCCACGGTGGCCTCCGTGCCAGATGTAGGTGCCACCGTGTGAGCTCAAGCCCCTACAGTTGATCTGCAAAGTGCCAGAACTCTGTGCTTCTGACACAGCTAATCGTCCCCAGGACTCTGTTTAAAGCCTTCCGGAGACAATTACACAGATCACAGAGACCGGACAAAGAGGAGCCGGCAAGCGAAGCTCAGAGAGCCGACAACAATGTAACACAAACAGCCCCGCCAGCGTCCCAGCTAATAGAACGCTTTAACACCTGAGCACGTTCACACGCCTGATTAAGCACTGACAGCGTACACCCATAAAGGAAGATTATATGTTGTAATATGTCTTTGCAAGAAGCAGCGTATTAACCACTGTTTGTATACTTCTCCAATTACGTTCCTTTAATTCTTTCATTTAGAAAACAGTTTACATTATAATAGCCAGCATCACTTCTGTTTCTGAAACAATTGATTATATGTATACTGCCAAATTATGGGTCTACAGGACATTTTCGTAAGTGAAAACAACTGTAAAGGATCTTCGAAAACTTCCTTTGATTGGGGCGCCTGGCGACGTGCAGACGGACTAACAGCCACCTGCTCCTGCTGTCCCTAGGCCTCCCAGTGGATGCAAACATCCCATTTCTCTCTCTCAACTTTTCTGGGAGCAGAGATTGAAAAATGGTGCCTGCAACAGTTCCCTCCCCTCCCCCTGGGCTTTCTGTCCCGCAGACCCCAGCCTCTGCCCAGGCTGTCACTCTGCGCGGACGGTGAGCTGGAGATGCCAGGGGTTTCTTCTGTGGCTGAAGGTGCCTCTTCCCTACCAGAACCCCCAAATCCTGCCAAGCCCACCGGCCCAGATCCGGCCAGCGTGGAGTCTTCCCTGGGACCACGTAAGCGTGTCAGAAGCCGTGCAGTGGTGAACAGCAGGGCACCCGAGACAAGACGTTGGTGAGGAGGAGAGCAAGCCGCTGAAGGAGGGGCAGGGCAGACATGGCCAGGTGGGGCAGAAAGGGCCCCAGGACCCGGCACAGCCCAGTGAGCAGGGGCTAGGAGGCACCAGGAGGAAATAAATGACTCAGACCCATGGCAACACCTGTCCTCGTGGGATTCTGTGGAAAGCTGAGGCTCAGTTTAAGGGACTTGTGTGAGGCTGCCAGCTAGCAAGTGGCTAAGCTAGCAGGTAAGTCAGCCTATTAACCCAGTGCACACCACCTCTCCGCAGCTTAGCCAGGCTGGGCACGAGCCCCAGCGTTTCCCAGGAGAACGCCGTGGGCTTCTACTGGGGAAAATTGGCGCAGACTTCCTCTTCCCTATTCTTCTCACGAAGCACAGTGGAACCTGTTGATGTCATGTGTAAAACAAATGTGAGAATTCTCCGGAAGATGTGGAGAAGGCAGAAGACAAGGGGCCTCAGGACCCGAGGAACAGCACGGCAGTGAGCCCCCTGGCTTCTCAGGTTGTCTTGTGAATCCCAGTGGGGTCCAGCTAGGGACACCAGCAACACAGAAATACCCACAGACAGAGATGAGAAAAGCCCGCTCGCTCCAGCCAAATGACAGGGACACAGGGGGGCCTCATACCACAGACATTAACACAGTAACGGTGCTAGTGCAGCCAAACACCACAGAAAACAATGTCGCTCTGTCCCCAGCTACCAGCAAAAGTTGAGTGGGGAGCCTTGCCTTGCACCCTCACCGGTATACTATCCCACTGCCCAACCCAGACGATGGTGCAGGAGGCTGAGCAGGGAAGCCGGACCCCACTCACCGCCCCCGCCGCCACCGATGGGATGACGCCGGAACAGGGTCAGAGGCCAGCCTACAAAGGACAAGGTCTGGATGAGACCCGGAGTCTTACACCTTGGTGCACACACTGGCCAGGTGTCCGTCAAAGACCACTCGTCACATGGGAGCAGGGACGTCTCAAGTGCAACACGAGAAGACATGAGCAGATGCCAACACCAAAGTCACACAGATGTTAGAACTGCCTGATGAGGATTTTAAAGCGGTGATCAAACACGTTTCAACAAGAATCGACACAAATGAAAAATAGAAAGTCTCAACAAAGACATGAAGGGTTTCAGCAAACAGAAAATATAAAGAACCAAACGGCTATTTTAGAACTAACTATTACTGCACTTGAAGATTTCAAAACTCACAAGGTGGGCTCAGTAGCAGAATGGAGTAGACAGAAAAGAATCAGTGGAGGAAAAAAAGGTAAAACAATAGAAATTCCTCGTTGTGTTGACCATATTAGCAAGCTAGTGACGAAGGAGTCACGCAATCACATCGATTCTTGCAGAAAAACCATGTGACAACTCCCCCCAAACTGACATGTAGGCTTAACACAATTCCCATCAAAATCCCAGCAAAATTTGTCTTCAGATATAAACAATATTATCCTAAAATTTATATGGATTATAGACAATAATTACAGGTTATGAATCATAAAACTTTTAGAAATAAGAGAACCTTCAGGACCTAAGACTCGGTGAGGAGATATGACACCGAGAGCATGACCGATGAGGGAAAACATCAGTGCGCCTGATGGTGCACTGTGGGGCGTCCGATCAGGTGGGGCAGGTGGCGCGGGTGGTGGTGGGACTCACGGGGGGCAGGACAGCGTGCTGGAAAGCTCACTGAGTTCACGGCAGGATAGCGGCGGGCAGAGCAGCAACGAGGGACTGTCTGCCACAGGCGGTGGCCAGGTGCTCCGGGTATAGGGCTATAGGGTGGACTGAGGAAGTATAGGGATGTATGGAATCTCCCCTTTCTTGGTAGTCTTGGGAACTGGTGCCTGGTCGCAGGCAGCCCATTTGTCAGCTAGGGCTGATGGCTGTTTCCAGGTAGGTCACTCAATGGACCTGCTTACGTCAGCCCGGCGGGCGCTTTGGGCCTTTCTGCCTCACTCAGATTCCCACTGCTCAAGCCTGTTGCCGAGAAGCAGCCTCTACACACTGGATTCAGCAAAATTAAAAAGAAATGTTGCTCTAGAAAAGACCTTGTAGAGAAGATGAAACACAAGCTGCAGACCCGGGAGAAATGTTTTGTGAATCAAATATCTAACAAAGTACTCATATTTAGAATAAATATATATAAAGAACTCTCAAAATTCAACAGTAAAAGAAACAAGCAATTCAATCAGAAATGCACAAAAGGCATTGTTGTCTGCAGAATAATGGTCCCCCAGAGATACATCTGTGTGCCCAGGCCTATAACCTAAGTATTTTCTGTTATATGGCAGAGGGTAACTGTGGTTGTAGATGGAATTAAGCTTGCTACTCATCTGAATTTAGGTGGAGAGATTACCCTGGATTATCCATGTGGTCCCGTATTCGGGTTCTCCAGAGAAACAGAGCCAATAGGTGGTGCACAGAAGGAGAGATTTATTTTAAGGACTTGGCTCCCAGGATTGGGGAGGTGGACGCGTCTCAGATCTGCAGAGCAGGGAGCAGGCTGGAGACCCAGGCAGGAGTGGTGTTGCCTTTCAAATCTGAAGGCCATCTGCTGGAAGAGGTCCCTCTTGCTTAGGAGAGATCAGTGCCTTTGTTCTAATCAGGCCTTCAACTGATTGAATGAGGCTCACCCACATTATGGAGAGCAATCTGCTTCACTCCAAGTCCACCATTCTGAACATAAATCTCATCAAAAACACCCTCACAGAAACATCCAGGGTAATGTTTGACCATATATCTAGGCAACGTGGCCCAGCCAAGTTGACACATAAAATTAACGATCGCAGAGCCCAGTGTAATCCCAAATGTCCGTATAAGTGGCAGAGGGAGAACCAGAGATAGGGAAGGGCTTTGAAGATGGAGGAGAGAGACCACAGTCAAGGGATGTGGTGCCTTCTGGAAGCTGGAAGAGGTAAGGAAAGAGATTCTAGAGAGCCCCCAGAAGGCACACATCACTGCCAGCACACCGATTTTAGCCCAGTGAGACCCAGTGTGGACTTCTCACCTCCAGAACTGGTAAGATTATAAATCTATGGTTTAAGATTTTGTTTATTTATTTGAGAGAAAGAGAGAGCACAAGCAGGGGGAGTGGGAGAGGGAGAAGCAGACTCTCCACTGAGCAGGGAGCCCAATGTGGGGCTTGATCCCAGGACCCTGAGATCATTACCCGAACCGAAGGCAGCTGCTTGACAAACTAAGCCACCCAGGTGCCCCAATAAATGTATGTAGTTGTTTTAAGTGAGTGTTGGGGACACACCAGTCCAAGGTGGGTCTCTCCAGCTCTGCTTCCCACACCGCACAGGGAGATGCCAGGAGCTTCCTTCCGCGAGCGTTGCCGCTTTCTCTGGGTGGTCATGCGGAGGAAGTCATGGATCAGGTCCAGGCCATTCGGGACCGGGGGTTGGAGGGGTTGTTGTGTAACTACCTGGATGGCCCTCCCGACGGCAGATCAGAGTTTTACCGTATTCATGCTGCTGCTTTCCATTTGTGTGTTCTCTGTTCTGCTCGAAGGCTGCTGGCTCAAGGACCACAGCTGAATGGCACAAGTCCAGACCACTGGTCTATGCCATTGGACCATGAACTACTAATGAACTCAAGTGGGACAGGAAGCCCACTGTGCCACCTGCCAAGGTAAGCCATGTGACAGACACTGCAGACCTTTGCAGGTCCACTCTGATCCCTCCTCAAGGAGGACGGCTTCCTCTACAGCCATCAGGAAGACATCAGCAAACAGCTGGAATATGTCCCCATACCGCCATAGAACCATGAATACACCAGGACATGCCTGGTGTGCCGGTCATTGCCAGGTTTTAGGAGGCATGGTTGTTTCTCGTGTTAGGACCACCCCCTGGGACCTCACCGCTGTCCACACGAGCGCACTGGCCGGGCAGACCAACAACCCCACTCTGAAGTGGGGACAAGCATCGGTCCTGTGTGGGATGTGCTTGAGGCGAGCCAACCGGAGTGCTTCCTGTGGGTTTTTCTCCCCGGTACTGATGGAGAAAAGCCTCGAATCTGTAAGGGAATGAGCTCCCGTCTTGTGATCAAAGTCCACCCACAGAGAGAGAGCAGGGCTGAGTCTGAGAAGGAGGGAGGGCAGCAGGGGTGCCACAAGAGAGCTGGGGCTCACCCTTGCTCTTCCCAGACCCTTGGAACTGGGGGGTGCAGCACGCACCATGTAACTGACCAGCTCTCCTTCCAAGGCACTTCTTTTCACATAAGCTGATTTCGGTGGGTTCTACCACTTGCCCTTAGAGTCTTTTTTTTTTTAAGATTTTATTTATTTATTTGACAGAGAGAGACAGCGAGAGAGGGAACACAAGCAGGTGGAGTGGAGAGGGAGAAGCAGGCTTCCCGCTGAGCAGGGAGCCCGACGCGGGGCTCGATCCCAGGACCCTGGGATCATGACCTGAGCCAAAGGCAGACGCTTAACGACTGAGCCACCCAGGCGCCCCGCCCTTAGGGTCTTGATTAATATCCAAGCCCTTCAGGCTTCAAGGTCTGTAGTCAGGGGAAGGCTCCAGAACAGGCACTGAGGGCACTAAGGGGATGTCTGTTACCCTATTGCCCCAGCCAGCCTCCCGGCTTCTTCTCAGTCACAGGTCCCTGGACACAACCCTCCCCACACAGAGGGCAGGACCCGGCTCACTTCCTGCGGTGATGTCACAGGTCCCTGGACACGACCCCCCCACACAGAGGGCAGGACCCGGCTCACTTCCTGCGGTGATGTCACAGGTCCCCGGACATTCCACGGTATCCTGGAGACCAAAGCAGGAGAAGCTGAGGGCCTTAGGGGAAGGTCTTCCTCCTTCAGCTGGAGGGAACATGGCAGGGAACAGAGGAGTGACCCTGTTTGTCCTGCTGCTGTCTTGCTGGCATGAAACCAAGCTCCAACCGATCAATATGACTTCAGGTACGGTCACAAGTGGATTATCGAGGCGGTAGAAACACTCGCCTCCCCGGGGCTGAATCCGGCCACCATGGCTTCTCCCTCGGGTCCTTCCCTACTTACCCAATTCATCATTTATTTCTGGGGGAGAATGGAGTGCACTGAACCGTTTTCTATCTTTGAAGCCCTTTTAAGCCAGAACTCCATAGGACGCAATCGCTTTTATTATGGAAAATGTGTCACTCGCCCAAAGTCGAGGAATAGAGCGTAAAGAACCCGCACCCCGGGCGTCAGCTGCACACCGGCTGGGGTCCCGCACCTTGCGCGACACGCTCTCCCATTGCTCCTGGGAGTGCAGTAGCTGCGTCCAGTGGGCCCCGTCATTCCACGCACACCTCTTCTTGCTAAGGGAAGCTGGTTTTCCGCCACATGCCAGTGTCCTTAACACGCAGGCACGGGCCGGATGCAGTCCCCTGCGGTCCCAGAGGCCCTCGCTGGGGACAGTTCCAATCACCCCCAGCGGGCCCCCGCGCACCCCTGGCTCCGACTCTCGTCCTGGCCCCTTCCGCGCGGAGGATCAGAGCGGCCCAGGGAGGCGAGGACTCGCAGGCTGTGAGGGCACAGGGCGGCAGGAAGGGGGTGCTCCGTGACCCCCCCACTTCCCGCCGGGAAGCTCCGTGCTCAGGCGACCTGCCCCCCTCGTCCACCTTCCTCGGGGGTCCCCAAAGATGGAAGGAAATAGGCCGGGACGGTGCCCCAGCCCCAGCTTCCCCGGGTGGACGTGCAGGCCCTGGGGGGTCCCCAGGGGGTTGGTGCGGCTCTCCTGGGAGCAGGCGGGTGCTGGCCCCGGGCCCCGCACAGCGCTCCCCCTCCCGGCCTCACCGTGCCCGCGCTGACCCGAGGGGCCGGGCCAGCTGTCCGGGGCCGGGGTGAGAAGGCAGGCGGTCAGGGAAGACGCGAACGTCCCCAGCTTCCTTGTCTTAAGGAAACGGAGCTCCCAGGCGCCTACGACAGTGTGACACGTGGGGGCCGAGTGCCGCCCATGGCACCGCGCGTCCCCCCAGCGGGCCCTTCCTGCTCACGACTGTCGCGAGCCCGCGTCCCCGGGGCCGGCCCCCAGCGCGGACGGACGGAGCGTTCCTGCGGCCGCCACAGCCAGCCTGCCCCTCCCAGACCGGCTCTCCTGTCGAGACGGGGAGCCCTGGGGACCGCCGGCCTCTTCCCCGGCTCGGAAGACCAGTTAAGGGCCGAAATCCTTTCCTGAAAGCGAACACTGGGGTTCCTTACGGCTCGCAGCCGGGGCGCAGGGCCCCGCCCAGGCCAGCTGTGGCCACTCGCGCTGACCAAATGCACAGGCACAGAGACTGGGGGGGGGGGCACGCAGGAAAGCGGGTCTCAGTGAGGCCGACGCCGGGAAGACCGCGGGCTAGCACCTCCCAAGTGCCGAAACCACCCGCAGGTTTCTAGGAGGAAACGGGGGCCAGAGGCCGGCAGGTGCGGGCAGGTGGGCGGGAAGGTCAGGTGGGTCGGTGTCTCGGGGTCCGTCCCGGGCGGGCCGGCCTTACCCTTCAGGGGCAATGTCGGTTCCCATCCGAGGTTGCTTGGCCCTCCCCGTCTCTCGCCTGAGTGAAGAGATAAGCCCGAAAGAAGCACATCATCAATTAGAAAGTTTGAGGTCAAAATGGAGGTAGTTGAAGTCCCCGTTCACGCTTCCGGGGGCTTACCGCCTCCACGGACAGCGCTGCCGTCGGCCACACGGGTCGGCCTGACCCCGAGGAGAGATGGAGGGCGGCAGCCGTGGGCCTGGTTTGCCTCGTTTGCCCCAAATTAACCAGAGCACAACCGCCGAGGTCCACAGGAGCCCTTCCCGGTGGCCAGGTTGGGCACTGTGCAAATACGGAGGCGGAGGGGCCGGGGGATCCTGGTAACTCCGGCGTCTGGCGGTTCGAAGCCCAGAGACTGTCAGTCGGGGGTGACAACAGGCGAAACACATCCCGGCAACCGCAGTTGACGCACTTTAAAAACCGTGCGCATATTATAAAACATAAATATTTTTCTGCACACGCTTACTGGCTGACTCGCACAATACTTCCATTATAATTACGGGACAGACACAAAATGAAAAGAATATTTTTAACAAAGTGCTTGCAGACGCAGCTGTACCCATTCTTAATGACTCATTAATGCCTCATCCAGAGAGAACTGTACTTTTGTTTGCTTCGTTTACGGAAGGTCAGCACACTGGGAAGCGATTGTCATCTCAGCGCAGACCTTTTTACATAGATTTCCTGCATTGTTCCAAGCCCTCTGCGCGCAGATGAGTCCATTGGTATGCAGATTGTCCATCATTAAATCCATTTGAAAATCAGCGTCGTCATTGGTTTACTGTTGGAAACCGAGCGTCTACAGACGCCTTGCTCTGCAGCCGGTGGCCCTGCCCGGCCGGTCCTGGGGCTGCCCTCTCCCCTGCGGGAGCCTGCGGCTGCCGGGGGGGGCTGGACGAGAGGCTGACCTGGACCTCGAGTCGAGGACAGGGACCAGGACCGCCCCACTCTGAGCCAGAAGAGTGGCAGGGAGCCCCTGGCTGGTGCTGCTGCCGCGGGGAACCCGCATCAGTCACCACACACAGCTGGGTCCCCAGCACGGCGGGTTCAGGCCAGCGAGGCTGTTGGGAAGGCTGCAGCTCAGGCGTCCAGGGACCCCACGGAAGTCTGCCGTCTGGCCCGGCCAACTCCCCCATGAGACCCCGCGTCTTACCTGTAGACAGACCGCCTGGAATGGCTGTGCTGACGAGGGGGAGAGAGAGCCGGTGGCCGGTGTGTCTGGGACCCCCTCCCCACCGGGGAACCCCAAGGGGAACAGCAGTCCACACTCCCGTTCCCCAAATCCTATCCCTAAGCCTCCAGTCAGCGAGGAGGCGACCATGTGCTTTTTACACAAGGACATGCGTGTCCCTCTTGGCTGGCTGTCCTCGGAGCTCTGCAAGGGCGGCTTCCTGGGAGCCAGGAGGTCTGTTCCCCTGTGAGGGACGGCGCCAGGGAGCGCTGCCCAAGAGCGCAGGAGTCCGAGCGCAGGGGCAGGGCGCATCACTCCAAACACAGCCCCTCTGCTCGCCACTTCCCAGACGCGAGCCCGGTCCTGGGAACCCCGGGCAGCACTTCTCCCCCGCAGCAGGCTGGTGGGCGCCCCAAAACGGAGACTATTTAGAGAGAAGCCAGCGCAAATTCATGAACTGTTAAACTATTAGGGTATTTATTTTCCCCGTAGGTCCAACCACTGAAATGCCACCCAGTTCAAAAAGTCAAGAGGATATGCCTGGAGTATTTGGTAAGGAACCTCCTCGTATCAGCATCCGGTCTGTATCTGGAAGGGTGGGTGCTTGTCAGCGGGTGTTTCCCAGATAATCTGGTGCTCCTTGCACAAGGTGGAGGGGGGTGCAATTCAGTTTGAGGCTAGAATCACATTCCCTGTGGCCCTTAGCTTTAATGCTTACACCCGAAGAGTCAAGCTCCCAAGAAGTTAAGAAAGAAGTAGAATTTTAGGCCTTTGGACCAAAGAAGGGCCTTGGGACATCCCTTCTGAATGTGAGGTCGTGGGCCAGCAGGGCTGAGTCACCGGGAGCTCGTTAGCAATGCCCAGAATCGGAATCGAGACCTGCCCGGAAGTCCTGCTGTGCTGGGAACCTGGGAGCTCACAGGGCTGTCCAAGAGAAATACAACCCAAGCCACAGATATCATTTTAAATTTTCTAGTAGCTGTATCTGTTTAGAAGAAACAGGTGAAACTAATTTAACCACATTTTATTTGATGTTACTGTTGCAGTGTGTAACAACATAAAAGCACTCAGGAGATATTTTCAGCCTTTTATCACACTCAGTCTTCAAAATCTGGTGTGCACTTTGCAACCAGAGGACATCTCCATTGGACCAGATACGATCCACGTGTGTCCATGTGGCCAGAGCTACAGAGCCTGCCATTCTGGTCCAACACTCATCTTACATTTCGTAGAAGTGAAGCCTAGAGAAGCCCTCTGAGCTGAGAGAGGGGGCTCGGGGCTGGGAACTGGGGATTCCCTTCTCTCTGAGAAGGAGCCTGGGAGCATGACGCTGGGCTGCCCTCCTGGCCTAGAAACTCAGAGAGCAGAGTTCTGAGGACAGTGCCTCCCTGCTGGGTGACGTGGACCCTTCCCAGCAGCGCCTTTGCCAGGACCCTGGGCTTCGCCCCATTTCCAAGTCCGGTGTAGCAGAGGCTTGGGAAATCCCTTCTGACTGCCAGAGAGATGGTAGACAGACAGAGAGACAGGTAGATCGGCAGATTACATGAGCGAGTGAATGAATGAATGAACGTTCTAGTTCACTGTGGGGTGGCCACCGGCCGCTCACCTAAGCAATTCTGTCTCAGAATCAGAAGACGCGGTTCTGACGCCCACAGGTTCCTTCCTGTGTCCCTGCAGCAGAGCCTGTCTGTGAGATGAAATGGTAACATCGGCTCTGTGTGTGGTTCAGGGCGTGGAGAGAACTCGGGTACATGGAGGACTCTGCCCCGCGCAGGTGTGCGTTAGACACCCTTCAAACGCTACCTTCGGGTTAGGGAGACTGAGCTCCGGGCCGGACCTGGAAGGGCAACCGCGAGTCCCGGGAACCGGCCGGGCAGGAACGAAGCACCCCAGGTCGGAGAGGTGGCGGCCGATACTCCTAGGTTTCCTGGCGGGTCCGACAGCCTCGGTGCCCGCAGGATTAGTCACCAGCACCCACTCCGTCCTGTGGGCCGGCCACCCAAGGTCCCAACTGCCTGGGAAAAGGAAAGGATGGAGTCACTGGGATTTCTGATGACCTTGTGGGGCTCATCAACTAAAGCCCAGAAGGGGAACCGAGGCTCCTGCCCCCCAGCCCCCCCCACACACACACCTCTCCCGGGTGGAGAGCGGGAAGCCGTGAGAGGGAGACATCCGTGTCTCTGGAGACGCGCGAAGTCCACCAGGTGAGAACAGCAGGGGCTGTGGAGTCAGAGCTCCCTGCAGCAGGCCGTCGGCCAGGCCACGGTCACGTGCGTGTGGCAGAGACCCGGGCAGGTGGGCGGGGAGACCTCAGGGTGGCACAGGCACGGCTGGTGGGGGGCGGCTGACGTGGGCACCGGCCGGAGACGGCTCAGGGGGTGACGTGGGCACCGGCCGGGACACCGGGCAGCTAACCAGAAGCAGGTCCCGCGGGATGGGTCAGGAAAGCACCCTGGGCTTTCTCTGGTTGGTCCCAGGACTCAGAACATCAGGGGCAGGTGGCCCCGGGGGGCCGGGGGTGTCTGGTTTCCAGGATTGCTGCTGGAATCACCTTCCTGCAGGGGGGACTTCTCGACGGCAGCCCGGCTGTCTGGTCTGTGGCTGACACAGTGGGCTCGTTTTGTTTTTATGTAGGTCTGGTCATTGCCCATTTGTATACTCAATATCTCATTTTCCAGAAAAGAAAAATGTAACCGTAAGAAATTAGGCATGATCTGGAGACTGTTTTCTCACTTGCACGACCTGTCGGGCTCCCTGAAGGTTTTGGGGACAATCAGATGCACAATGCTTCTGGAGGCTGTTGAAAGGTTAGGTTTTGGCTTGCTCCCCTCCTGCTCTGGAAGTGGTGTGAAGTCCGCCGGCTGTGGGCTCCTCTTGGTCCTGAGGACGGACACTGTCCACGGCAGTGGGGCTGTCACCGCCTGCTTTGAGGACCTCCCAGGACGTCTGCAGCTGATGGTACTTGGTGTCCCCAGGAAGCCACTGCAGCCTCCCTCCCGAGGAGGACTGGTTCCAGCAGCACCCACTTCTTCGTGCCGCTCAGTCGGACTCCTGTCCCCTGCCGGTCCCCGCCTGCCTCAGGGCCCCCTTGACCTCAGCCCCTGGTGGGTGCTCTGTGAGGTGCGGTGCACGGTCACACGTGTAGAGTCCTGCCCCTCACACATGGCCGGTTTGCTCAGGACAGAGACTAGGGGCCAGGGCTGGGCCGTCCTTGACCTCCGGGCACCTGGGCAGTTTCTGGTACACAGTAAGTGCTCAATAAATGTTTGTTATTCACATGAATAACTTCTCTGAGACCCAAAATCTAACTAGACACCATGATTTTTAGGGACTTAACACTGTAAGTCTTCTTCTGCATTATAACTGGCCCAGGAGAGCGGCCGAGGTCTTCCCAAGGTGGAAGCCGGTGTAACCAGAGCAGGCAGCAGCGAAGAATGCCCCTGGCCACGTGAGCAGAGCCAGAGCGCAGGGGCTCCACACCGAGGGGCTGCGCTGCTGTGTTACCAGCCACTCAGTGACGTCCAGCCACGTCCCTGAGGTCACCCCGGCCACCCCTTGAGCTCACGCCTGTGGTCATGGGTGGTGTCTGAAGCCCCAGAATGGTGGCCACTCCCAGGGCAGGAAGAAGGAAGGGTACAGGTTGAAGCACCCGCTGTCTTTGCCAGGAGAAGCGAAGTTCTTCTCGGGGCCCTTTGCACGCCCTGCCCCGCTGGGATGCACACATGGCCCCAGGGCAAAGTGCAGGGTCTGTGGGGAGAGGAAGGGGGACAGTGAAGCTGAGGGGGAAAGCTGCAGAGCCGCAGAGCACTTCCCCGGGCATGTCGGCCAAATCTTGGTTTCCAGTGGCACTTGAGGTCTTCTCCCCCTGAACTCATCTATCTCCCATGACCCGGAGGCACGGTGGACAGCCGTGTGCTTTGCCCAGGACCTCAGGACTCCCAGGATGTGGCACTTGCCTGCTGAACCAGGAGAGTCTGGGCAAACCCGGGCAGGTGGTCACCCTGCTGGATGGGCTCCAGTCCCAGTGCGTGGACCAGCCAGTGAGGGTGCCCGCTGGGCTGCAGAGATAGGGTGACTTGCTGCTGCCCCCTTTTCCTTTGTATTTAGCCTCCATCATGGTCCCCAGCCGTGCTAAGTGCTGTCCATGTGCACTGCTTTATGTGAACCTCCGAACAAGCCCAAGGAGATAAACACAGACCCATTTTGCAGATGAGAAAACTGAGGCTCCAGGGGACAGCTGCCTGGATCACGGTCCAGTGAGAGCAGAACCAGAACGTGGGCCCCCTCTGTCGGACACGAAGTCCGGTGCTCTTTTGTTAAAAGCTTCCTGGGAGGGGTCAGGAAGGCGCCAGGGGAGGAAGCAATGCCGCGTCATGCAGAACTCAGGAAGGACAGCGTGCTCACGCGGGGACGGCCTGGGGAAGGCCTCAGAGCGGACGGAATGACAGGGGGCAGCGAGAAGTGTGGCTGCCCCTGGGGCCAGGCTTCTGGCATCGTGTCTTTGGGGGGCAGTGCTTATTCGTCCAGGGTATCTGGACGGTCTCAGGTTTCAGAAACTGTTGAGGGAGGCAGTGGCCTCCCACCCAGACAAGGTTCTCTAGGAAGCCAAATCCCGTCGGCGTGGTGCTCCTCGAGTCCCTGTTTCTAGTCCCTGCTTCACAGACCGCCTTAGGTCCGCGTAGAGCAGAAGGGTATGGGTCCTGTACCGCTGCCTTTAACATGTCCTTGTGTGCTCTTCCCAAGATGAAATTCTAGTCCGAGAGATGCTGGATCCAAATAAATCATCAATGGCTGGAAAACAAAGGACGGCATCAACAATATCAACAAAATTATTCATGGGAAAAAGCAAGTATACATTCTTAAACTTATAATTGTGTATATTCCTGGGTCTGTGGTGGTGAAGACACAATCCCATCATTCTGCTTTCTTTAAGGCCAGCTATGTCTGGGGCAAAAACAAATGAAATGTGAGAGAGACAGTTGTCCCAAACCATTTCTAAACCTTCCCGAGACCGAGGAGATCAAGCCCGGGTGGGCAGAGACGAGTTCCCTCTATTTGGGGCTGGTCTCTGGGGTGCACGTGCAAGCAAGGTCTTGTGCTCAGGCTGCGGATGGGGTTTAGCCACCGCAGGAAAACGGGGCACATGGAAATAGGAGCTTTCAACTACCAGCACACCGACGCGTACCTAAGCCTTTGGAGAGAGTGGACGGTGACCATGACCCCATTCCACGGGGGATAAAACTAGGGTCTGAAGCACTTATCCAAGGCCACCTGGTTGGTAGTGAGCAAAGACAAAGAACGTGCTTTTCCAAAGTGCAGCTTCATGGTGTTCAGAACGCACATAGACCCATAAACTAGCTCGTGGAGAACCAAGGCTGAGTGTCTGGGTGACACCTGCTAAGGGGAGAGCTGGGTATCCGAAATCTACACGCAGCGCATGAACTACATTCAGCAGCAAGAAAGTTCAGCCTTGTCTGGAAATTGTGCATCCAGATGTAAATTCCAGTGCCTAGGATTAGCATCACCCAACATCTGCCGAGGCCCACACGGCTGGGTGCAAGGCGGTCAGATGATGCCTGACTCTCCTACATTTTAACTTTCCAAAGCACATTTTCAGTAGAACTTGAACACTCCATTAGCACTCCGTAAAATACGGTGTGGACCACAATGTCCGTATGTGTGTAATCAAACAATTGTTTCCTTATTTTTTCCATGTTGTTCATCAAAGATTCCAACCTGGATGAGAATTTTCAAGTTGGTGCTCCTCAGAATTATCATGGACTCCCAGATAATTCACAGTTCTCTCTTGGCAGTGAGGACAAAATTTTCAATAATGGTAAATGCAACCCGCCAATCCCCTACCTGCGTGGAGAACCCAGTGGGGAGGACGGAGGAGCCAGGCAGGGGCAGATGGGGACAGCCCCTTCATGGAGGATGAAAGCGTGGCTGCACAGGGAGGCAGCCCCACCCGACGGGGGCAGATTTCCGGCTCTGTCGAGGAACCGCCAGCCGCCCACCCCTGCCCACGACTCTGACCCCAGGAAAGCAGGGCCTGGAGGAGGAAGGCAGGAAGGTCCCTGCAAGCAGGGGGCCGCCCAGAGGAAGGGCCTCCACACTGCCCGCCCCTCCCAAATCCAGCTAGGTCAGTGCCCCTCCTAGGGGCGGGTGGGGAGAGCCAGTGCCCCCTGCCAGCCAGGGAGGCCCCCAGGAATGGGGAGAAGCGTCCCTCCAACAGCCGAGGTGGCTGACATGGATTCCAGTTGGCCAAGGCTCCGAGGGGTGCCACGGGGTGACAGATCTTTCCTTTACCCTGAAGACTGCCCAGAAGAGAGGTCACCTGTGCAGCTCATGGGACACCGGCCCTGCGGGGTGTGGTGCTGGGCCCTGAGGCAGGACCTTGTCAAATGGCAACTTTCTGCTTCTCTCTCTCTCCCTCTGTGTTTATTTATTGGGATTTTTGCCCTGAGGAAGAGCTTGTCCTATATTTACTCATTCATTCCTTTGTTCCTGCCTCATTGGCTCACCCCAGATTTGCCCTGGGGGCTCCTTCCATTTGGTTCTTTGTCTTGTTGATGCGCCCTCCTCTTGAACACCTCCCTAATTTCTGGCGCTGTGAGGCCTTCTAGGCTTCTAGGCCTTTCCCTGCCCCAGCCCTGGAGTCTGATTTCTTTTCCCAGAGGACAGAACTTAGAAACGAAGACATGGGTGCCGGGCGGACTCGAGGAGAATGCCAATGCTTCCAGCCTCCCTCCACAGGCAGGGCTGGAAAATGTGTGACCACACACAGAGACACATGCACATGCAGACACACACCCGTGTGCACACAGAGGGGCACAGATACGTGCACATGCAGACAGAGGCACACACATGGAGACACACAGACACACCCGTGTGCACACGCAGATGCACACAGAGAAACAGACACGTGTGCACGTGCAGATGCACATAGAGATGCACAGTCACACACATGCGTACACGCAGATTCACAGAAAGGCGCACACAGAGACACATGTGTGCACACACGAATGCCCACAGAGGCACACACACGTGGACGCGCACATACGCACACAGAGGCACACACACACAGACACACAGGCATATGCACACAGAGAAACACCAACACACTCACGTGTACACATGCAGACACACAAAAAGACACACACACATGCGTGTGCACACACAGATGCACACAGGCGTGCGCACACAGAGACACACACACACACATACAGAATTATATCGAACTGTCGCCCGCCCTCTTTCTCTACATAAAACCACGACTTCAAGCTGATAATCTGATTCCACCCAATATCACAGGATGCCTCCAGGCCTCCTTCCTGCTCCTTTGCAACTCTTTGTTAAAAATATGGCTCCCATTTTCCACAATAATTTAAGCACTTGCTTAGTCCTAGAGGCTTAGAATTTGCTACCCTGCACCCCTGGAAAAATCAAATCTGCCAACAGGAGAATGG
The DNA here is from genome assembly GCF_003265705.2 of Callorhinus ursinus. Classification (NCBI taxonomy): domain Eukaryota; kingdom Metazoa; phylum Chordata; class Mammalia; order Carnivora; family Otariidae; genus Callorhinus; species Callorhinus ursinus. Next base: position 3,517,675 of record NW_027397141.1, read on the forward strand.
TGTTTATGAGGAGTTCTTTCTCTCCAAAAATATGTAGTTTGCAAAGTCACCTAGAGTGGGTCTTTCCTCCTGCCCATTCTCTGCACATCTTTCTTAGCTCGTTGCTACTATTGGCATATTTTTTTGGTCTCCTTGTGCTGTTGATTTTAGATATTTATATTTGAATATGTGAGCATTACCGTGGTTTTAAAAGTCATCACATTAGAAAAAGGTACATACCGGAAACTACTAGCAGCCCACCATGACGTGCATCCCCAGGGCACCAACCCCAAGAGTCCTGTGTTCCCTTTGACACAAATGAGGAAATAAGCATACACTCACATCTCCATCCCTCGTTAGATGAAGGTGCTCACCGTAAATTCCCAGCTTCTGCCCTGTTCCCTGCACACTCTGGGCCAAGAGCCGCTCCAGCCTGTCACAGAGAAGGAAATATGGCTCCTGCCCACGTGTGGTCTTTCTACTTCCTTCTATTTACATTGTTTCTGCAGTTAAACATGATGTTGCAAGGAACAGCCTGGTGTGCATGTGTTTGCCTATTGTTGGACACGTAAATTCTCATAACTGGGAGGCTGGGTCAGCAAACGAGTAAATACATATTCTTAATAGTCAGATGACATCTGACATGATGCTTGCATGATAACTTTCCAGACCACATTTTTAGATTAAACTTGAAAATGATATTGGCATTTCAACTTAAAGTTTTAATATAAAGTATCAGACAAAACCTTCATAAGTGTGTAATCAAAACAATGTCCACCTGTTTTTTCCATGTTCATCATCAAAGAACCCAGCATTGATGAGAGTTACCAAATTGCCGGTCCTGAGGGTTATGGTGAATCACAGTTCTCTCCTGCCGGTAAGCACAGACTTTCCAAGGGCTGTAAAGGCTACTTGGTAACCACCCTGCCTACGTGCCGGGGAGACCCAGGGCGGGCCAGTCATCTGCCTTGCTGGTTATGAATGAGAACGGTTCTACCACCATGTGCTTTACCTGTTTTATTTGTGGGTGTGAGTGCTATTGATTTCTGTAGGTTAATTTCTTGTTCTACTGTCTTACTAAATCATTTTACTGCCTCAGTTCAGTTTATCATTGATTCTTTAGGGTTTTCCAAATATACTGCGTTGTCAGGTACAAATAGAATTTTCTTCTTCTTTACCAATGTTTTTGCATCTCATTGGTTTATCTAATTGCATTGGCTCATATTTCGAGAATAATGGTCAAAAGTAGCAGAGTTAGTGGGTTTCTGTGCCTTGTTCACCATCTTAGCTAAAATACCCCTAGTGTTTAGCTAATAAATAAGATTCTGGCCCTAGGACAAAGGCATACATATTTTAACATCTGAAGAAAGTATCCATCAATTTTTTTACATTTTATCACAGTCTTTTTCATTCTTTGGCAATACTAAATTTTTTTTTTCTTTAGGCCTAGTAATGTGAATGGTGCATGAATGGATTTTCCAACATTGAGCCAACCCTGCATTCCTAGAATAAATCTTACTTGGTCATGTTGATTATTTTGTATTCTGCTCCTCAATGTTTTATTTAGTATTTTTGAACCCAAATACAGTTCATGGGTGTATATTAGTCTGTAATTTTTCTGTACTCTTTATCAGGTTGAAATGTCAATGCTATACCTAATTCACAATAAAGAATTTAAGTGTTTTTCCTTCCTGTTTGAATCTCTTAGATGATTTAGAGCACTGAAACCATCTGGTCTTTTCAGATCTGTTAGAAATGCCCTGTGAAACCATCTCCTTCTGCTGTTTTCTCTCGGGTAGTTCCTTAGTAACTTTTTCTGTTTCTTCCAGGAAAAGCGATTCATTTAGTCTCTCTTAATCAAATGGAGTCAATTTTAGCAAACTCCATTTCCCTAGAGAACGGCCCATTTCTTCTGTGTTCTCAAATGTATTTGCATGGAGGTCTCTAAATCAACTCATTATTTTAAAGATATCCTTTGTGCCCACTGCTATTTCCTCGTCATTCTTATTTTATAAATATGTGCTTTTTCTTTTTCTTTCTAATCAGGCAAACTAGTAGCTTGTCTATTATTTTTTTTCCCAAAAGCTAGGGTATTGACATATTAACTAACTTCACTATATTTCCATTTTGCCTTTTATTAATTTCTACCTTTCTCATTAATATTTCCTTTTTTATGCTTCTTTTATAGTGCACTTTGTTGCCTGTCTTCCAGTTTTAGAGCTGAGTAATTCATTTATTTCATTTTACTAATAAGTGGTTGGTGCTCTGCTCCTTTAAACATAACCCACAGATTCTCATACATAGTGTTTAAATATCATTATTTTCCAGAAATTCTATAAATTTTAGTTTGCACTTCCTTTTTACCCAAAAGTTGTCTAATAAAATCTTTTCCAATTTTTAGGTGGTAGGACCTTTTCTCTTTGTTTCTGTTAATAATTTCTAGTTTTTATTATACTATGATCAGAAAGTGTTTTTAATAGTTCCACTTTGTGGTTGACTTATGTTTTCTCTGCAACCTGACATATTATCAATTTTTATGAATATTACACAAGCCCTTGAGAAGATGTGTCTTCTGCTGTCAGGATAGGAAGGGTGCTTGGTGTGTATTTATCACGTCTGCTTATCGACAATGTTGTTGAGCTCCCCCTCTGCTTCCCTATTATTTTCTCCCCTGATTCTTTTACTAGGATGGTGTGCAAATTCCCCCACTATAAATGTGTTTTGTGTGTGTATCCTTGCATTTCTTGTACAAGCATGATTTTTCCTTTACAAGCATGATTCTTGTGATGTTTGGTGTGTGGATTATCATAAGCACTATCTCTTCATTGTGAACTCTAGCTTTCAGTATTAAAAAGAGCCCTTCTTTGTCATGTTTAATGCTTTGGGGCTTAGATTTTACTTTCTCTGATATAAGGATTGCCACGATCTGCTTTCTTATTATTTCAATTTACCTGCTGTATTTTTGTCCATTTCTTCATTTTTAAATAACTAAGCTGTATCCCTGTAGGTATACACTATATACTTGGATCTTTTGTCAGCCCTTTTAATTAAAAGGAAACTGCATCGTGAAGTCCAAAGCCTCCCTCCAGGGAAGGGTCGGGAAAACCGAGCCTGAGCCTGCATCACTTCTTTGCTTCTCTCACTTCCTGCTATAGCCTGAGTCAGACCTTCTAGTATTTTAGAAAAAGCTAAACAGAAGGGTTAAGGCAGTTCCCAATTCAACTTGGCTCCTAAAAACTGAGGGGAAGATGTAAGGTGGAGCTGGGAGCACTGGTTTCCTGGGGAAATCGAGGCTGGTTTGCTTCCGTGCCCCCCCCCACTGGTCACAGGAGCCCTTTGTGACCCCGCCCCCGTGGACTATGGCCTCCTGAGGGGGGTGTCAATGTCATGTCCTCCTTGCCACCCCACACTTTGTACGGGGCAGGTGTCTGTGGGTTCTGGATGAATTAACAAAGCGTCACAGCTGAAGGGGACCCCGAAACCTTGGGGTTCATTTGAGCACAAGACCGGCAAAGATGCTGCTGGGGAATGTGTGGAGAAAACGTTGATTCATTAACACCGAGAAAAGGCAGAATTCCATGACATTCTCACAACTTCACGAGCAACTGAAAGGCCGTTCAAGAGTCACTGCGCGGCACGAGGCGCTGGTTCTGGGCCCACAGACGAACCGCCGAGCACCCGGCCCCGCGGTGCTCATGGGCTCGGCGGGAAACAGGCCAGGAAGACGGCGGCCCGGAGGAAGCCAGCTGGAAAAGCAGGTGGGAAAAAGAGAAGCTCGTGGAAGGCGAACCACAAGATGAGCCTGGCAGAGAGGAGAGACGAGACAAGGCAATGGGAGCATCTGGAGAGAAACCACCGCCTCCATGGGCGCTGGCACCACCTTTCCAAAGGAAGAGGTTCCCTCAAGCGGGCGGTTTTCAAGCTGCTACCATGAGTGGGCCATGAAATCAGCTTTCGGGGTTGGCACCAACACTTAAAACACAAGAAGGGAAAGCAGAGCACACGTGCTGATGGCACTTGTGTTTCCCGAGACAGAAAGACCTAGGTCATGACAACTCCCTCCCCGCCCCCGGGGGCTCCTCGCCGCGCCGCAGGGCAAGCGGGCTCCAGGTGCGTTATCCATCTGGGCACCTGGGCTCGGTTCTGATGTCGGTGGGAATGCGGGACCGCAGGAACAGATTGTCACTCCGTCCTGGGGGCAGGAGTCCCAGATGAAGGGCAGCAGCTGGTTCCCTTGGAGGCCGTGAGGTGTGTCTCCCATGCTCTCCCAGCTCCTGGTAGTTTCCCCAAGGTCTTTGGGGTTCCTTGGCTTATAGAAGACTCTCCCTGACTTCTGCCATGTTATCACGTGGCCTCCTCCCTGTGCATGTATCTCTGTGTCCATAATGATACCAGTCATATGGGATTAGGGCCACCCTGTTCCCAATGTGACTGCCTCTAACTAGTCACAGCAGCAACAACCCTGTTTCCAAAGGACACCAACACATGGCCTCTAGGGTGACCCATGACCCCACTGGGCAGCAGATACCTACAAGCCAGTGCCTGGGAAACAGGCCACGGGGTTTCCCCACTGAATGTGGACTGCATTAAAAAAGCAGTAAATACTTTGCCATTTTAATTTAATTAAGAAATAGTGGGAGGCTCAGAGGAGCCCTGTCTTCTTTGCTACACTGTTTCCGTCATGGTCGTCTGGGCCCTCTTACCCGGCACTGGCCAGAGACAGGAGGGGAATGTGGGTCCCACAGGGGCAGCAGGGGCAGGTTGCCAGAAGGCTGCTTCTGAGTGATCAGTGTCCGGGCCCCTTAGAATCTCACACCCACCTTGGGAGCTCTTCTGTGAGAGGCTGTGGTCTGGCAGGGAAGTGACCTTCCAGAGTCTTCCCACTCCTGAGCCAAGACTGACGGGCCTTCAGTTTTGTCCAGCTGCTGTAACAGCAAGGGCATTCCATGTCTCATTCGTGGCCTGAACCTGTTTTTGCCCTGAGCTTCATTGTTGTGGACGGGAAATCAGGAGGAAATTCAACCAGCACCATGTTGCCCACAACCATGATGGCATTACCTCCAGGGGCCCTTCAGCCCCTCATGGCAGGAGAAAGGGCCCCCCAAGCCAGTGGTCCCCATGGCTGCCCACAGGCCGCGTGTGGGTGTAGGCACGGAGGAGGGCGGGGGTAGGTGACTTGTGGCTGGGCCTGACACTGTCACGTGTGGATCTTAAGCTCCCAGCCAGGGGTGGCAGCCCAGACCGCCAGCGTGGGAAGCCGCTCTCACTGCCTTCCCTGATCTGGAGAAGCGGATTTTGCGGCCAGTGAGAGAGCAGCCGTCTCCCAGAGGACGACTCCTCCACAGAACTCAGACACTCTGCCTGCAACCCCGCAATGCCATCCCCCCCTCTCCCCGCCACCGAGGCCCAGAGCACTGCAGGGAGGACCCAGGACAGGCAGGCTCTGGAAGGTGCTGTGCAGGCCCACGGTAATGCATACAGCAGGCATTCAGCAGAGTCACTGCTGAACCCAGCATCCACCGGATCTACTTTCTCCCCAGAAACCATGCGAACGTAGCCCCCTCCACAGAACAAGCAGACGGTGGGAAGATGTCCAGTGTGGCGGTCACTAGACAATGATGATGTAGGGGCGGATGCACAGACCCATGTGCAGACACACGCCTCAACTGAGGGAAAGAGAGCTTCCTGTCTAAGATGATCTTCTGGCCTGAAAAGCTGTTTCTTCACGTCAGTAACTTCTATTCTTCCTTGGGAGGACCTGGAGGAACCCACAGGGACGCCGCACGTGTTCTAAGGGAGGCTCTCTTGTCTACTCCCCTCGTGCTTACCCATACTCCTCTGCATGCGTCCGTGGAAGGGGGCAGACCATGGCCACACTGGGGGTTGTGACATTCACCAGACTGTGAGCCCCTCCAGGAAGCCTCATGCACGGTGCCCCTGGGCCCTTGTATCTGGCTCCCAGTCACCACTGACTCATGTTTGCAGAGTCGGCGAGTGAGCAGATGAACAGTGTGCATAGTTGTCAACAGAGCGTCGTCATGAAGGTAACTGTTCCTCTGGGACCGTGATGAGCATTGTGGTAATGGTGATGCTGCTGCCCTGGGAGGGCTTGCGGTGTGCCCGGCACTGTCACCTCTGAAGCACCCCCTCGGCCCTCACAGCAACCCTGCGTCAGCCCATTTCCCAGATGGGGGCTGTGAGGCGGCAGACCAAGGTTCTCACCCTAGTGGGCCCCGGGGCCTGCTCCAGATGCCGGCTGGGAGTCATACCCGTTCCAAGGACACCTAGAGAACCCTGTGCCAGCCCGTTTCCCACAGCCGCCCAGAACAGTCAAGACCAGCTCTGCTGACTAGTTCTTGGCTTTTCCGGCTCTGTGGGCGGCCCAGCACCCCTACCTCCACCCTTCTTGTCTTTCGCTTGGCAGATCCCACCTGCTCTGTTAATGTGCTGGAAACGTCGCCAGGGAGAACAATGAGGTGGTGATTTACCTTTCAGGTGTTCACTGCAGGAAATGATTTCCATCTAAGAAGCCAGCAGGGAGCGCTTCCTGCCTCTGTGGGGACTCAGGCGTGGGGACCAGGAGCCCTGGAGCCCCGCAGAGCTTGGCGCCCCCAGCAGGCATGACCGTCCCCAGCCTTTGTGGGCAGATTCATCTAGAACTTTCTCCTGCCCGCAGAAATAAAATCATCTCCCCTCAAGAGTTCTTGGGCAGTCAGTTTTCCTGATGTTCTCTTCCCTTCAGCACGGACTTAAGTACAAAGTGGAGTTTTGCTTGTCTGTCGTCCAAAACCCCCAGAGTTTGCAGTGATTTCGTCTAAACTACATTAGAAGTCAACCCATATTATTTGTGGACAAATGGTCACCTTGGAAAACAGTCATCGTCTTTGTCTCTGGCCAGCAGTGGTTTGGGGGACTTGGGGGCTTCGAAATTGGAAGGAATGAGTCGTTTATAACACCTCCCTGAGGACTAATGGATTAGGCTGAGCCATTAGAAATGACGGTGCGGTCACAGATGGTCCGACACCGGTCCCTGCAGCCCTTTCAGGGGCCCCCGCGGCTCAGCGCAGCTGGGGCGCCCCTCGGGCTTCCCTCCTCTCTGTGCTCGGCCCTCAACACCCAGGCTCCACCGGGAGCAGACGTGCATGCTGCTCCTGTTGCCGCAGGCGGGGCATCTCCCCCGGACAGGCTTCCCTGAGCTCCAGCCTCCGCCCCAAATGGACACACAGACAGGCTCACAGAGCCTGTGCACCTTTGTTCCACACGCCGAGCCACCCCAAGTGTTTTGGACCCGTTGTTCAGGGGTATGCTGAGCTCCACCACTGCCTTCCCCCAAAGACATAAACCTATAGTGAACACAGCACCATCCTCCTGAGCCACGCCTTGGGATTGTGAGTCAAAAAGGGTTCAAAGTAGGCTCCAAGGAATGAATCTCTAATGTGAAATTCTGGCCTCACAGCAGGGCACCTCTCGGGAACTCATTGGCTCTTCTTCCTGGGCTGGGATAGTTCTCTTAGGCTACTAAGTGGCAGGATGCCACTGATCATGTAATAGGACCTTTCCCTGATGCATGATCATTTTCGGCTTGATCTTAACCCCGGTTCTTACTGGTATTTGTCATCTTCCGATGGGAATCTAGCTAACCCTCCTGACATCTTTCTGGGCTAAAGGGGGTGCAAATGGACAAGTTTCTGTGAGGCATGGGAACGTGGAACACAGTGCAGGCAGAGGGTAGGAGCCCGTCAGACCCTGGCTCCCCCTATTCTTGGCTAAGGTAAGTGACCTCCCCTCTCTGAACCTACAGTTCATCGTCTGTAAGCCAGGGTCAGAGTGCCTAAAGCAGTGGGGTTGCTGGGACGAGTAAATTGGATGACAAAGGTAAGAACGTGGGGCAGATCCTGATTCGTAAGACGCATTAGGCCTTCCTACCAGACGTCCTGTGTTTTGGTAAGATACAGTGCACTATAGTGAAATTCATCCTCATTACAAACTCACATAACTTGCACCACAAACATGACACAGAAGAGTGCATCACCCAAAAATTCCATGCTCTCTGTACTCCACTCCTTCCACCACCTCCAGCCCTAGCATATACTCACTTGTAACCTGTTTCTATCGTTTTCCCTTTTCCAGAACGTCATATACCACGTATACCATGCAGACTTTTGAGTCTGGTTTCCTCAACTCGCACAACACATTTGAGACTCATGCACATTTGCCCATCGCTGTTCCTTTCTTTCCATGGCTGAGCAGTGTTCCCTGGTGGCTGCCACTGGCTTACACATCATGCACCAGCCAAATGACATCTGGCTTGTTTCCAGGCTTGGGAATTACAAATAAAGCCCCTGGAAACATTTGCATACGAGGTTTTGGGTGAATGAAGTGTTCCTTCGTTTAGGTAAACAGCTAAAGGTGTGGCAGCTGTGTTTTACCTCGTAAGGAACTGTTAGCAGAGTGAGAGTTGTCCTGGGTCCTCCTCAACACTTACTGTAGTGTTAATCTGCATTTCCCCAATGACTAATACTGTTGAGCATATTTTCATGTATTATTTGCCATCCAAATATCTTTTTTGGTCAAGTGTCTTTTCAAATATTTTGCCCATTTTCATGAGTGTTTTCTTACTTTTGAGTTTTGAGAGGTATTTATATATTCCAGATACGAGTCCCTTGTGAGATGTGTGACTGGAAAGATTGTCTGCCAGTCTGTGGCTCATTGCATAGCAGTGTCTTTCAAAGATCAGGAGTTCTTAATATTAGTCAAACTCAATGGATCAATTTTCATTTTTGGTATCAAATATAAGAAATCTTTGCCTAATTCAAAGTCACAAACATTTTCTATGTTCTTTTCTAGAAATTTTGAAGTTGTAGATTTTACATTTAGGGCTATGATCCATTTTGAGTTAATTTGTATATATGGTGTAAGGTCAGAATTATTTTGTTTTGGTTTGATTTCTTGCATAATTGAGGTCCAGTTGTCCCAACACCATTTGTTGAAAAAAAAAAACTCATCTTTCCCTGTTGAATTGCCTTTGCACATATGTTGACAATCAGTTGATCTTATTATACATGTGGGCCTATTTCTGGGATCAATTTCATTCCATTGACCTAGGATCTATTCTTCTTCAGATAGCACATTGTCTTGGTCACTATATATTGATACCAAAATTTGAAATCAGGTAGTGTGAATCCTCCCACTTTGTTCTGATTTCCAAAATCAATTAGGTTATTCTGGTCTCTTTGTCTTTTAAAAACAGTTTGTTAATTCCTGCAGAAAATTTTGTTGGGACTTCGGCTGGGATTGCTACAAATCTATAGATCGGTTTGGTGGCACTGACTTCTTAACAGTATTCAGCCTTCCACACTCATGAATGACGCCATTCAGGGGCGCCTGGGTAGCTCAGTCCTTTGAAGTGTCTGACTTCAGCTCAGGTCATGATCTCGCAGTCCTAGGACTGAGTTCCATGGCAGGCCCCCCACTCAGCGGGGAGTCTGCTTGTCCCTCTCCTTCCTGCTCCTCCTCCCGCTAGTGCTTGCTCTCTGTCTCTCAAATAAATATGAATGACACCATTTGTTTAGGTCCCTTTCAATTTTTCTCACCAGTGTTTTGTAGGGTTCAGCATGAAGACCTTACGTATATTTTATTAGATTTATACACAAATATTTCATAGTCTTGGCATTATCATAAATGATATTGCTTTTTAAAATTCTGACTTCCAATTGTTCATTTCTAGTGTATAGAAATGTGATTGTTTTGTACAAGACTCTGCACCCTTCCACCTTGCTCCACTCAATCTTCAGTTCTGGAAGCTTTCCTGTAGATTCCTGGGGATTGATTACATAGTGAAGCATATCATCCGTGAATAGACTTTTTTTTTCCTTTCCAATACTTACACCTTCTATTCGTTTTTCCTGCCTTACTCCGCTAGCTCCAGTACAATGTTGAAGGTTAAATACAAATGGTAAGAACAGACATTCTTTCAAACTTAGGTGCATCCATTGTGGGCATAGAGAACTTTTTTGTAAAAAGTCAGATAATAAATATTTTAGTCCTTAAGGGCAATATGGTTCCCTGTTGCAACTACTTACCTCTGCCATTGTAGCACAGAAGTAGCCAAAGACAATACATAAAAGAAGGGTGTGGCCACATTCTAATAAGACTTTATTTACTGAAACCAGTGCTGATCCATATTTGGCCTATAAGCCATAGCTTGCCAACCCCTGATCTATTGAAATGATCAGTTGGTTTTTGTTTATTCTGTTCATATGGTGAATTACGTGTCTTGATTTTTGAGTGTTGAACCAGACCTGTATTTTCAAGATAAACCCATGATACAGTTTCCTTTTTATATATTTTCGATTCAATTTGCAAAAATTTAGTTAAGAATTTTTGCATCTATATTCATGAGTGATGCTGGCCTATAGTTTTTTTCTTCTCTGATGCTTTTGTCTAGTTTTGGTTTCAAGGTAATGACTTCACAGAAGGAGTTGGGAAGTGTCCCCTTTTCTTCAGTTTTCTAGATATGTCTGTATGAAATGGATATTGCCTCCTCCTAAAATGTCTCATAGAATTTACCAATGAAGACATTAGGGCTTATATTTTCTTTGTGGAAAGATTCTAAGTACATATTTTATTCCTTCTGTAGATAAAGGGCTATTTAGTGTCTCTATATCTTCCTTAGTGAGCTTTGGTAGTGCATGTCTAGAGGAATTTGCTCATTTCATCTAAAGAGTAAAAGTTGTTCATAATAGTTTCTTATTACACTTTTTAATGTTTGCAGGAACTATAGTGATGTCAGCTCTCTCATTCTTGATACCAGTAATTTCTGCCTTTTTTTTTTTTTTATCCCTAGTGGTCTAATTAGTAGTTTATCAATTTTATTGAACTGCACAGAGAACCAGGCTTTTGGTTTCATTTTTCTGTATTATTTTTCTATTTTCTATCATAGTCATTTCCTCTCTTAATTTTATTATTTTCTTTCCTCTGTTTATTTTGAGGGTTTTTTTCCTCTCCTTTTTAAAATGACTTGTTAACATGAATACTTAGGTTGTAGATTTGAGACTTTTCCTCTTTTTTATTATGAACGTTCAGTTCCTCTTAGCTCTACTTTAAACTCATCCTACAGATTTCACTATGCTACGTTTTTATTTTCATTCAGTTGAAAATGCTTTTTAACTCTACTTTTAAATTTGTGCTTTGACCTGTAGGCCATTTAGAGATGTGCTATTTCATTTTCAAATATTTGGAGACTTTTCCAATACCACTATGTTATTGATTTATGATTCAATTCCGTTTTGGTCAGAAAACACACATTATATGACTTGGATGTTTTTAATGCATTTTTAAAAACTTTCCATATGGCCCCAAATATATCGTACTTTAGCAAGTATTCCATGTGCACTTGAAAAGAATGTGTATATGTTGTTGATTTGTGGAGTGTTTTATAAATGTCAATTAGATCAAGTAGGTGAACCACCATGGTCAAGCATTCTATATCTTTATTGAATTTCTGTCTCCTTGTTTACTCAACTATTAAGAAAGCAGAATTGAAATCTCAGATGATAACTGTGGATTTGCACACCATATCTTTTGGCTTTAGCACTGTTCATTTCATGTACTTCGAAGCTCTTTCATTGCGTTTCATCTGCATGCATAAAAATATGGAATTGTTATATCTTCTTGATGAATTACTGCTTTAACATTAAGAAATGACCCTCTTTATTCCTAGTGATATTCTTTGCTCCTAAAGACAGTTTGTCTAAAATTTAAATAGCCACTCTAGCTTTCTTTTGATTAGCATTTGCCTAGGTGATCTTTTCCATCACTTTATTTTCAACCTACTTGTGCTTTATATTTAAAGTGGGTTTTTGTAGGCAGTGTACAATTAGGTCTTGCTTTTTTTATGTAATCTGAGAATTTATGCTTCTTGAACATATGGGATATGGTGTTATGATAAACTTTAATAGCCCTGCCTTCTAATTCTATTATCTATGTCATTTCTGGGTCACTTTTGATTGATTAATTCTTCTCATTATAGATCTTTTTTTTATAGATCATATTTTATTGCTTATTTTCATGCCTGGTCATTTTTGTTTGGATGCCAGATACTATAAATTTCACTTTGTTGAGTGTTACATATTGTTGTATTTTAAAAAATACTAGCAAGCGGGCGCCTGGGTGGCTCAGTTGGTTAAGCGACTGCCTTCAGCTCAGGTCATGATCCTGGAGTCCTGGGATCAAGTCCCACATTGGGCTCCCTGCTCAGCAGGGAGTCTGCTTCTCCCGCTGACCCTCTCCCCTCTCATGCTCTCTATCTCTCATTCTCTCTCTCTCAAATAAATAAATAAAATCTTCAAAAAAAAATACTAGCAAGCTTTGCTCTTGAACCCAGTTAAATAACTTTGAAAGAGTTGATCCTTTTGAGGTTCTCATTTAAGCTTTGTTAGTTAAGACCAAGCAGTACTTATTCTCAGGTGACTATTCCCCGATACTGAGGCAACAGAACTCTGAGTATGCCTTGTGTCTAATGAGGCTTTTTATGTGTACCAGTGGGGACGCTGTCTGCTTCTGGCCTGTGTGAGTTCTGGAAATTGTTCTGTCACCCTTTTGGGGGTTCTTTTTCCATCCTCAGGCTTCCTACGGCTTCTCACTGACCCGTACTCAGCTGGAGACTTGAGACAACCCTCTGCAGGTCTCCCAGTTCTCTGACCTCTCTAGCTGTTTTGGCCTCTCCCACTTCCATCTCCTCCTGGTGAGACCACAGGGCTCTGCCTATGTCCTCACTTGTCATGCTGACGAAACTCTCCAGGCAGGAATGGGAGCGGTCATGAGGAGCCTCTTGTCAATTTCTCTTCTCAGGGATCATGTCCCTTGTTGCCTGTTGTCTGATGTATGGGCAATCATTGTTTCCTATCTTTTTTCCTAGTTTTTAAGTTAAATTGGGAGCATAAACCTGGTCCTCACTACTCCATCTTTTCCATGCATGAAAGTTCAGATAGTGGACTTTCACCCATGTGGTTCCATTGGGAATCCTGTAGCTACGAAAAGCCCTGCATTTCAACTCTGACAGAGGCTTCAGGACGGCCTGAAAGGATTCTCTCGCAGCCGGGCCTCACACCATCTCAGTGACCTGAGGCAAAGCTGCTCTGCCTCACTGGGGTCTCATCTACAAACGGAAAGTAAACATTTCCCCCAAGCCCCATCAGGTGCACTGATGTTCAAATGGAACCACACCTACATAGGGACCCTGTAAATGTTACCATGATATGTGGAATCCTAAAGGCTGTAGATTATACTCCACAAATAAGCAAAATGAAGATGCAAAAATTTTTATACTTATTGATGAATTCTATGTTGCCATAAGTCAGCCAGCCTGAATTGTCTGCCAAAATTTCCTGAGCTATTTCCTCTTAAAAAAATGTAAATGTGGCTTGAAACATTCAGGGAGAGGATGATGCTGGCAACAATCTTTGTGGTATAGATTATCACTGGAAGACACAGAAACGGATGGCAATCTCGGCCTCCAGGAGAAAGCTGGAAATGAGCAGTCAAGTATCGGAAATGGCCTTACTTTCCACAGACCTTCTTTTTCAAATTTTAAAATTCTACCATGAGCTTATAATACTTTTTACAAATATGAATTTGTTGCCTTAAAATAACTTGGGAGTAATATTTTAAAAGCCTAAAGCAGCTTGAAGACTCTGCAGAGAGCTTCCCTGTCTTGTTGCCAGAATAACCAACAGCCTGTGTGGTTTCCAGAATGTCTGAAAAGTCTTCATGACCCAAAGCACCACTCCTGACATCCAGAATGTGCCTGAACTTCAGGTTCTATTACCATCTAAGTGTCCCATGGGACACATGTAATTTTATGCCATAATCATTAATTTCCTATTGGCGTTAGCTTCAACAAAAGATTCACTCACTCGCTCAATAAATACCTACGGAGCACCTGCTAGATGCTTATAGGTAAAGGAGGGGTTGTTCTTTTCTAAACACCCGCAGAGCAAGGGGAGATGCAGACCAGCCAGCAACAACTTAGGGTTCATATGCTGGACAAATAGAAATGTGCTAAAGTTAAATTTTTCTTAAGTGTTCCTGGCTGTGTTCAAATGGAGTTTTGGGAGAACTTCAGGGGGGCGGGTCTCCTTGAGACACTTTGAAAGTAGGGAAGGTCAGGAAGGAGAAGGGGGTGAGAAGGCCCTGTGGACCACAGTTAAGGCCGCATCCTGAGGAAGGGAGCCTCACAGGCTGGGTGCTGCTCTGCATGGGCCCTCTCCCACCCCGACTCTGTGGTGCCGGCGTCCACCCTGGACCCAGCCCATGAACCCACAATCTGTCCCTCTCCCCAGTGGCAAGACCAGTCCCACACAATATTGGTAAAAAGGCCTGGACAGGGCAAGGGTAGGGGTTCGCCCTTTTGAGGAGTGAGATGTGTTACGAAATATGTGTCCAGATGCAAGGACAGCATCCAAGTGACCAGGAGCATCACCCACAGGGGGAACCAGGCAGGCGCATCCCCAGAGGGTAAGGAGAAAACAGAGAAAGTATGACGAGAGCTGGTCTCCACCCAGCGCCAGAGCATAAGCCATACACTCTTGGTTCTGGGCCCCCTGAAGGCCTCTGAAGTTGAAAAGGAGAGATGTTTGGGGTCATGGTTCATGATCGACCAAATCGTGATCATTGTACTTGTTTTTTCCACAGGAAAGAAGAACTCACAAAATGAGCAATATAAAAAACTATCAATTCTGGACAAAATCCTTCAAAACATTGGAAAAACTTCAGGTAAACTGGAATAATAGATAAGTGGCTCCTTATGCTGGGACGTCCCCCGCTGTGAAGAGAAGTAAACGGTCTGCTCCAGGGAACTGCTCTCTGGAGGGGCAGGTGACTCAGTCCCTGGGCAGACCGGCAGGGAGCCCCCGAAGGGGTTTCCTGTGTTGTCAGTGCGGGACTCCTGGCCCCCCCGAGTCCAAATCCGAGGAGTCACGGACCACGTCCTGGGTGCGTGGGGCTGCCGTCATACACCTTGCGGCCAGGCCCAGGAAAGTCCCCAAACCTCACTGCAGGCAGCCTCCCACCTGGGGCTGAGCCCCACACCCCCACACCTGGGGCTGACCTGCCTGATGGCGGTCAGGCACCCCTGACCTCCATCCCCTGACCCCCTGCCCTTTCAAGACCACTTCCTAGTTACTGAGGTTGGTCCACAAATTTCCCCCTAGTGGCTTCTGTCCAGGCCCCATGCTTCTCCCTGGAACTTTCCAGAACACCTCTGAGCCTCTTCTCCAGGCCAGTCGTCTCCTGTCTTCCCAGCCACTCCCAGGTAGACCCTGTAGTCACATAGATGGTTCAAATCAACACCTCCAGCCTTCTACCTACCCCACCCCCGTGGTGCACCCTAAGACCGGCTGGTTTTGGGGACGCATCACACCCTAATTTCAAGCTAGTGTTCATGAAGACTTGCAAGGATTTGTAAATGTGACCGCTGAGCCACACGCATCGGCTCCTTGTAGATCCAAGTAGATCCAGGACCAAACATTTAAACCTGGCCAGCTTCGTCCACCTTCACCTGGTGTTTACTGAGCACCTGCCATGGGCCGGGCACCATTCAGAGTTCTCGGGATTTCACACTGCAGACACAGACGGCCCTGCCCTCGCAGAGCCCACATGCCAGGGCACTGTTAGGTCATCTCTCTGCTCCAGCCTGTTGGGACCCTTCTGGGTCTCCCCTCTTTTGTCGCCTGTTCCTCCAAGCCCCCGATCATGCTCAATGCGGCCAGCCTGCCGTCTGGCCCTTTGTGTAAATGCCACAGCCAGGATGGAGTCCCAGACACGTCACTAGAGACCTCCCGGTTGTGAGAGTTGTCACCAAGCACAGCCAGGAGCCACTTGGACGCTGCGGGGCCAGAGCCAGCCCTGGGGCCTTGAAATCCCAGCCCCCCGTCCCCGGTCAGCACCTCCCCCCAGCAGGACTCCCCCCAGTAATCGGAGGTAGAAAGGGAGGTTAGTGTTTGCTCCGTTCACTGCAAATTCACCGACGTACTGACATCCAGCCAATTTCTGCTGCTTTAGGCAGACTTCGTGAGAGACTTCTCCAAACTCCCGGTTCCCTGGGACTGGAGAGTCCTGTCGTGAGAACAATAAAGTCTCCAATGGCTCCAGTGTCTAAGGCAGGGCCTTTCCACCTGATGAAGCCCCTGCAGGCTGGCCCTGGGCCTGGATGTCTGGGGGACGGGCAGCGGACACTCCTCGAGGGCCAGGGCTGGGGCCCCAGCAGTGCATGGACAGGAAGGACCAAGGTCCTTGACCTCCAGGAGCCCGACGTCACAGGAGTGGGTCC
This sequence comes from Callorhinus ursinus, assembly GCF_003265705.2. Classification (NCBI taxonomy): domain Eukaryota; kingdom Metazoa; phylum Chordata; class Mammalia; order Carnivora; family Otariidae; genus Callorhinus; species Callorhinus ursinus. The sequence continues at coordinate 3,533,984 of NW_027397141.1, forward strand.
ACAGCGGGTGCCCCCGAGGGCAGGAGCCCCCCCAGCCCAGCCAGCAGAGCTCGGAGGAGCCCCCACTGGGTCTGCGGGCAGAAGGCAGCGGCAGGGAGGCATTAAAGGGTGCAGGCTGCTCCCCCACCCCGTCCTCCTCTCTCTGTGACTGCCTCTGTGTGGGTCACGGCCTCATGCTCTCCCCAAGGTCCTGCCAGTTCTCTCCCCCACCTGGCTCACTGCCAACCTCACCCGAGAGCCCACACCTTCCCCTTCTCCCTCCGGCAAGGAACACTGCCCCGTCAGCCCTCACCTCTCCGGCTTCCGTCCTGTTCCCTACCATCCTCTGCGCGTCTGCAGGGTGATGTCCGTCATGCAAGCTCATCCCGCCCCCCCGCACCCCTGCCCAGGACCTTCTCCTCCCGCAGCTCTGTCCAGCCCCCACAGCCCCTGAGACTGCAGCCCACAGACCGGGGACGCTGGAGGCTGGCTCCATGATCCTCTAGTTCCTGCAGCTGCAGGACTCCCTGGGAGGGTCCACAAGGCAGGCTCATGGGAGCAAGCAGAGCGCATCGAATTTCTCAAGGAAATCTCCTCTCTCCAAGCAGGAAACTCTCTCCAGTAAGTGGAAGGGAACGGGGAGGCTCTGAAGAGGTGCAGAGGACAGTCAACACGGCCATCTGCTCTGAAGGAGCCCCCTCTATAGGAAATCCAGACTTTGTGAGACCCCACAGCCCCTCAGGAATAAAGAGCATATATGTACACATGTTGTTAACCATGCTGCACAAGGAAACGTGTTTTATTCGTGCAATTCCAAGTAGAGCTCAGCTATTTAAATGTTAAGCTAGAGGGTTGTGTGGGTTTCTTTTTGTCTTTGTCTTTTTTTTTTTTTCTAAAGAAACAAAAATTACCAAGTCTGAGAAAGAAGAGCCTTTTGAGGTTCATCTTTTCAAACGGGACAGGGTTTGAGGAAGCTCAACTCAGCTTTTGAGAATTCTGTCATGACGAACCAGAGTCAGCCCTGCACACCTCCCTCCCGTGGGGGCACCTTGCAGAGTGCACACGCACGTGCATGAAACACACACGCGATGTCCTTGCACCACAATGCGTACCGGACATGGAAACACAGGCTGGGTCTCTGGGGTGTGGAAGGTGACCCAGAGCAGCTCTCCGGGGACCCACCAAGAGCATGTCTTGAAGCAAGCTTTCTTATCCAAACCCCTTCTGACTGTGGACAGGTTATACCTCTGCTTAACTCATGAGGTGAGGCTGGGAGGAAGCTACTTAAGACACAATGAGATTGCCTTTTCCCCAGAAAGGCGGGTCTGTGGAGTTCACGGATCACGTCTGAGAACAGGCCTGGGGAGAGAACTTCTCCCCTGAGGTACAGTTTTGGCGGTGGATTGGTATTTTGTTCTAGAACACAGATGGAAACTGACTTAAACTAAGTCATTTTATTTGTGATTGCTGGCTGCACGCTCTTCTCAAGAGAAGCAAAAGTCCTCTCTTCTCTTTGTTGTCATCAAGTCAGCTGTAGCACGGAGGCCTGGGGATTGGGATCCGAGGGCTGAGGCTTTCATAACCCTGTGATCCCAGCTGAGGAACCGGAGGCAGAGAGAGGACACCCGACTCCCGAGTCGCCCGGTCGGTGGCAGAGCAGGACACAGGTGCCCCTGATTCCTGAGCCTTTCCCTCTTCATCACCAACCACCGCTCTGCCCCCTTCCAGCAGTAAACGGATGTCTAAGTGTTGTTTGTTTTCTTTGGTTTGTTTTGTTCATATAGTTCTAATTTTTCTGTTTTGTGCTTGAATCTCACAAAACATTCTTAGAGTTCTTTGTGATTTGACGCAGGAAATGTCAGTGCGCCCTCAGCACAGTGCTTGGGAGGGAGGCGTCCCCTCCACGGGTCTCCACTCAGAGGTGCTGGGGGCCTTTCTCATCACTCACCGTCACATGGCCCCTCGTGGAGCCAGTCCCTGGAGGGATCTCCCCGCCAGGTGTGCTGATGGCATCCTTGGTCCCAAGCAGGACCTCACAGTGTTTGTCCCCAGGGGAGCTTTGACAAAACAAAATGTAAAAACATCATTGACCAGACTCCCCCCACCCCACCCCGACTCCTCTCCCTCGTTCTCATGGGATCCCTGATTACAGTGATTCTCAAAAGCTGAAATTGTAATGATTGAACAGTTTGAGCCCATCAGAATGTTTCCAGTCAGTGACGGCGTCCAAGCCAGCTGCATCGGACGCTGGCTCCCAATGTTCCTGAGGGCCACACGGTGTCCAGGCCCACCTCTGAGTGCCACAAAGGAGGACAGTGCCCTTTCAGGAGCTTAAAATACAGCTGAGAACTAAATTTATGAACAAAAACATAAATACCAGTATTATGAGCAAAAACCAAGTGATGAATTGGTTAAGGACAGGCCTCTGAGCTGGAAATGAGCCTCCCTCTGGGCCCAGAGTCGCCGGAGAAGATGGGAGCCTTCAGAGGTGAGAAGCACAGGTGGATGAGCGTGGGCATAGCCACTCTGGGCACAGTGATCCCCTGGTACGTGTTATGGATTAGAAAAAGTTTAAAAATACTGATTTATTCTATGGTTTCAATTTTGGAAATTTATTAAGGGCTGCTTTATGGACAAACATGGCCATTCTTGGTGACTCTTCCATTTCAACCTTGGGAGGAATGTGTACTCCGCAGGTGTTGGGCGCCATGTTCTACAAAGTCATTCTATGGTTTAAACTTTCTCCTTACTGATTCATCTTTTTCTGTTGGGTCAGTCAATTTCTACAGGTGGTGCATTAAAGTCCCCCACTCTGATTGTGAGGGGCTTGCTCTTTTATAGTTCTGTCAATTTTGCTTTATATATTTCAAAGCTATATTATTAAGTTCATAAAGACTAAATTATTCTATCTTTCTGTTGGATTGAAGCCTTCATTGTGCGACACGTTTCTCTTTATCTGTGCATTTCTTCTTACCTACAATCTACTCTGTTTGACATTAGTAAACATGACCATACTAACTTTCTTTTGGTTAATGCTTGCGTGGCGTGTCATCTTCCATCCTGTAACTTCCAACTTTTCTGTGCATTACATTTCATGTATATCCCTTTAGGAACTATATAGAAGGATGTATTTTTTGAAATTCAGTCTATCTTTTTGCCTTTTAATTGTTTAATCCATGTACCTTAAATGTAACTAGTGATACAGCTGGGTTTATATCTACTATCTTACTATTTGTTTTCTATTTGACTCACACGCCTGAATTTTCTCCTTCGTTACCTTATTTGAGTTAATGAAGTATTTTTTTCATTCCATTTTTCCCTTTATTGGATTGTTAATTATACATTTTCTAAAATATTACTTCCACAGCTTTGTTAGAAATTGCAATATGCATCCTATACTTATTATAATCGAAAATAAATTAGCACTTTTACTACTTCCTGGGAAATGCAAGGACAAAACATTTAACCCCATTTACTAATCATCTTTTGTATTATTTTCATCATGGATTTTAATCCTACAGATGTTTTAAATGCCACCGAAATTGTAGTTACAGTTTTATACGGTTATATACTTACCCTTCCTCATATACTTTATTCTATTGTGCATGTTTAATGCTTCCAGCTAACAGGATATTCCTATGACTAGAGAATTCCTTTTAGCATTTTAGTGTGAGTCTGCTGGGCATATTATCAGGCCTTTATTTGTCTGAAAATATCCTTATCTTCATTTTTGAGGAATATTTTTACTAAATATAGAATTCTGGGTTCACAGCTATTGTCTTTCAGTGTTTCCATTGTCTTCTGCCTTCCATAGTTTCCACTGAGAAGTCTCCTGTCTCCATCCGTGTTCTTGCTGCTCCTTTTCTCCTCTGGCATCTTAGAGAATTTCTGTCTATCGATCTCAGCAGATTGACGACATGCCTGGGTGAATTCCATTGCATTTGTTATGCCTGGGGTTTATAATGATATTTGAATCTATGGCTTCGTTTCTTTTGTAAGTTTTGCAAAACTCTAGTCTATTTTTTCCAATAATGGTTCTGAACGATTTCTCTCTTCCTTCTTCCCCAATTTACATGTTAAGTCTTTTTACTGTGTTCCATATGTTTCCTATGATTCTTTTTATTTTCCGTTCTTTGTTTTATTTGGCTTTTATCCAGATATTTTCTACTGACCTACTTCCAGATAATTTACTCTCTTCAGCCGTGGCTAATCATCCACTTTGTACAAAATTTCAATCACTGTGTTTTGAATCCTAGAATTTCCATTTGATTCTATTTCCTGGCTTCCACTTCTCTGTGAAGTTTGCCATCTTGTCTATTTTATTGAATTATATTAGTCATAGTTATTTTTTATCTGTATTCAATAACTCCAATATTGAAGTTGTTATCTAGGAGTCTATTTCTATCGCCTGGACTCTTGGTATGATTGGTGTTTTCTGACTGAATGCTGGACATTGTGTTGTGAAATACTGCAAGGACTCTGAAGGGCCTTCAGTTCTGGCAACTAGTTAGAATAAGAGATGATCATCTTGAGTTGTTTTAACATTAGGGTTCAGTCTTTGTGAGATCTGGTCTATTTCCAATTTCTCTTATTCTTTATTTCTACAGGAGTTCTGATTTAAGCCAGAGAATTTACAGGGCCTTGAATTTTATTTTTAGTTTTATACAATGAGACTGCTTTTAAAATCTCTCCTTAGCCGCTCAGCATCTTGGCTACCACTTTCTGCTCACCTCATCTCTGCATGCACAGCTGAGGAGTTAAGGAATGCTTTGAGACACAAACAGATCAGATGTATAAACTCACTACACTGCACATCCCTTCTATCTGACCCAAGTCCTGGCTGCTTCAGAAGCCTTGAACTCACATTTTGTATTCGTAGCCCTAGGGAATTCCAGAAAGCCTCTTAGAGCCTGATTTCTGATCTGCTTCTCAGCCTCTCTGTGATTGTGTAAGAATTAGCAAATGCCTCATGGGGAAGATGGGCTTATAACTTTTTTTTAAAGATTTTATTTATTTTTTATTTGAGAGAGAGAGAGAGAGCGAGCACAAATGGGGTGAGGGGCAGAGGGAGAAGCAGCCTCCCCACTGAGCAGGGAAGCCCAAAGCAGGGCTCCATCCCAGGACCCTGAGATCATGACCTGAGCCGAAGGCAGATGCTTAACTGACTGAGCCACCCGGGCGCCCCAGGGAAGATGGGCTTAGAATACAGAGCTCACACCAGTGAATTGTCCTTCTCTCTGGAATCTTGACCCCTCAAGTTCTTAGTATGTTTCCAATGTACACACTTGTATTTTAAACAGGCTTCCCAGTTGTTTTCAGTGGGATAATAGGTCCACTACCAACAAGCTTACCTCTTCCAGAAGTGGACCTCTGAGAAACACTGACTGTCCTGGGCAGTAAAGAGAGAAAATGAAAGAAAAAGTATTATGGGTAAAGATTTATAAGCCTTGTTTATTTTTATATTTAGAAAAACAGCACAAAATAGTACTCCCTCTTGTAACTTGTGGTCTTTCTGATCTGAAAATAGTGATACTGGCTATCATGAAGAAGCACTTTGAGTTACTTGCCAGAGTTGGGGGGGAGTGGGGATATTCCCTTGAATCGTTCACTGTCCCCCATTCATCACGGACCAGTTTATCTAGGAACTGCCCCCCTAGACTTGGCATCATGCTTCCAGGGTCTTAAGGTTGTATAATTATCAGACTCCCAGCTGGATGTGTTTCAGTGTCTGCTCAGTACGTGTCCCGAAGAAAGAAGGAAAGGCAGACTCCTGCCTTTGTTACTGCGTGCCAACCTAAAGATGTGAAGAAAATTAAAAGAGAGGGACAAAACTAACATGAAAAAGACAGTAAAGAATCTATTCAATTCGACATGCAGGAAATTTGTTGTTAACTAGCAGTAGCCCCTTAGAAGTACGGAAGGAACTCTGAGGAAGCAGGTGAGGAGTTTTGTCTCCTCTTCTGGTACAAATATAAATGGTTCCCCAGGTACATACTCTGATCAAAATGCTATCTCGAGGAATTTTACCCTTATTTAGGTATCTATTTTGAATAGTATGGGCATGGATTCTAAATAAGGACAAAACGATTTGATTGAGAAACCCAAACTACAGAATGAACAACGTGTAGTTTACGATTAGGTAACCTAACCCGTAAGCCTGGAAGAGAAACTCCAGATCATGAACAGGTACAATTATTTGTGATTCTAGTGCCAAGTTGCCATCCCCCCTCCCTGGTTGAGCTCTTAGCCAGCAAGCCTTTCATGCACACAGGCCTTCACCATGAAGGTATCGAGCAGTTTCTTTCTGCAAAGCACCTCGCCGAGGCGGTGTGGACACCAGTCTCACCCTGGTCCTTCAGTTCTTGCGTCCTGTCTTGGTGTTCTGCTTCTGGGGCAGGTGCCCTCAGCATTGCCTGGATGGTGTGATGCTCAGAGGATCCTCAGTCCCTCTGTCGGCAACAAACTAACACTTTAAACCACACAGAGTTCAGGGTATGGCTGATCACTGCTCTCGCTATGTTGGTTTGTGGTCGGTAGTGTCCACATCCACGCAGCGCTGGGCCTGTGGACAGCCAGACATTGAGGTGTGACTCCCTGCAGACGGGCTGGGATGGCTGTAGATGACATGGAGCCCCGTGTGCTCTTCCTGATGCTCCCAGGACACTCTCGGCAAGCATAGTTCCCTCGGGGGTTGCTCCGATGTTTTCCCTCTTCAGCCCCTAAGTGCAGCAAAAACCCACCTTCCTCGCAGGTGCCAGGAGGTAGCTGGTTAACACTGTGTCTCAGACTGGTTCCTCAAGAGGAGGTTCCTGGAGGGCAGCAGCCCATCCCGGGGAACCTGCCAGAGCAAAAGCACGTGGGCTTCGGCCTGCTGTGCTACCCCAGGAGGTGCCTCGGGCTGTCACACCTCTAAAACATAAACCAAGACCAAATGCCGACAGTCGTGTGCGGGAACTTGTGTCCGCGACCTGCCTCTCTCCTCCCTCTGGCTCGGGGGAAGGTGCCTCTGTCCCACAGTCAGCAGCACAGGCCTATGCTGTGCTTAGACGGACACATTTCAATCCTGCGTCTTCCGAGAATCACACATCAGAGGCCAGGAACCCCCCTCTCGCCCCGCAGTGGCCTTGGTGAGAGACTTAAAACTCGGGATAAGCAGAAGGAAAACTTCGAGAGGACATAGCTGTGACGGTCACTCGCAGAGCCCAGACACCGCTCGGATGCCGGGTCTCCCAGCATCTTAACCCAACACCTAGCAGCACACCTTTATTTGTACACACGAGCACCTGCTCTGCAGTTAGACCCACTTTTTTAAAAGGTGCTGCTGTTGTGCACAGGCGTCCCTCGTGTGCCCCATGCCCTGGCTTTTGCACGGGGAGACGTGATGGGGTGTCGCGGTCCCCTTTGTCTCCCTGGCCTGGCAGCTCCGCTCCCCAGCGGACAGAGCCCCACCTGCAGGTGACGGAGCAAACGCTTCACAGCCTGTGCTGGCCCCGGGCCCAACGGGATGGCACTCCTGTCAGCTCCCGAGGACTTCGCTCTCGGCGTTGGGCAGCATCATCGCTTTGATTCCAAGTGTGAGCCTCCCCGCCTCTGGAGCATTTTCTAGAAACAGCCCTGCAGAGATGAATCTGCCTCCAGGTGCGATCGGGAATAAAGACGGGAGGCCCACTATTCCCACGGCACAACCATCGGGAAAATAACCTGGTGGCCTTTCCCTTGTGGAAAAGGTCGTTTCTGCTCTGGTGTGGGCCTAGCTCTCGGTCCGCCTTGGAAAAGGAAGCAGCCCCAGGCAGCCCCCGCTCACCGGCGCACACTCACCCCACAGGGAGCGCACGCATACCCACATGCGCACGATCCGCGTGTGCATGTGCGTGTGTGCACGCGTGAGGCCCCCCGTCCCCACGCCCCCTCCCGGTGCACTCGGGGACTTGAGTCTGAGCTGTTTGCACAGAACCCCCACCGTGTCCCTGCGATGGCACGTCTCAGACTTGTCCACTCAGTTGTACCCCCACGAGGCCAGTGCTCTGGAGTCCGTGGGGCCTGCACCGGGCCACGCTCGCAGACACGCCCAGCTTACCCAGAAACAAGCCCTAGAGCAAGTTCAGCAGACATTTCCTGGAAAATAGCATAGAAGGTATTTTAGGCTTGGCGGGTCATATGGCCCCTCCCGCAGCTCAGCTCCACCAGAGACAATTCATAAACGGGTGCGGCCGTGCCCAACAGAGCTGTCTTTACAAAATAAAGTCAGGTCTGGCCCACGGGCATAGAGGGCCCGCTAGGAGCCGCACCATCCACGAGAAGATCTTCCTGAAGGAAATGTTCTCCGCGGGCGCTACCCGGTGCCGGAACCCTCAGCCGCTCAGGCCCTGAGCACTGGGAACGTGGCCCATGTGACTAAAGAACTAGATTTTACGTTTAAGTTACGTTAACGGCAAATGACCAACGCGGCCGGCGGCTCCCAGGCTGTGCAGCCGCCCTGCGGGAGGCTCCAAGGCTTCCCTTACCGTGTCCCTGGATGCCCGGGGCCACTGTCCCTGCTCCCCTGTATCCGTAATATATCACCCGAAGGCCCAGAGGCGGTTTGTCCCTCGCGACAGACACAGCTGCAGCACGATCTTACGGAAAGAGCGAGAAGTCCCATTTGAGTCTTTAAGAGGCTGAAAGTGGCAAGCCCAAAAAACACTTTTTAAAGAAGACGTTACTTTTTTAAAGTGGCCAAATAGACTTGAAAATTATTTGTTAGAAAATGTTTTCCAGTAAAGATGGCACATGATGTTTCTCAACTCAGAATGCACTTTGCGTGCATCTGAACCCCTGCACTTTACAGAGGCCCCCGGCAGACGGGCCGCAGGCATGTCCGCCCTCCACGCGCACAATGACAGCAGGGAGGACAGGGCCCGGGGCCCCGCGGCCGGACCACCCCACCCGCCCCGGGCCCACCCGGGTCTTTGGCGATGGCCCATCCTGCCCTCACCCCAGGTGTTTCCTACTCAAAACAGGAGTCGAGGGCACTCCACTCACAGGTTCTAAGGATCAGCTGAGGCCACGATGAGAAATGGAAACAACCAGTTGGAGGAAATAGCCATAATTAACAATAATTGACACCCCCTCCCCGTCATCAAGGGCTAACTATGTGCCAGGCATCGTCCAAAGGGTTTCTATTTGCACGAGCAGCCCACCCAACAGACCTGTAGGGACACACACCATCTCCCCCACTGTTGTGCCCCACCCACGGTCACACACACACACACACCGTCACACCCCCCACTGTCACACACACACACACACCATCACACACCCCGCTGTCACACACACCACGGTC
>NW_027397141.1:3543294-3545802 GCF_003265705.2 Callorhinus ursinus
CTGTCACACACACACACTACGTTCACGCACACACACACACACACACCCCGCCTTCACCCCCAACCCCTGCTGCCACACACACCCTTAATATCACCCCTCCCACTGTCCTCCCAACCCCCATCCCACCACCATCACCGTCACCCACTCCATCCTCCCTGTCACCCTGCGAGGGACACACGCTACCACACTTCATTACCTGTGGGAGTCAGGGTTCCCCAGAAGAACAGAATCAGTAGGATGTGTGTGTTAGAGATTATTTTAGGAAATGGTCTCACCCAATCCAGGGGCTGGCATGTCGGGTGTGCAGGGCTGTGGGCTGGGCTGGAGGCCCGGGAAGGGAACAGAGCGTGCCACCCCAGAGGCCATCTGGAGGCAGGATCCCTCTTATTTAGGACACTCAGTGTTCTTCTGAAGGGTTCCATGGAATGGCACGGCCCGCCAGCACCATGCAGCGCCACCTGCTTTACTCAGATCCTTCTGAGTTACTTGTTATTCTCACATAAAGAACTGTCTTTGCCGCCACATCCCAACTGGTGTTGGACCAAAAGTCCGCGTCCAGGGCCCAGCCATTAACCCATAAAATCAGCCAGCGTCTGCCCTACTGCCAACACCCTGAATGCAGGGGCCGGGCTGAGCCTGATGGACCGGGGGCCGCGCCAGGGGCTCAATCTCTGTCCTGCACTGCCTCTCTGTGGCTCGTCAAAGAACAACCACCACCCTGCCCTTCCACAGTTGAGGCTCCCGTCATCAGGAGTTACCCCAGCTTAGGACTTGGCCGTGTAGAGGACACTAGTGGCCAGGGCTTGTCCTGGACAGGCATCCTCCACTGGAAAGGATGCATGTCCTCAGCCCCAGCACCAACCCCCTCCAGCGAGCGGGTCAGACCACTGAGACACCCTCCCCGGGAGCAGGCATGGAGGAGACGGCTTGTGGGCGGATGCGGGCCTGGACAGCACAGCCCCCGGAGTCAAAGCTCATAGCAGAGGCCGAGCGGCAGGGGCCCCGGGCAGAGCTAATGGGGAGAAGGTCTTAGGAGACTGTGGGGTTTTGGAGTCAGACCGGCTGGGAGACCCTGCCCCGCCCTTAGGGTCCATGTGACTGGCACAGAGGGCGGTTAGCCTGTCTAGGCCTTGAGCTCCTCATCTGCAAAATGGGCCAACAGCGGGATGGCTGGGATTGTTAAAAGCATTTAGCCTGTGATTGGAGCACAGAGAAGAGGCTCAGCAGACGGGAATTTCGACCATTCGTGATTCTGGATCGGATGCAGTTGTAATGCAGAGCATCAAAACTCTGGTGACTTTCTGCATCATCATCCTCATCACCAAAAAGGCTGTCAGCTGGGAAAGGGCCTCAGGAAGCCCCGTGCGGGGTCAGACCACCCCGGGATGGCCTTGGGTGGCAATGCGGGGAGGCCCGTGTCTGACCAGCTGCTGAGCATGCTCCCTGCCCTGCGTCTCCCTCCCTCGTGTCTCAGAGGACATCACAGAGCCGGACGCTGACAGCAAAGTCCATGGGGGGCCTGGGGGGCTGACCCCTCCCACAGCTGCTACCTGCCAGTCTCCGTGTTTTCGTGGGAGGTTGCTTCTTCAGCATTCCACACTGGGCTCCCCAGCCACGGACAGAAGCCCCGGCTCCGGCTGGGCTCCAGCCAGATTGCTCCCCCGCAGAGGGGCTCTGAGGCCCTGAGGCACAGGCCCCACTTTGCTGGCGCCCTCATCCCTGCTCCCTTCCCCTTCCCGGTCTCCCCACCCCACCCACGGGGACAGGCAGGCCCGGGGATGCATGCCACCAGCACCTGAGAGACCAGCTGCTCTCCCTGGAATTGGGGGCCCATCCTGGAGACAGCACATGGGTCATCTCACAGAGCGGCTGGGTTGAGTTGGGGGCTGGCACTTGGTGCGGCCTGGCCTGCCCACTGCCTCTCGCCCTCTGTCGCCAACACCCAGCCACCTGCCATCCTGTGGGGCTTTTTGTTGGGACCAAATTGAACTGAGTTCCAGTCCTCCAAGAGGTATGTGATGTAAGGGGACTGGTCACTGGAGAGGTGACATGTCCACTCGGGCTCTGCTGGTCGACGCACCTGTGTCACCCAACGCTCCCCTGCTTGTCCGGATCCCGGCTTCCCTTCAAGCTCCAGCTGAAATACTATTCTCCAGCCCTACATTTACATATGTACTGCACGCTAGCAAGAACTAGCAAAAAGCCAGAAGTGCATTTAACTTGGGCTGACCTGTTCTTAGGTCTTTGTTGACATCCAGGTGCTACGATTATGTTTACTTTTGAGGAAAGCAACCATTTCATCAACAAAATAGCAACCTAGAATGATGGGCTGAGTTCCGCATAATAAAATTTAATAGAGATGTGTGGGTGTCCTGCAAGGTGTCCCGGGGAGCTTGGGCTTCTCATGGGGCTCCTGGGAGCATGGGGTGTCCCACGGTGGGGGGTGCTGGGGAGCACGGCTTGTCCCACGGTGGGGGGTGCTGGGGAGCACGGGGTGTCCCACGGTGG
>NW_027397141.1:3545812-3553686 GCF_003265705.2 Callorhinus ursinus
TGCTGGGGAGCACGGGGTGTCCCACGGTGGGGGGTGCTGGGGAGCACAGCTGTCCCACGGTGGGGGGTGCTGGGGAGCACGGGGTGTCCCACGGGCTGGGGGGAAGTGTCTTCATGACAGGATTGCAAGCCTGGGCAGTCTGTCAGCAGTTGGTGGGGCCACCATCCACCTAATCCAGCCCCCCGTTCTGACCTAAAAAAAAGAGTCCTGTCTATACCCGGTGATCACCACCTCTGGGTGCACCTGCCAGACCACATCTGGGTGCTGCCTCCGGGGTGGTTGTTGGGAGTTGAGAGGACCTGGGAATGCTTTAGGACAAGAGGGCACAAGAACTCAAGGTCATGTCTGTAGAGAAGCAGGTAAGGGGTTCGTGATGTTTAGTCTGGACTGAGACCACATGGGACACAGTGCTGTTTTCAAGTGTCTTCACAGCTGACAGGGGGGCCAAGCTTGACTTGCTGGTCCAAGGAGTCCCGCAGACACGGGGGACGGACCCCCCAGGCCACTGGAGAGAAGACCTTCCCTAGGACGGCCTCTGAGCCACAGCTGGACTGGGGTTGGGGGGGAGGGCCATGCCTCCCCTACTCCTTCCCTGGCTCCTCCCTGGGAGGACATGGAAAGTGGTGTCACCCCCTCCACCACTCAGTCACCGATGGAGGCCTCTGGCCCATGAACCGTGTGCCACTGAGCTCGGGCTGGGTCCTTCCTTCAGACAGGACAGCAGCCCCTCCTCCTGGAGCATGCCCCCACAGCCGCCCTCCCACCCCGCCCCCCCATGCGGTCTGGCCCGGCCGTCCCCCAGGACCCTGTTCCACTTTGTGCCACCAGACTGTGCCCACTGGCTCCTTCTTATTACAAGTACCGCACCCGCTCCCCGCACCTTCAGTGGGACTGGCGTCCCTCCCAGGGGCCTGGGTCCCAGTCACCCTTGCCCCCCCACAGCCCAGGACAGGAGCCAGGATTTGAACTTGGGTATTTCTGTGACCTTTGGGTAAGTTCTTCCATGTCTGCAAACCTTAGTTCACATTTTTTCACATGTAAAATAAAAATCCGTGAATGATCAGAATAGATACTTGTTGGTTTGTTGATTGCAGGTGCCTAGGGTGTGGTTCTGAGCTAGTCCTTGGGGAGAGGCACCCACTGAGCCCTCCTTCAGGCACATTCGGCGTCCCCCAGGCTCGGGCAAGGGCTAATCGTGGCGCATGGGGCAGCGATGATTCTGCTCTGCTCCCCCGGCCTCCCAGGCGCTTGGGCTCTGCTGGGGGCCACACCACAGAGACCGGCACAGCCCTGTTCCTTCAGGGACATGAGAAGGACCCATGGCAGCAGAGCCTGGCTTCTGAGCAAGGAGGACCGTTTCCCAGTCTCGTCTCCTTCGCGCGCCGGTGTCTTCAGACGCCCAGGCGTCCTGCCTGAGGACCTGCGTGGGCTTCCGTGAGCCCCGAGCTGCAAACACTGGGAAGCACTTTAAACGGACAAATTGAGTTTTACCAACAACATCAGTCTTTCTTGTCCCTCGACACTTGACTAGTATATTGACTAAGCTCCGCAATCCTCTGGTCTATTTTTAAACCCTTGATTTATGCCTTTCAGTTGGATCTTATTCAACCAAACATGTGCTGTGTGTTCAGCTGAGAGTAAACACTTCCCCGACGCTCCGGCACTGTGTTTGCAGGGGCTCAATTACAACATTAACAGGGCAGATTCCACGGTCTTTGTGGAGAGGGAGAGATTACAATGAAAACCTCTAATGGAGGGAGGCACGAGAAATCAGACCTAAAGACAATACTAAAAACAATGGCTTGTTCACTTACTAAGTGGGGTCTGCTACCCAGCTGTGCTGCTTGGGTTTTCGGACTCGGTGCGGGAAGGGCAGTCCCGGGGGCGGGAACCTCATGAACCGGGGTCGGAGCCGGGCGACGGCGCGCAGGGGACCGAAGTGGTCGGCGACCACAAGGCGCGACATCTGACGACGGCGGAGGTGGCATCGGCCGCCCATGGCCTGTGACAGAAAAGCTCAGAAGGTTGGGCTGACAGGGCGACCCTGTGATGCCCAATTACTCCGACAGAGCCCCAGGGCTTCTGTGGCTTCCAACTCCTGGAAACGGCAGAGAGCCCCCAAGAGAAGGCAGGCGAAGGCTTGGGCCCGCAGGCCGGATGGGACCTGCCCCCGAAGACCGGCCATGGGAAGAAGCCACGGGGCCCCCGGCGGAGCAGCAGGACGGTGGGCATCCTGACGCGGGGACAAAGGAGACGCGCAGCTCAGAGGGCGGACAGCCACCACCCTGAGCCGCCCTCGGGCACCTGCTGATCCCAAACTGCCCCACGAAGGCAGCTGAGGGGGCAGGCCCCGGCGGCCCGCGCCGGCTACTCGGACCCCGGGCTGCGACCTCAGTTGTGAACTTTCCTGCTCCCCCCCCCCCCGCCCCGGGACAGATGCCCCACGGCTGTGAACCTGGACTGGACGTCAGTGCAGCCGCAGGCAGGAGCGCTGGCGGGAGCCCGGAGCCCTTACCGCAGGGGGAGCAGCTGCGAGCCCCAGGAGCAGGTGAGCACCGCGGGGGGGAGAACACGGCGCCGTCAACCCGCTGGCCCGCCTCCCCGCCCTCCCGCCGCCTCCCAGGACCTGCCCCCGCCCCCCGCCAAACCGGATGGGAAGCCGAGGGCACAGGCGCGGCTTCACGTGGTCGTGAAGGGCAGTGGCTCAGGGGCCGGGGGCTGGCGAGCAGGGAGGGCAGCGGGTCTGTGGGGGCAAAGAGAAGGTACCCGGCAGAGCCAACTTCTCGGCATCCGCTCCGTCCTTGGAAGAGTCGTATGTCCCTGTGTCAACGTCCTCGGACGGCCACAACAAAGCACAGACCGGGTGGTTTACAACAGAATCGCACTCTCTCACGGTCCTGGAGACCAGGAGTTTGAAATCTCGGGGCCGCAGAGCCACACGGCCCCCACAGGCTCCGGGGGGAGGATCCTCCCCTGCCTTCTCCAGCTTCCGGCGGCTGATGGGGGTCCTCGGTTCCTGGCGACATCTCCTCCCATCTCTGCCCATGTGGGTCTCAGGAGGACACCCACCCAGATAATCCGGAATGATCTCTCAGGAACCTTAATTACACCTGCAGACCTTTTCTCCAGATAAGGTGGCAGAGGATGCAGTGATCTTCAGGGCCCAGCATTCCACCGGCGCAGTCCCCACCGTGCAGGACACACAAATCCCCAGGGGACGCCCATGCAGTCCCGCTCCCACGCGCGGCGTCCAGCTGCAAGCGGGGGCTGCCTCCTCTGACCTCCCGGCGTCCAGGGAGGAGCACATGAGAGGGGACGCTGCCGTCCACCAGGAGAACCAGACTGCGCAGCAGCGGGAGGCCGGCAACGGGCATGCCAGAAGAGCGTGGACCCGGACGGCCCGCAGCAGGTGCCCCCGGGGCGGCCAGGACAGACGGGGCAGCAATGTGGCCGCAGAAGGGCGTGGTTTACGGGGCCTCAGCCTCTCAGGAATGAGCACTGGGCTCACACCCCCAGGGAAAGAGCCAAAACCAGCAGAATGATGCAGCGAGCAGGGATGCAGGCAGATACGCCGGCCCCTTCCACTGCCCCTCTGTCCCTGTCCCTCAGGAAGACAGGTGCTCCCCGTGGTGGCCAGGGGCCGCGGCCCCGCAAGAGCACCGCTGAGACTGGCCAGGAATGGCTACCGGCTCTCAGTGCGTGCAGACCAGCCTCCGCTGTTGGAACGATGCACTGATCAGCAAGCTGGTGGCCCTGGGCCTGGCCACAGGACTCATCAACGAGCAGGCCCGGCCAGGCTTCAGCCGCTCCCCCGCCGACCTGCGCCTCCCTGCACCCCGGCCTGGCCCCTCAAGGCGTGTGTGCCCTCCTGTGCAGCGTGCTTCCCGCAGAATCCAGTCCACGGCGGGGGACAAGCACATGGGGCTCACTCGAGGTTAAGCCCGGGGCACAGGCCCCCGAGGGGGTGGCCAGGCAGCAGCCCCTCGTCGGGACTGACCTCCTTCCCTGGACATGGGTGGCCAGTTAACCCGCTGAGTAACAACATCAACAATGAGACATGATGAATGGATATTTCAGAGACGCATGGATCCTGGCACAAAAGGCCACCACCGGGGCATGAAATATTAAACAAGGACATGCAGATAAAGCAGGCGAGCTAAGGGTACCGTTGATAATGCATCAGCTTGGGCAAGGCCAGGAGCTATATCCTCTCTTGGACACGAGGCAAGGTTTCTCTTCCCTCTTCAGAGGAAATTAATAAAAATAGTTGCAGATTATTATGGAAAAAATATGTATTAGCTCCTGGAGTGAGAATTTAAAATCGGCTATTTGTGCAACACAGCACATGAAGACAGAGCTGCCCCTGTTGACGGACAGCAGAGGGGCGAGCTCCCCGAGGGACAGCCAAGCGGCCAGCGACGGGGCACTTAACCTGAGGTCTACAGCTGCCTTATCCCGTGACCTCACCTTTTAATCCTGTAAAAACTAAAACACACAAAAACTGCCCTCCTGGAGATGGAATGTCAGTCTGACGTTACCCACACGGTGAGGACCCACATTGTGCTAACGACAGCCAGCAGGTCTGGGCACCCCTCCCAGAGCCCCGAGGAGCCAGCCAGCGCCACTCCGCTGTGCCCTCTGCTCGTCACACGGACCCGAACACCGGCCACGGGCAACTGACCACCTGGGCCCCAGCCCGCACCATCTGACGGCCCTTCCTCCAGGTCTTCAGTCCCAGGAACATACAAAATACACAAAAGTCGATAGGGGCTCAGAGGCGGATCTATGAATCTCTTCCTGTATGCTGAGGCAAAGAAAGGGAGACAGCTTCTCGGCCCGGCCGCCCGGCTCGCACTCGGGTCTGCCGCAGGCAAAGGGAGCATGCAGAGCCTGTGGGAGCGCAAGGGCCGTGGCGTGTGCACGTGGCGTGTGCATGTGGCGTGTGCACGAGGCTCAGAGACCTCGCTCAGTCGGAGGCCCCCCTCCTCTGTCCCCGCAGGGCAGGGGGGTAGCCAGGCCTGAGGATGACTGACCGCCCGTCCGTCCACACGTCTCCCTCGGAACGCTTCCGGCCCCGGACTCCGGCCAGCAGGCCCAGCCACCTGATTCCACAGCCCTCCAGGGATGCCGTCTGGCAGTCCGAGCTCCGCAGCCCTGGGCTTTGGAGTCTGCTGTACCAGCAGCTACAGGAGGAGGCTGTCCTCCCAGCCTTCATCCCTGCAAGCAAGTTCCAGTGTGTCAGCAAAGGAAACGCGGCCATGGGGACAACTCCACATCTGTTCTATTCACGTTCAAAAATGAATCACGTGCTAACTCAACACATTATCTGCAACATCCCCCCAGATCCGAACTACCCTAGTTCTCCCAATAGTGCAATTAAGAACTGACCTAAAATAGTGATCTCTGAACTTCTTAAAATGACAACTGGGATTTTAAAATTCAGGCATGAATCCCAATGAGCATGTGCATTTAGTTACAAAGTATAAATAAGTGTTACCATATTATGCATGTTATAGAACAAAAGAAGACATTTTAGAAGGATGGCATAAGGATGAAGTAAGCTATTTTAAAACAATTTTAAATGTAACAACTTTTGCTTTACTAAAATATGGTATCAATCATGATTTGAATGAGTACCCTGCTTGCATAGGCTCCTTATTTATGAAACACTGGGTTTAAGGCTTCATGGCACCAACCACTTGAGATGATGTTTAAGTCCAGCTAATTCTGACTCCTGGTTTTTCTATCACGGCCGAGGAAAGACTCCTCACTAGACACACAGGTCAAGCTGGAAAGCACATCACTGGCTGGATTTCTAAACTGTATTGCACATTATTCAAGCCCATCGACCAATGCGGCCTGATTTTGTTAAAATTTAGGCAACAAGTTTCTATACTCCATGATCACAGTCAGGTGCTGCTCCTGGTTAATTAGAAGGTGTTGAATTTTAATGATTCTTATGAATAAGTCCAATCTGCTAAAACCCTTTGGGATATTTTAAAACAAGTTTAAAAATTGTGTTTCTGAGTGTTTAAAGTGTTAAGTTAAACTTAAAAAAAAAAAAGTGACACACACCATTCTTCGCAACAAACTCCCCAAACAACATAACATCCTCAACACCTTCCCAAGTGTGCTCTCCACAGACACATCTCCTCTGAAAAGGAGCTGCTTCCTGAATCATTGTCAAAACATCATTAGTGAGGTTTCCCCTCACAGGGGCTGAGTGTTTTAATACTGCCGAAAATACCTGCTCAGGAGCACAGGACTTCGGGGTATCCCCCTCTCAGACACGACCCACAAACCACTGCCCATGTCCACGTACCGACTGTAAGTGGTCAGCCTCTCTGTACCGCTTGTGGCCCCGAGATAACCAGCCAACTCCGGGCCACAGAACTTTCAGGATCACTTCCCATCTCTGTGCGAAATACACGGAGACTCCACTTCCCATCTCTGTGCAAAATGCACTGATGGCTTCCACGCAGGACGCAGCAGGTGACCAGCAAATGGGGCTCCCACCCCAGGAATGAGAGCAGCCTCCGCGGAGCAAGGGCGGATGAGGCCGCCGGGTGCCCAGAAGGCAGGGACACACCCAGGTGGAATGAGTTCTGGACCCAGCACCCGGGATCCTTTGTGGGGGGCACCTGGGGGAATGGCACAGGCTGAGCGGCCCCTGCAGACATACGGGAACCAGGGCCGCTGAGACTGAGGGTGCAGCAGAGCCCAGTGGGACCCAGCTCTCGGGGGCCGGTTGCAGTTCCAGCCAAAGGCACAGCACACCTGCCCTGAGGGAAGGGGAGACACTCACCAGGGGCAGGGCTGGGGGCTCCCCAGCGACAGGTGAGGGATGACACCTGAGGACAAGGCAGCAGGACAGAGATGGACCGTGGCCACTTTGACCCGAGAGAGAGAGCACGCCCCGAGCAGCCTGATCATCTGAAGCCCCTGGGGCCGGAGTCGACCTCCAGTGACCACGAAGCCCCCAGCCAGTTCAACTACAGAGCAGGCTGACTCAACCCCCTGCTCCCTGGACACTCAGAAGACGCCTGTGTGCGGTGTATCACCTGCTTCCAAGTCTGCTGCTCTGTCCCCAGCTTTGCTGCAGGGTGACCACCACTGGAATATATATAAGGTCTGTGGTGCCAGTTTGACGCCCAAGGACGTGGGAGAAGGACCCCAGTCTGGTTCAAGGGCACACCCACGGCTTCACACAGTCACCTTGCTTAGTCTCTGCTGTTCTTATAGACAAACGGACTTCTGGTGTCAATTAAAAAAAATACAGGGCACATCAAAAAAACCCAAGCAAACGTGCCCCGCAACAAGAAATCGTTGATGGGGCACCCACCGGCTCAGTCGCTGGAGCGCGTGCCTCTTGATCGCAGGGTCAAGCCCCACGTTGGTGTGGAGACCTTGTAAAAAAAAAGATTAAAAATAGCTGATAGAAGCAAACCTGGAAATGACTCAGACACTGGAGTTTCAGAGAGAAACTTTACTATGACAAATGTGTTCCCTGGAAAGCGAGGAGCTGTCCCTGAAGACAGCTCGTGGAAACGTGAGGAACGGGACCCACGCGTCAGGGAGGACGCGTCCGCAGGCCGTCTACGCAGTGAGCAGTCCCACGAACGGCCCGGGCCGAAGCATAAGAAAGATGGGGCAGGACCAGGGTGGAGGGCCCGCCACCTGCGGGCAGCATTCGCGGCCAGCACGCGGGTGACTGCAGCCCAGGGGAGTCTGAGGCACGACGACATCTGAGGAAGTCACCGGCAAGGACGCTGAAGAAACCAGAGAACCAGGAGCCAAGCAGGACAAAGACAAAGGGCACGGCTGAAAGCAGGATGCACAGCAAGTCCCGCAGGCGGAGTCAGTCCCGCACACGG
>NW_027397141.1:3553696-3636440 GCF_003265705.2 Callorhinus ursinus
CCCGCACACGGAGTGAGTCCCGCATGCGGAGTCAGTCCCATGAGTGGAGTGAGTCCCCCATGCAGAGTGAGTCCCGCACACAGAGTCAGTCCTGCAAACAGCCACAACAGAGAGGAAGGGACAGATCCTCACCCTCCCCCGAGTGCCAGCCCACGTCTCCGTCCACAGCACCCTCCTGAGCCACCAGGGTGGGGCCGCACCCTGACACCAGCGTCCTTCTGTGGCTGAAGTGTTCCCACTGAAGGGTTTGCATCTTGTCTTCTTTGCTGCACGCCCTCCCCGCCCTCCATGGACCATCTCCTGGATCTGCCGGGTGCGCCAGCCACACTGGGGACCACCAGGCTGGGAAACGGGGGCGCCCTCAGCCCTCTATCAGGGCACTCTCAGATGTCGCCTGTGGCAGCCTAGGTCACCAGGGTCCCCGTGGCTGGAGCACATCACCCGCCCCTTCTGGAATCCTCCCTGAAGTCTCGTGTGCAGCTCCTCTGGGTTTGAGAGGAGACTGCTCAGAGCTCCTGGGCGCAGGGGTCTGATGCGTGGGGCCCCACCCCAGGCCTGCAGCCACGGCCTCTGGAGGCTGGGACCCTTCTCCCAGCTCCACCCTGCCCAACCTGTGCATCGAAGGGAAGGGACTGGACTCTGCAGCAAGGAGGGGTGGGAAGCTAGCTTTCCAGATGGTAGGACACCTGCCAGGTGGGAGGGGAGGCTGAGACAGGCCACCCCTGCCTCCGCGTCCCCCACAAAGTTCCGGTGGGCAGGGAACTCAGACCCCTCCAGTGATACAGCCCCAGGCTTGGGACCAGGAGGGCAAGCAGCAGGGGTGCTCTGAAGGAAGGGGCTGGGCCCACACTCCCTGGGGTGGATGGGGGGCTGCTGTGCTCTCGGTGTCCCTTGGGGTGGTGGGCGAAGGCTGTTGGTGGTCACCACGAGCCTGTGTGAGACAAGAGTGTCTGGGGCTCTTGTCAGCAGCATGAATCTCAGCTCCAGACAAGCTGCTATGCTGAATTCCCTCGCTGCATTTTTATTAAAACCTTAAGCCCAGAATAAAGGCAGAGAAATACAAATTTATTTCTCTTCTTGAAGAGACACCTGGCAACACGTCCACAGAACAATATCCATAATCACTTAGCCAAATTTCCATACCATTTGACTCAATTTTCTGGAAAGCGGAGGTATATTTTCGGAGCTCAGAGATCTGTGTGTAATTTTCGCCTCTCTGCCTCCCACCCGGAGCCCCGCAGCACCCAGGTGGCTCCTTCCCACAGACGGCCAAGGGTACGGTGGGAGCCAGGGAGGAGCCCTACCGGACCTGGCCCCCGTGCCCCGCCGGACCCCCATGCAGGTCACAGTCCTGCTGGGCGGCCCCCACAGGCTGGGGTGAGGCTCACAGGCTCTAGGCCTGCAGCCTGATTATGAGGAGTGGAAACACGCTCAGGGCGCTGCCCAGGGCAAGTCTGAGCGGACAGGTGCTGGAAACCTTCCTTCCCGCCGGGAGCCCACTACAGCCAAATGAGCGCCAGGGTAAGAAGACCTCTGCACACTAGGAGCCGCCGACGGGACAGTCCTAGGTGCAGCCACCACCCCTGCACACACGCCTGCCGGGGGATGCTGAGGTGTGTGCAGACGCACCATCATCTGGCCACTGATCCGACAGGTTCTTAGACCTCCAAGCCGGGTGAGAGCCCTTGCTCCTCGGAGAGGGGTAGAAGGCTCAGAGTAGAGACCCCAGCTTCACCTGCTGGCCGGCCAGCATGGACAGCTCACAGAACAGGCTCTCCAGACTTCACCTAGGGCTTCCCACAGCCCAAGCGACTGCAGGGCGCAGGACACGACCTCGTGAGCTTGAGCTGTTTTTGGAAAGTGGGCAGACCACAGGCTGGAAACACATCTAGAAAAACATCTTATTTGCTCTTCAGCACAGCTTGCGAAGACACGCCTGAAACAAAAGCACATCCCAGAACGCGGTCATTCAAGGCCCGCGAATCAAAGCAGCCGCCAAAGGGTCTTCTCCAGCCATCCCCTTGGAAGGCAGCAACTCTGGCCTACAAGGGTAGGGCTGCAGAGATTCAGAGCCCTCACCCAGGAACGAAAGTTTGGGCCACATGGCAAGAAACCAACATTAGAGTGATGCCTGAGAAGAATTCAAAATGGAAGGCCAGTCATTGGCTTGCACATGGTGACAGGGGTGGGCTCACCCCACTCACCACCTCCCTTTGAGCTGTCCCCCAAAGAGGTCTGAGCAAACCTATCTGTGGGCTGTGAGCATCTCAGATCACCTCTGGGAATGTCACTGATCTGAAGCCCCAGACGACACGCTCTGAAATCCATCACGGCCTTCACGGGGAAGCCATACTCCCCGCAAGCAGACTTGCAGGGATACCACAGACTCATCCTTGGATACAGGAGCCCTCCAATGAGTAACTGTGGCTCAGGAACTCCCTGATGCTTTGTCAAACTTCCCCAGAACCGCACTGCAATCTGACCCTTCCGCCTACCCTTCCTTCCTCCCCTCGGCCCTTTTCCATGAGGATCTGACCTGAATCATGCCCAGCTGGCCTTACCAAGCTCCACCAGATCCTTCCCACCATTGTCCCTCTCTGGCATCTCTCCCAATAAAGCTCTCACATAACTAATTCCACCTTGCTGTCTGCTTCGGGGGGAAACCAGCACAAGTACATAGAAAATCCAGTGAGGCTACAGGTAAAGCTATTACAGTTGGTGGACAATTGCTGCGATAACTTAGCAAGACTTCTGGATACAAAGTCAACATATAAAACTTAAGTGCATTTCTGTGTATCAGTAACAGGTAAAAATTCCATCTTAAATTTAAAAAAAAAAAAGAAAAAAAATACAATTACATTTTTACAGTGAGGCCCCGAAGAATAAATCTAACAAAAGTTGTGCTAACTCATCATGGAAAAGTTTATAGAATGTTGAAAGGCATTAAGAAAGACAAAAGTAAACATGGAGAGATATACGATGTTCATGGATGGAAATAATCAACATTATAAATATGTCAACCTTTCTCCAAACTGATTTATAGACGGTACAACCCTAATCAAAACCTTATTCTTTTTTGGGGACTGGACCCTAAAATTTACATGAAAGGAAAAAGGTAAGAAACAGCCAGGAGATTTTTTTTTTTTTTAAAGATTTTATTTATTTATTTGATAGAGAGAGACACAGCAAGAGAGGGAACACAAGCAGGGGGAGTGGGAGAGGGAGAAGCAGGCTTCCCACGGAGCAGGGAGCCCGACGCGGGGCTCGATCCCAGGACCCTGGGACCATGACCTGAGTGAAAGGTAGACACCTAACAACTGAGCCACCGGCGCCCCCAGCCAGGAAATTCTTGAAGAATAAAAGTTTGAAGCATTTTCCTTGAGATATCACTGTCTATTATAAAACTAGAAATTAAGACCGTCTTGTGTTGATGCAAGGAGAAACAATTTGACCAATGGAACAAAACCATGAATATATAATTTTTGGATTATGACAGAGTAATATTTTAGATCTGACGTCTCAATTATTGGTGCCCTGAAACTGAACACATTTGTGGAAAATAAATGAATCAGATTCCCACCTCATACCATCTGTAAAAATTTACTCCAGGAAAAATAAAAAGAAAATGTGAAACACAAAACTATTACATGTTTATCTTCCCTGATTCCAGGGTTAGGAAAATATTTCTTAAACAAAATGTAGCATTTGCTAATATAACATTTTTATAAAACAAAGACTGACAGATGGGTCTATACTGAAATTTAAAATAAGAAAAGACAACACCGAAAGAGCACACGAGAAGCTGAGAAAAGATATGTGCAATATCTGGGACAGAAGACTAGTGTATAAAATATATGAGACCCCCATAAATCAATAACAGAATGGTAAGAAACTCTCCAAAAAGTACAAAAGATAGAAACAAGCAATTCACACATGAGAAATCTCAATAGCGAGTAAACACATGAAAACACACCCAACCTCATTAATGGAAGAAACCGAAGTTAAAGCATGAGATGCCAGCACACGGCAGCCAGACTGGCGTTGAAGTCCGGCCATGTTTGTAATAGCTAAAAATTGCAGACAATCCAAACACTCACAAACAATAAAATGGCTGAATAAATTGTGGTGTGTCCAAAAACTGGAATAATATAGAGCAATACGTGAACGTCAGTTACAACTGGAGGTGTCAGTTCTCAACATGAGACTGATGTTATGGGTATCAATATGACCTCACATACAAAATGCTGAATTACGTGGGACACCTGCGTGGCTCAGCCAGCGAAGGGTCTGCCTTTGGCTCAGGTCATGATCCTGGAGTCCTGGGATCAAGCCCTGCACCAGGCTCCCTGCTCTGCAGGGAGCCTCCTTCTCCCTCTCCCTCTGCCTACCACTCCCCCTGCTCACTCTCTTTCTCTCTCAAATAAATACATCTTTAAAAAAAAAAAAAGAATAAAATGCTGAATTACAGATTCCACCAACAATCCGTCATTGTTGGCAATGCAAACACAGGTGACAAAATTACAATGAAAAGGGGGTGACAGACACGAGTCAGGATGACTTATCTACAGAGAAGGCAGGAAATAGGAAGAGTCAAAGGAGGCTCCCACATTATTAGAAAAGCTCCTATTTTAAAGTAGGAGGTAGGAACATGGCTTCTGGCTTCATAATTAATCTTTAAACTTGGTATGGAGAGGTGCGCCTGGGTGGCTCAGTCGGTGAAGCGTCTGCTTTCGGCTCAGGTCATGATCCCGGGGTCCTGGAATCGAGCCCCCGCATCGGGCTCCCTGCTTCGTGGGGAGTCTGTTTCTCCTTCTGCCTGCCACTCTCCCTGCTTGTGCTCACTCTGTCAAATAAATAAAATCTTTTGAAAAACAAAAAATAAAAATAAACTTGATATGTAGAAATTATATAGAAAAAAACCCTGTATCACTAAAAGCTGCTTCTCTCAAAACAAAAAACAAAAACCTGATAAAGCAGCACTCCAATGAAACAGCTCTTGTCAAAATCATCTTCTTGCCAAATGCAATGATCAATTCTCTTATCAGAATCCGTCTGCCTTTGAGCAGCATTCACAAGAGTTGACCGTTGATTTCCTACAACACCATTCTCTCGGCCTCCGCGACACTCCCAGGCTCCTGCTCAGCCTCTATATGTTGGGAGTACTTCGGACTGACTCGTGGATCTTCTTCTCTGTACCTTCTTCCTGGTAATCTAAGTCCCATGCCTTCAAATGCCCCTTGTATGTTGATGATCCCCAAATGTTTATCTCTAGCCCTGACCTCTCCTCTGAGTCCCAGACTCATAAATCCAGAGTTAACATCTCTGACACTCCATCCTGTAAACTTTAGCTGCTCTGCCTTCCCAGGACAACCACCTGCACTGAAGTTAGAGAAATTTCCATGCTCTGCCTAGGTTCCCTCTTCCTGCATGGCAGATTGCAGACTACCTGTAGGGCTCACCTAATCTCTTTGCCAAATCTACGAGGTATCATGATTCTCCACTACCAGCTGTATATTGTCTCCACTGGGACATGGTGTCTGATTTCTTTGGTCGTGTTTGGTTGGTTTGGTTTGTATCAGGCAGAATACATCTTGTCTCTATGATTCCATCTTAGCCAGAAATGGAAGCTCTCCCTCTCTAATAACTCTGAAAGTGCAAATAGATAATGGTACATCATAAATGCTTAATAATTATTTGCTGAATGAAGTACCTAACTTTAAAACTACTGAGTACAAAGCAGGGTCTCGTCTCAGCAGTGAAGAAAAACAAATAGCAAAATGGTAGCCTTAAATCCAACCACATGAATAACTACGTTAAAAGTAACAGACTGAGTGGATTAAAAGACAACAAACTCAAGTGCGACCCAACTATATGCTGTCTGCAAGATATCCACTTTAAATATAAAGCCACAAACACGTTAAATATAAAGGAATGGAAAAGATATACCATGTTAACACAAATTAAAAGAAAGCTGGGGGCGCCTGGATGACTCAGTTGGCTAAGTGTCTGCTTTTGGCTCAGGTCATGCTCCTGGGGTCCTGGGACTGAGCCTTGCATCAGGTCCCCTGGTCAGCAAGGAGTCTGCCTCTCTCTCCTTCTGCCTCCCTCTACCCCTTGTGCTCACACACTCTCTCTCAAATAATAAAAGAAAAGCTGGAGTGACTGTAATGTTGATAAAGTATATTTCAAGGCAAAGAATATTACTAGAGATTGCAAGGATCACTTTACAATGATAAAGGAGGTCCATTCATCTAGGAAACAGAACAATCCTAAATACTTATGAACCTAACAACAGGGCTTCAAAATACATAAAGCAAAAACTGAGAGAAATGCAAGGAGAAAGAGAAAAACCCATAATTATAGTGAAAAGATTACAACCCTCTCTCAACCATCAAGAGGAAAAGTAGACAAAAATTAGTGAGAATGCAAAAGACTTTAACCTTACCCTAAAGGACTTCATAGAACACCATAAAACAGTAGAATAAACACTCTTTTAATGTGTGCCCAGAACACTTACCAAGATACACCCTACCTAGGGTCATAAAACAAATCTCAATAAATTTAAATTGATTCACCTCATATAAAGTATGTTCTCTGACCACAGTGGGATTACACTATAAATCAGTAACAGAAAGGTATCTGCAAAATCTATAAAAATTTGGAAACCAAATAACAAACTTCTAAATAACCCCTAGGTCAAAGAATTAACCAAAAGGGAAACCGAAAGTATTTTGAAAAAATAATGAAAGAACATACTAAAATTTGTGAAATGCAACAGAAAGATCTCAAATCAATTACCTTCCATTTCAAGAAAAAAAAGAGAGTGAGAAAACTTCAGAGTAAGCAGAAGAAAAGAAATAATAAAGATCAGAGTAGAAATCAATAAAATATAAAGCAGAAAACAATAGAGAAAATCAATGACAACAAAAGCTGCTCATTTGGGAAGATAAGTAATACTGATTAATCTCTAGCCAGAAATATGGGAAGAGACAAATCTCCCATGCAGAAGAATTTCACGTAATTTATGTAGATGCTCCCCCTCAAGGAGGTGGAGCATAACTCCTTTCCCCTAAATGTGGGCTGCACACAGTGACCTCCTCCTAAAGAGCACAGGATGAAAAACTATCTCAGCCAGGAGATCAGGGTCAGCATCCACGGTGATAAGCCTCATTGGCAGTGTGCACCCTGGATTCCATGTGATGAGAAGGGCACTTTACTTCTGCGGACTTCCCCCCCAAAGCTTATAGTCCCAATCTAATTATGAGAAAAACATCAGACAAAACCCAACCGAGGGGCATTCTATAAAATATCTGAGCTGTACTCCTCAAAACTGTCCAGATCATAGAAAAAAGCCTGAGAAGCTGTCACAGCCAGAAGGAGCCTAGGGAGACATAACAACCAAATGTCATGTGGTGTCCTGAACAGAATCCTAGAATACAGGTAATTTGTAATTTTCTAGTAGAAATATTAAAAGAAAAAAAATCAAAAACAGGCAAAATTAATTTTAATATATTTTATTTAAGCAAACATACAAAACATCATTTCAACATGTAACGGTATGAAAAAATATTGAGCTATTTTACATTCCTTTTTTTATACTAAATATTTGGAATTTGCAGTGTGTTTTACACTTAGAGGGCATCTCAATTCAGAGTAGGCACATTTCAAGTGCTCAACAGCCCCCTGTGATGGACAGGCAGCTCTAAACAAATAGCTATGATTTAAAGTTGACAACAGTTGAAAACTACTATAATCATGGCGATGACTCTTGGCTAATTGCAGATTAATACATAGATACCACTTCTCCTGACACGTTTCATTTTGTGGTTAAAGTGACAACAAAAAAGGAGTATCAGCCTTGCTATGAGTCTCTACGCATACTCATTTGTCTGGAGTCCTTTTCCTGCAAACCGCACCTGTGGGAGACTCTGTCCACACCATGGGCTGAAATAAAAATCTCCACGCTGATGAGCACAGAGCCTGATGGATGCTCCAATTTTTTAAAAAGATTTAAACTGGGACAAAACATTTACAAATCACCTATATGATAAAAGACTTATATCCAGATATGTAAAGAATTCTCAAAACTGTAAGAAAACAACCCAAAAAACATGGGCAAGTATTTTAGTAGAAACGATTTCATGGTAGATAAGCCTATGAAAACACGCTTGATGTCCTCAGACATCAGGGAAATGATGCCACCACGCCCCAGTGAGGACTTCCAGCAGTGAGAGGGCACTCGGGGAAGTGCGGACAAGAGAGTGACCTGCGCTAACCACGCCACTCGCTAACCACGCCGGCCGGTCTCTGAAGACTAGTCAGTCGTAAGCCTACCGGAGACAGTCTAGCCATCCCCTCTCCTGGTCACCGGAGAAATGAAGGCATTTATCATAGACTCTTACACACCTGTTCACAGCAGCTTTCTTTATACACTCAAATACCAGAAACAATGTGAATGGCCATCCATAAGTAAATGTGTTTTCTTGTGTGGTAGGAGGTAAAGCTCTTAAATTTTTTTCCAAACGGTTTGCCCAAAGCCATTTACCCCAAAGCATCTGTTGAGTAATCAGTTCATGGACCTCTGAAGTGAACCTTCAAACACGAAAGACCCACGAGCACTGGCTCTTGGGTACTTTGTTCTAGTCTGTTGAGGTTTCTTTCTGTTCTTGTGCCCTACTGTTTCATACATGGTAACGTTATATTTTTTGATATATGGTTTGACGAATTTCTGTGTATTTTTCTATTATTCTTTTTCAGAAAAGAAAAATTGAGAGGAAAAAAAAGCAAACTTCCTAGACATTCTGAACTGTAACTATATTCAGTCAGAAGAAAATAAGAGAATCACGGATTAGTTAGGAATTAAGGACATGGGAAATGCTCCCCATGAAGGCCTGTGATGTAACTCAAGTTGATGCAGAGAATGATTCAGTCAGAAACACAATGGGAAAAAGAAACTCCATAAGCATTCAATTTAGAAAAAATAAACCAAAAAAGACGAGGGTATTAAATACAGAACAGTAATTTATAGAGCAAAAAATGGCATCTATACATAGTAAAATGATAATATCAAGAGATAATTCTTGAAAGGCATAAACTGTAATCACACTGGTAAAAGCGAACAGGAAGAAAACGCAAAACAAAACAATATCAGGAATGAAATACAAGTATTTCAGTAACTGTAGAGGCATCTATATAAAAATTAATGCCAACAAACCTAAAAGCGCTAAATGAAAACACAGTTTTCTAGAAACAAAAATGAGCTTGGAACTCAGAAATCTGAGTAGTGTCATTACCAGAGTAGAAAAGGAAACGGTTGTTTATAACCTACCCACCAAAGAGTGTCCAGTGATCGGACATGGTTGAAACTGAGCAGGGTCATGGGAAGGACCATCACTCCTTCCGGACGGTGATCTTCCCACCGAGTCACAGTCCCACAGACCCGAGCGACTCCGCCCAAGTCACCGACACAGAACTGAGCGGCTCTGCCTTTCACATGGGAGCTGCACTCACCTGACTATTTCCACACACCTGTAAATACCGCTGTTTCTGAACTCCAAACTCCTACATGCAAATGGCACCCGAGCAGGCAATGTGTCCTCTAGCCCACCAAGGCCAGCTACACTTGGCCTTCTGGGATGACTGAGGTAGGAGGCCTGTCCTCACTGCTTGTGGCCACAGCATTCACACCAGCAGTCGCAGCCAGGAGGAGCCGCACTGACCACGGGCCACTAGCCCACCTGCCCGCGCCATGGTCCACGAGACCTCCCCTGGTAACACTCAACACTTCACATAGACTTTGTGCCTTGGGACCCACCTTGAGTATGACCGTGGTTATTTGATAAAAGTGCTTTCTTCCTAGGAAGTGGGAGGTTCATGTTGGCTGTACGTTCCGTCCTATCAAGCCAGGACACATTCTCCATAGGGCTGGGAGACTCACGACACCATGAGTTCCGCTGGTGACATGCGTGTACGACGCAGGAGGGAGAGGTGACCCCCCCTCCCCTCTTCAGTCAAGCCTGTCAACCTGACAGGACTTGAGGGAGGTAAGTCCTGACTGGGGGTGATCCGTGCCTGCAGCCACGGTCCCAGACCTTTCTGGGCAGTAAGAGGCATCCTCAATGGCATGCAAGCTGAGCTGGGCTTGCGGGAGCTGCCCAGTCCACCAGAAACATGACAGCTCTGTTTATAAAGAACCTGCTAAGAGCCTGACCAGGTGCATACAGTGATCTCTGATCTTCACGACAACCTGAAAGGTTAGCATGATTATCATTCCCCCAGGGCCACACCAGAACATCTGCCTCCAGAGATGATTCGCCCCTGCAACAGGCCCTCCCACCTCAACCACCAAGTGGGGAGCCCCGACTCACCACTGATGAGACCCTGCTCTGTGACAGGCCTGCCGTTTATGTGGCGTCTCCAGGGGGGTCTGAAACGAGCTCTTGAAAGGCCTCTTGGATGGACACACCACGCTCTGGGCTGCCCGGGCCCTTCTGTGGCCCCATCTCCATTGCCAGACCCACAACCCTGTCCTGAGACCCGCCAGGGCCTCCTGGCCCCACTGGGAGGCCCCTCTCAGAGAGCAGCTCCATAACCCACAAACCGTGGCCAATTATGTGATGGCTCTTAAGTGAAAATGGAGTTTCAGTCCCCAAATCTGGATTAGCATTTTCCAGAGTGGTCTCTACTGAGGACTGAAGGAGAAATGCTTTAAAGATAATAAAAACAGGCTCCAAGGTCAAAAATCTTTGGGAAATTTCTCTGGGAGATAGAGGCGACCCCTGCTCTTCCAAAGTCCACATGATGCCACTCTGCTTTACAGAAGAGCTCCATCAGTAGCTGTTCTGAGGGGATTTGCGCTTTCTGAAGAGCTCGGCATAGGGTCTGCAGCGGGCGGCTGCGCTCAGCACCCTCCGGGGCCGTGCTCGCCCCTCAGAGCCCACCTCCAGGGCTGAGCTGGGCCTGCCCGCAAGCTGTGTCCTAAAAAAAGCCCAAGACGGGTCACTTTGGGGTCTGGGGGCGTGCAAACAAGCCCCTGCAGGAGTTGATCATGACTGCCACTTTGTTCTACTTGGTCTGGGCTGGCAAGTCTGCCCAGGTGTGCCCACTTGGGGATTGGGCAGGGGGACCTGTACGCAACACACCGTCACTTCTGGGAAATGTTCCAGTAGAGAAACCTGCATCCAATTTCCAATTTTACAAATTTTTAAACTAAAACTAAACTGGTATCCTAAAAAGTTCTGGCCTTCACCACAAATCCATCTCTGCAGAGCCAGGACTCCTAATCGCCCCTCTGGTGGGACAGGGACTTGGACGGGAACAGCAGACAGCTGAATGAAGCGTACCCCGCCCCCACCCCCGGCTCCACCCAAAGGCCACACACGGTCCATTTCCCAGGTTTCACCAACGGCACAGTTCACCCCCCAACGCACCTCACGCCAGACTGCCAGCCGGGACTGTGACCCTGGCGGGTGAACTCGGTCTCTTCGCAGAGTATTCATTCAAGGAAGAACCCATACGTCTGAAAGATAACTGCTTTTAATTCTCTAAGTTTCACTTATGCAACATCATAAAGGCAGATTTATGTGACTTGATATGACATTTTTACAAAAAACAAGTTTCCCCCACATCTGGTCAGTAGTATATAAATATTTACAATGAAAAAATAGGCAAGGAGAAAGGAAATCTTCATTATTCAAGTCAGTTTCTTTCCAATGCTTATCAGAATTTGAAAATAAAATAGTTCATTAACTTTCTAGTCATCGTATTTACATATCACTTCAGCCTACAGATGGAGAAATCAAGGCTTGCAGGTGTTCTGTTCATGCCCCCCCCCCCATTAAACTAGTTCTACACTAGTTTAGAAGTTATCTGAAAGAGTAAATTAAATATAAAAATGTAAACTTTGAAAGAAGATAAACTTTGAAAGAAGGATAAACGTTCTTACAGAGGTTAATATTTTACACACTACAAACCAAAATAAAATGCTCTATATATTTTCTTAGTAGGGACATTCTGTTTCAATTTAATTTGATTATCTAACAAAAACTGCCTCTAAGGAGGATGTTAAAAAAATAGCAATGACATTACCATCTTAACTGATGAACATCCATTCACTCTAATTTTCTCTAAAAGCAACTGTGAGTTCTTAAAAAGTGACAAATATAAATTATATCATGGAGAGCTTAAGAAGCCTCAACAAAGTGTGGTATCTCTTAAATATGAAGACTTTAAAAAATAAATTTGAATAGTGCAAACCAGCCTATTTAACTTAGTGATATTACAAATATATTCACCTCCAATGTATAAAAACATGACTTTGATTCTACCAGACGCCATGCCATCAAAAACACTGAAGGACTTGTGGGCAGGAACGGCGGACGTCCGCAGCATGCCAGTGGCCTTGAGGACTTAAATGTGAATGTTTGTCTCGTGATGCAGTTCCCAGCGAGCGCACCTCCCTGGTGAGGACGGGGAAGGGTTCACGTGTGGGAGCCACGCCGCCCTCGAGAGCCCAGAGACACACGGAGCCTTGGCTCTCTGGCTTCATAATGCTCGTTAAAGTCCAAGCGGAAGCTAAGAAACCGAAGACTGTCATCAGAGCTGGTCGTCAGCAGCACCAAAAACTGCTGCACAATGCCCTAAAAACAAGAAGAAGGAATATCCACTTCAGAAGGGAGCCTTCCACAAAACGTACCACCGCCCTCGGCCCTGCAGCCTCATTTGGGCGGTTTCTCCTTCCGGATCAACAAGCTCCATAAACGGCCACCACGCGCGTCCAAAAGGGAGGACAGCTGCTCCAGGACCCGAGTTCAGTGAGCCAATGGCAGCCACGTTAGGAAGAGATACCCGTGTCCAGAAACACGAATGTACAATCAATACGTTTTACTTAAAAGAACTTCCTTTTTGCCCTAAGTTCTATAAGAATAAGCAAAACAGCGAAGCTTCTGATGTTTAAAAAAAAGCCTATTCTTTTTCTTTTAACTATAAAACCCAGTGTTACACTTTCCATCTCTCACTTGAGTTAGGAGTACTGAACCACAGAGCCCTCCCAGGAACACAAAGGAGCACGTGAGAAACCACATGCCTCTAAACCATGACCGCAGGGTCCCTGGGTCCTTGCGGACGCGGGCTGAGTCGCCTTGCTGAAGACCAGGCAGAGTGCGGCCACGTCACCTCCTTCTCAGGGGGCTTTGTGGAGACGAGGGGACATGACAGCAGTTTACTCCAACTTTTATACGACAAACACTGGCTGCTTCTCTGCAGGGCTGCGTCACTTCTGAGCACACCCCCATCCCTGCCGGGTTCCTGAGCCACAGCCAGCAGGTGTGTGGCTGTCCAAAGTAGGTGATGTTTGTCTCTGCACTTGCAGACCTGGAAAACGTCCCATCTGCAGAAAAGTTGCCACGGAAATACCACATCCCATCAGTCCTTCCAAAGCCTAAAAGCATCTCGGTCCCTCTCCGAGCTCCCAGAGACTCAGGTATGTTACACAAGGGAACTGACGCCTGACCAAGCACAGGCTGCGATGCTGTGGATACCTCTGTCCTTCTGGGAGACCAAGGTCTTATGAGACAGTTGCTAAGGAATTCTACTGCTAAGCGTAGTGGCAGTGGCGTCTTGTCAGGTGGCAATGTGCGCACTCACTACAGGGAACTGCGGGCAACACTTCTGTCCTCAAGCTGCGGACTCCGGGTGAGACCGCTCATGAGCAGCACGTGATGGCAGCCGCTAACCCTCTGCTGTTTCGGGCACCGATAATTCAAAGAGAACAGAAAAGGACTTTTTCTGTTAAGGAAAAGAAATCCCAGTGGCCATGATTTAGAAAGAAGATTAAGACTGTAATCTGAGTAAAACTGGGATTATACAGATTAAGATTACTTTTCAAAAATGTACTAAGTCTCAGGGCCCCTGGGGGGGCTCAGTCGGTTGAGCGTCCGCCTCCGGCTCAGGTCATGATCTCAGGGTCCTGGGATCGAGCCCCGTGTCGGGCTCCCTGCTCAGCGAGAAGCCTGCTTCTCCCCCTGCCCTTCCCCTGCTCATGATCTCTCCCTGTCTCTCTCTCTCTCAAATAAATAAAATCTTTAAAACAAATGTATTAAGTCTCTCAGGAAAATGTGTAACCATTCCTATCTCTTTCAGAAATGAGCATGAGCACACACTTTTTTACTCCGCTGCCGATATACTACTATCTTCACCAAGAGTATGAAACTAACCGTTACTACTCATTTTTAAGAAATGTACACATACAGTGTTTACAACACGGGGTCTAGCAGATATTTCATTATCAAAACACCTGTCCGGTGAGGATATCTTTGCACTGAACGTAATTCCATCTTTGCCACCATTTAGGAAGCATTTTCAACAAACATGCTGTGGTAGCTCACGTCAGAGGAAGACCACCTGTGAAAGGGACAAAGTCCTCCCACGTCCACGTTATGCTGAAGACAGCCATCGAAAGTATGAGGACCCTGGGAAGGAGACCAGATGCCTATAGAACAGGGAGGTAGTTTCATTTCAAATTTTGAACCACATGGAGACATACGCACACAGAAACGTGATTTTTAAAGGTTTCAACGTCAAGGCTTATTTGTCTTTCTAATCAGTTACCAGCAACCGAATGTAAAAATTCCTCATAAAACCTTTTCACCTGTATTTCCATCACTAAAATCACACTGAGAAACGGACACAATCAGAAACCAAACGCACAACACAGACACAAAAATCAGAGCACACGGCCTCTGTGTATCCGTTCTGCTCACAGCCTCCTGGGTCTGTGGGCCATGAGTTAAGCACCCGCCGCCTCGCATGCCCAGCGCCCCCACAGCAGCTCCCCACACACCTTCGCGCCCTCCTGCCTCACCGCGGGCCCCCGCAGGACTCTGCGGCCGCACAGCTCTGCCCGGTCCCCGCAGGGCTGCCGCCCATGGCTGACAATAGCACAACCATCCCAGAAGAGCAGCCCCCGTCAGCCCAGGGTCCAGGGGAAGGTCAGAGCCAAGATCGAGCCCCGCCGTGGGTGGTGGGCGGGCTGAAAGGACTCCTTTTTAATCATACTGACAGCAACGGTCAACTGCAGAAAAACAGCAGTGGGATGTGGACACCGTGGGGTCACCCCAACGCTCACCTGGTAGAAATGTGTCAAAATCCGCAGCTGCGAGCACATTTTCGGTATAGAGTCTCGAAATTCTTGAATCCTCTTGTTTTCCTCCTCCTCCTCTGCCGCTGTCACCCCCCACCGGCCCTGGAGAATCGGAAGGACCACGTTAAATTAAATCTGGGCACAAGCAGCTGCCAAGGTGGGGCTGGGCTGGAGGGGGAGGGTGGGGAGATGTAGGCTCGTCATGCCCTTCGTGCTGCCAAACGCTCTGACACTCTGGCTGTACTCTGCTGATGCGGAACGGTGCTCGGCTTACTTTCTCCAATTAATGAGATGCCTCAGAAATACTTTCGATCAACACACAAGCACAGAGAGAACTCCCTCCTTGTTTTTAATGCCTACAGTACTACACTGCATAACGTGTAACACTTTCGATCATTTGTCACAAGCTAACCAGCCTTTAGTGACTAAAAGCAATGCCTGGCATCTTCCCATCTTTGGGGACACATTTCTAACACAGACCTTCTACATAAAAGCAGAACCAGAGGGCTCAAAGTACTGGAGCCCATTAACCCTTGACTTTGGTGGGAATGCTTCTTGCTATTATTCTTCCTACACATGGTGGATCTTTTTGTACTGGAGATACATCAACTTTGTTTTTAAAAGATGGTTCTTAAGGAACGGTAAGTCTGACTACACACCTTTTCAGCCAGCCTACATGGGAATTAGCATAGGGTTCTTGCCTTTTTATCAACAGATTGTCTCGTCACACAATCATAAAACTCGAATTTCTTTTACAGATTTCTTTCTGTCACCTTCTGGAAGCTTTAGCATTTTACCTTTCACGTTCAGATTCACAGCCCACCTCATGGTGGTTGCGTGTATGCGAGGCAGGGTCGAGATACAGATGATTAACACCATTTATCGACACTCCATTCCCCACTATTCTCAGTCGAGAACAAATGATCCCAGAACGTGAAGGGCTGTTTTTGGACGTTACTCTGCTCCCATGACTGTCCTTGTTTGAGCCAACACCATTCTTTTCACTGCTGTAACTTTGTGAATCTTGAGGGTATATGTATACTCAACTAAAAATGTATATTGTCTAATTTATTCTTGTTCAAAATTCTCTTCACTGGAAGCTATGCCCTGTGTATTTCCACATAAATTTTAGAATTAGTTTATCATTTTCTATCCCCCTCAAAAAATTAAATCCACAAAAAACCCCAAAACTGCTGGGGATTAAAACTGGGATTGCACTGAATCTATCAGTTCCCCAATCCATGAATACAGTCTACGCCTCTGCTTTTCAAGGGGCCCTTTGCGATCTCTGTGACACAGTGGTAAGGGGCCAGAGAGCACGTGTTTTGGGGTTTGCGAACCACCTAGCTATCCTGTTACTCAGCTCTACCACAGACAACGTGGAAATCACTGGCACAGCTGCTCCAATAAAACTCCATCTACAGAGACAACACGGGAGGCCAGGCCTGGCCTGCAGACCGTCGGTTGCCAAGTCCTGTTTCATAGTTTTCTGTATAAGGACCTTACATATATTTTATTACATTTAATGCTCTTTTAAAGGCATTTTAAAATTTTAAGTTGTTTGTGGCCGATAGAAATAGAAGTGATTTCTGCATATTGACCTTGTTTCCTACTACCTTGATAAATTCACTTATTAATTGTAGTTAACTTACCTAAGATTATTTTGGATTTTCTATGTCCACAGCCATGACTTTTGGCGCGCCCCCCTCCCCCACCAAAAAGACAGCTCACTTGTGTGTCTGCACTTGTATTTGTTTGTCTTGGTTTCTACGGCAGGCGGACCACCACCACCGCACTGAATGAAGTGCTGATTGCCCTGGGTCTCAGTCCCAGCACTGCACCATTAAGCATGAAGTTTTGACTCAGGCCTTTCAAGCAAACCTTCTATCAGATACTCCTTAGTATCAAATGATCTTATCCATCTATTGAGATGATCGTGTAATTTTCTCCTTTAGTTTGTAAATGTGGCAAATTACAACATTTTCATCAGAACGATACAGGAACTTTGTACTTTTGGGATGAACCAAAGCCTGTTTGTAATGTCCTACCCTCTGATACATCCCAACTCAGTGACACGGTCTTCGGGCTTCGTGACGTAGACCAGCACAGAGCAGGAAGCAACAAAGGCCAGACTTGTCTAAATGCTCTGTTCCACAGATTTCACTTTAGAACCAGGTTAACTATTTTACAAGATTAAATTCAATTTTGTTTTATAAGTTAAAAGCAAAAAACAAAACCAATTAATTTGCATACTGAGCTGGGGGCATAACCTCAAGGGAGTAATTATGCCAAGTGCATTACAACCCGGATTCTGATGTGCACAACTAGTGTGCATCCTGCTCAGTAACTACCGTTGCCACCCTGCTGGGGAACATGTGTGGGGACAGCTGTGTGCACATCTGTGTACGCTGGAGGGCGGGGGCTGCCAGATAGCAAGTAACAGTCTGCTAATATTAGAAACCAGGATTTCCAATGTAGAAGATAGGAAAACAAAGTCCCTTTAATCCTAAACTTCAACTGGAAATATCATTATAACCCTAAGAGAAAGAGGAAAGGAGGCAGAGAACCACGGGGGGACGGAGCGCGTCTGACAGGAAGACTGGGTCCACTCAGGGGCTGGACAAGGCGCCGGCTCCTCACAGCGCACGCAGGGCTCTGGAGCTCGGGGATGGGTCCTCTCGAATGGTCTCTT
Organism: Callorhinus ursinus; assembly: GCF_003265705.2. Taxonomy (NCBI): domain Eukaryota; kingdom Metazoa; phylum Chordata; class Mammalia; order Carnivora; family Otariidae; genus Callorhinus; species Callorhinus ursinus. The sequence continues at coordinate 3,571,528 of NW_027397141.1, forward strand.
TTAAACTGCAGTGGACCCCAGGTCTCAGTGATTGCTTTTCAATTATTTTGCCCACTGAATTTAAGTAATTTCTCAGATACAGTTCCAGGTTCCAGCTGTCCGAAGGTATCCCTGAGCGCATCGGAATGAAACACACTGAATGATCAAGACTCATTAAGGAGACCCGTTCCACTCCGGCGTGGACGGTTTACAGTCAGAGAGAACCAGCGAGTCCCACAACCGGCCGCCCTGCTATTAGAAGAGTGTGAAAATCGGGAGGACTGATTCTTATAGATTTTATGTAGTTTAGTGATTCTCCAGAAGGGTGGATTCTCGGGCTGTGGGTAGCTTTAAAAATCACAGCAGTGACTAGCTTTCACTGTACGCTTGCCAAATGCCAAATAACAGCTAAGCCCCACACACGTCAGCGAGCCCCTCTATGGGGTCTTACTTAGTACTGCTCCCACTGTACAACGAGGGGACGCCTTAGAGAAGTCAAACCACTCACAATGCCAGTGAGCACGGTCAGGGGAAGTCTTCAGCTGGCCTGGCACCTGGGCGTGCCGCACACACAAACACACATCCACTCTCAGCGATACAAATGGAGCAAGCCCTCCTCCTGTTTCCAAAAAACCCTGAGGAGACAGCATGTGCTCTAAGCAGTTGTGAGTTTTCCAAACTGAACAGGATCCTAACACAAGTTTTAAAGTAACATGTAAAAATAAAACTAATCAAACAGTGTTATCTAAAAAATTTGCTGGGTGGCACAGTGGGTTAAGCATCTGACTCTTGATTTCAGCTCAAGTCATGATCTTATTAGGATGGTGGGACCAAGCCCCACATCAGACTCCGCGCTTGGCAGGGAGTCTGCTTGGGATTCCCCGCCCCCCCGCCACCACCAAATCAATCAATCAATCAATCCTTTAAATAATTTGTCAGCATCCCAAGAATAAACACCTTAGAAAAGTAAAAATTACAGAGACGATGTCAAATACAAGAGATCCCATAAATTGCCAAACTTGTTCAATACATCTTCACTACCCAGGTCATGGGTTTAGGAAGGTCACTGAAAGTAGCCCAAGTGCAGAGCTCTGGTTACCCCACGTGCATATGTGTCCACCAGCTGGAGGTGACCAGGTGACACAGAGCTGGGACCTGTCTGCAGAGCCACCAGCGCCCACGGGCTTCCTCACGGGATTCCAGTGCACGCTGTCCTTATGCTCACAACAGAGTGACAGCGAGGGTGACCACTCCAAGAGGAAAGGTCAGCGCCTCCTTAGGACTCCAGATGCAGGTGTGAGCACCGTCTCCAAGAACACATCAGCAGGAAGACTACTTGTGTTTGTGACGACACTGGCAATGAGCTCACTACTAGAGCTGACATGCCACTGGTAGAAAAGCCATACCTCCACCTCATGCTGTCTCTTCCTCTCTTCAAACTGCAGCCGCCTCTGTAGCTCTTCCAGCGCCGCTCTGTATATCGCGTCTTGAGTGTTCTGAAGCTCAATGATCTGATCAAACACGGCTCTGAGTTGATTTAAAAGTGCCTGAGGACAGGAGACAAAAAGAGACCATAAAACAAGGTATCAATTCACATTCTCAAAGTGCTCTTTGCCTCCACTGCTATGTACTGAACTCCCCTCACAGTGACCTCACGAGCCACAGTGCAGCCCCACATCATGGAGCTGTCAGCAGGTGTCAGAAAGGACCGGAAAGCAAGTCTGTTTTATTCACTTTTTGGTGCCACACACACCAAGACCAGACATGGAGGATATGAGAAAGAAGATTCTTAATATAATAAAAAAACAAATTCAGCACAGTGTTTAAAAAAAAAAAAAAAAAAAAACAGCATCGCGCAGGAATGCAAGGATGGTTTAACCCTGGAAACACACTGCTGTGGCTGGCTCTCTGTCCACACGTGCTGCACAGCGCCCTTCCCTAGTTCTGCAGTGTGGAGAGAGGGCAAGAGAAAGGGATCTGTAGCAAAAATCTTTTATGTAAATCAAAAACACATCCATGCAAAATGCCAGATATACACACAAGGCAGCATAGCAAAACAAAGACAACTGTGCCACCGGCGGGGGTGGGAATCACGTGACACACACAGCGAACACGCAGGGTCTTCCGTGGACGGATGAGGGCAACTCTATCCTCCGCCAGCTTTGATTTTAAAAAAAACCCATTAACAATTTGAGGAGAAAAGATGATTTTGAAATCACAGGAAAAAAAAGTCATGTGTTAAAACTTAACAGCCACTCATGACGTCTATGAAGCATCTAAACAAACTAGGACTACAAGGAACCTCCTTAATTTGATAAAGATTCTTTGAGATCTCTTGGCAAACATTATAGTGAATGGTGAAAGAATAAAACATCTCTTTAATGTTAGGGATGAGATAAGGAGTCCTACCCATGCTCCCGGCGGACCCAGCTAACACCCCAAGGCAAGGAAAAGCAGAAAACAGACCCTCTGGAAAGAAAGAAACAAAACTGGTTTTCCTTGTAAAAACAGGATCTAAGCAGATCTAGAAACCCTTAGGATGAAAAAAAAAAAAAAATGGATAAAAAAATCAAAGTACTGAAATGAATAGCATTCCTCCAAACCAACCAGACACCACATTTATGGTAGTGATAACCCATAAAAGATTGGCAAGAGGTTATGGGAGAAAGAAGACAGGACTTTACTGAGAAGCAGGAGAGAGAGAGAGAAACAGGAGGGGCTCCAAGCTCACAGATAGGAGGCAGCAAGGAAGCTGAGCTGGCGAGAACAGGCACCCCGGTTCACTGCGGGTGGAAGACGCCAGGGCTAGTGAGGACACGCGCAACGCCATCCCCACACCCCTGTGTGGGGGACGCACTCCACCTGCCCGAACATGTCCCTTCGAAGGGTCGGCACAGGCACCAATCTAACTCATGGCCGCTGCGGCTGGGGTCAGGCGGCCCAGGACTCACGGCAAACACCGGGCTCATCGCAAGGCTGCTTGTTCTTTCAGAGGGGTCTTACTCAATAAGAAAAAAGCAAAACAAAAGTCTAATTTGTTTTTTAAAAAGATTCATTTCTTCCAATCTGTTTCTTTATTGTAATCAAATAAGAACTGCTATTTCTGGAGCAGTTAATTCATCTACAAGGTGACTGCTTTGGCTTCGAGCTAAGGCGGGAAGGGCTGTGGCAGCAGTCGGCTCAGGCAGGAGAAGTGGGGACGTGCGTCCAGGGCGGCTCCGGTGTGCAGCAGCGTGGCAGCAGTGCCCAGATGAGGATCACACACGTGTGTGCGCGCCACCGCCGCCCAGCCGCAAGCCCCCCTTCAAAACTATGTGCCCAGCCAACAGCTTCATCTCCTTACTAAGGGAGATACCGAAATGCACTTCACTTCTGTCAAGAACAGACGGTTCGAATCTGTTCTGTATACCGGGTTCCTTAAAAAATAAAACCTCTAGTGATTATTTTAAACCACCAAATTAAAAGTAAAACCAGGGCGCCTGGGTGGCTCAGACGGTTGGGCATCTGCCTTCGGCTCAGGTCGTGATCCCAGGGTCCTGGGATCCAGTCCTGCATCGGGCTCCCTGCTCAGCAGGGAGTCTGCTTCTCCCTCTGCCTGCCGCTCCCTCTGCTTGTGTGCTCTAATAAAAAATTAAAAATTCTTTAAAAAAAAATAAAAGTAAAGTAAAACCATTAGCAAAGGGGCTACTTCAAAAATGATTACCAAGCCTTTAGCACTGTGACTCCATCAAAGCGGTGACTCAGGCAACCGCACGTAAGCATTCCATGACCACGAGAAAACAGTTCTATAGGCAAAAATGTTTCTCCTTGGATTCTATTCCTATCAGTGGAAGCTTTCTAGAGGCAAGAGGTGTGACTGTTTTGTACGGAACTGTCACACATGGACGTGGCTGAACCCCAACGCTGCCAGCCCCTGACGGCTCCTTACATCCCACAGGGAGACCGACATAGCTGTGGGCCTAATCCTCACAAATTCCCGTCTCCTGCAAAGCAGACTCTAACCATGCTCAATCTCTGTAAGACACATACTGTGGCTCTGAACCATTTAAAAATGGAGGCAGCGAACACTTACGCATCAGGCACCGTGATAAACGGTTTCTGTGAATTACACCATTCACCTCTCACAGACCTACATGAGACGAGTGTCACACCCTCTTAACACGAGACAGCGCGGTGCCCGCAGAGCCCCAGGGAACAGCGTCCCACTTGTTACTACATGAGAGCCTCCGACAGCACAGGAGGCTCGTCTACTGCTTCCAGGGGACGTGTGTGCTGACCGACAGCTCACAGAGACTGCAGCTATGGGCTCAGCCGACGCGGACAAGGCTCACTCACCGTGGCCAAGGCCAAAAGGCCGCAGGTGCGCATTTCTTAAATTGTTAATTATATCCAAAGTGTTTTAAATTACTTTTGTGCCATTGTTTCCATATATTTATAAAAGCTTTCTATATAGAAGCATCTTTGAGCAATTTTTTGCACATATGAGCGACAGTTTTAGTAATAAAATTTGGCATACCGAGAGAGGTGTTTCCCAGCCACGACTGGGAAACCCAGATACGCTAAATGAACGCCCTCCGTGAAACAGCGCATTTCCCTTGAGGAGGGTGCAGGTAGAAGCAGGAGCAGCCCTTTGTGAGAGAGAAACTTACTTGGAAGTCACATTTAATGTCAAAAACACACATGAAATTTTGACTCTTACATCACAGTATCTTTGTTTCAATTGAAAACAACGTGTTCCTTGCTTCCCCAGATGTGTGAATAAAACCAGAACTCCACGAGGCTTGGCCACACGGAACAGCAACGTTCAGAACAGATGTCTACACGGGAGCGACACTAGTGACAAGCTGGGGCCACAGAATGCTTACAGTTTTTCTAGACAAACAGCCTATTTTCTAACACATATAGCCAGACACTCACTTAACCAAGGCAAACACAGAAAAGACCACTGTCCCTAGATAACACCACGAAGGGACAGCCTGGAGCGCTCTGCACGTCCTCATGCCGTCCTCCCGAACTCACAGACGGGCGGCCATTTGCTGTGTCCTCGCACTGCTTGCCTGGTTTACTCAGTGCACAACACGAAACCAGCGCGGTGGTTCATCTGTCTTCTGAGCCCCACGAGACAACACTACTATTACACCGAGGAAACGGATGGTGCAATTACATGTTTTACCACTTTCATAACCATTTCAGAGCATGTTCTTGTTCTAATTCTGCTCAGAAACGGTCCACTCAGCACTTCAAATTATTAATAAAACAGTCCTAGTTACTAGTAATGTGGGCATCAGGCAATTTCTAAGATACCCCATGTGGCAGGAGCCCAAAAGGAGAAGACTATTATTGTTTCTGTTTCTAACGGCACATGGGTCTTACTCTGGAGTCGGTGTCCAGCAGACAGCGGGAGATGATGGTGTCCAGGAAGACCTCGTGTGCCGCGATGATGTGGTCCAAGTCTTGGGCCTGCTGCACCTTGTTCCAAAGTTCATCCCAAGAACATTCAAGCACCTAGGAAACAACAACGAGATACTCAGGTACAAAGCGTGTCTTCCCACATCTTTGACAAAATACACCACACAAAAGCTTAAGACAGGACTTATTTAAACTAACGTCAAATGATGCTCTGAATGTACCTCAAATGTAATGTAATACTGCATTTGGTGAATGAAATGGACCATCTCAGATGCCAGAATGTGACAGTGGTGCAGCACCCCAGAGAACTCTGCAAGAGAACCGAAGAGCTGGTGTTAGACGCCGCGGGGACACACGTAAACCGCCACACCCTCCCCCTTCTGGACGTCTGCACTCTCTCTCTCAAAAACCACCACTAGCTTTCACTGTTCACCCCTTAAAATAGGAAACAGTCCTTCCATTATCAATTTCCACGCCATTCGAGCTACACAAGGGTTTAGCTGTCTCATCACGTAGTATTATTTTATTTTATATAATGTAAGGACCTGATAAGGAATGGCATTAAATAAAACAAATGCATCTGAAACTTAGACACATTTCATTGTACAAGTGTGAATATTCGCTCAGTTCTGTGGCTTTACAACACGTCTGTCGGCTGCTGGGCAAGACTTCACGACTCCCAGCGATCTAGAGACAAAAGTGACATTTCCTTGAGGGCCCAAAAGGGATCTTGTCACCCGAGAGAAACAGGAACCAGGAGGGCGATGGGCCTGAGCCCCAACTCTGCTCCTGTTCTTTGCAAGATTATAAAACCACCAAAAGGCTTGGAGGTCACCAAAGAACAGGCATTCTCTGCTCATACTTTTAATTTTTCGTTCAAAGACCCTACCAGAGTGCAAGGGGACACCACGGTAGAGGAGGGCTCAAGCAGATGGGATCACGACAGAAATGCTTACAAGCACATTTCAATGTGGGTCAGACCGGACGTATTTTTGCTGCCACCCCAAATGCCTTTAATTAGCTCCTTAGGTAAATAATCGTTGCTGCATGCAGTGCTTTGAGAAATCATTCTTGTCCCTTCCTAAAAGTAATAAGGAAGTGAAACAGAAACACACGACAGAACAGTGGAATACAGACTTTAAAAACGGATGAAGTGCCCCGTGGGGACTTTGCTGGCCTGGCTCAGCACGCACCACTGGGCCCGCGGAGCAGGAGGCCACCCCAGGGGAGGAGCACACACTCCAAACCCCCTGGCGCCTTCCCCACCGTCAGGAACCCAGCATCCCTGGATGGCGTAAATACTCCCGGGAAGAACAGGTTAGGGGCTGCCATGTCATCTATAAGCCCAAATTGAAGAATGTACTTTTCCTACTAAAACTACCAAAGGGGGCTGACGTGTCTCACCTGATACCCAAAGCCTATTTAAATTACTTCTGGCATAAAAGAGCGTCATAGAATGCTGTTCTAAGTGGGAGTCATCCACATCACAGTGTCAGGACTGCCATTTACAACTCCATCTTGGGCCTCAGCCCAGAGCTGGAATGACAGGGACCGTGCTACCCTTCCCCCGAAGCCCAGGTGGTCTTCCCTGGAGAGACTGTGTGTATTTAAAGCCTCCAGCACGCGCGCAGGTGTGCGCCATCCATCCTGCCCCTTCACAAACCACACCCATGAGGACACCAGGTCTCACTGCAATAGCCCGTGTCTCTGAGTCTCCCCTCCAGTGCACGCGGACTGCTTCCTAAGATGTGCTGCTTCACTCGGACTCACGGGAATGCCATCAGCTGTTTATCTTCCACCTTGTGAGGCATCTATGCAGTTGACACTTCTCCATCCTCACATTTTTCTACCAGAGAGTTGAACATTGCTGACAAAACTGTAGATCTCATGGCATATCCTGACAGACGTGCATGAGGATGGTAAAGCAGGCTCCTCTCGGTGCTGTCTCCAGGGCCCCGTGTGTCACAGAAGCACAGAAATCTGTGTGGCTCGTCTCAGCATCTAGCTCCTAGTCAGTGTTCTGTACACAAGAGGAAAAGCTCAATTCCATGAACATGCGTGCTGTTCCTGCTCTGGTCTCTCTATCCAGCAGTCTTCTCGGGTGTTTCCACTGAGGCCCCATTGACAGACAATCCAGCACAACCTGACAATGTGTTTTTACTTGCACATTATATGAGTTTGCTAACATTTTTCACATTTCATCTTCTAGATCCTTCATAAACCAGGAACTTCTGCCAGGTACTTACACAGTTTGATAACACTGACTAAGTCACCGACTCCACTTTATTATCTTGGATTTATTTCAGAGCACAATCTCTCCACTGCCCATCATTAATCTACCATAATCTTTCATGTCACCCACATATGGAGATGAAAATGCAGCTCAATGAACACAAAACAGAAGCACCTACAGAAACCATCCTGGACTCATGTTGGAACCAACCTAAAATTCCCAGCTTTCAGCCTCAGCTGGTCCTCCATGCTGACCAGAAGCTCTCTTCTTTCCCTGACTCCAAAACAGCGGCTTCCAGCCGCCACTACCTGGAGCCCTCCATCCACCAGCTCCCCTCCACCCTCCCCAAGAGCCGTGGCCTCGGCAGGAAGCTCTCCTCCGCTGTGCAGCTTCCAGGGCACTCTGAGCCCCCATTCTGCTCGTGCTTCCTCCGCTGTGCAGCTTCCAGGGCACTCTGAGCCCCCATTCTGCTCGTGCTCTCATCCTCTCCCCCGGACTGTCCCATGTGCCCTGGCCCTTTGCCAAAGACAAGGGACAGCTAGGGTCAGTCCCCAGTCTCTACCTTCGCTGGTTTCCTGCACTGTTGCCATACTGGAGCGTTCCTCCCGTGATTTCAGAGAGACCTCCCTCTCCGGGTCCACTGCCCACCTTTCTGGTTGTTTCTCCTCGTCTCCTTTAGGAGGGCCTGTTCTGCTGCTCTTTGCTGCAAGACCTGTTCTCTTTTCACCCCATTTTGAGGCAATCTCATCGATTCCATGGCGTCCAGGATCATCTACACAAACTGCATTTACACCTTTATCTCTAGTTCTGATCTGTCTTGGGCTTCCGACCAACCCAACAGATGCATCCCATATATTCTTAAAAACATCTCAAATGAATGTATCTGAAATGGAAGCATTACCCCCGAAGTGCTCTTCCTCCAGGGCTCGGGGCCTGGTGAATGCCCCCCCCAACCCCAGCTCAAAACAGAGCCCAATTACCCAGCCCAGCTCCCAGAGCTCCCTCAAGTCCATGCAGTCTCCCTGACCCCAGGCTGCTGTGTCCACCACAGCCACCCTCCCACAGGATCACGACCGCCTCTGCCGACCTCCAACCTTGCCTCTGAGACCCATTTTCCTCAGTGATGCCAGAGTGACTTTCACAACCATGCAAGTCTGAGCATGCCCCACTCCCTGGTACAAGCCCTCTCATGGCTCCCCCTGCCACTGAATTCAGACTGACCTGAGACCCAGCCTGTGAGGCCCTGAAGGCCTGGCCCTTGGCCCACCCTCCCCACCCCCACACTCTTCCCTTCACGGACACGCTCATGTCCAGGTGCAGCCCTGGACACCACTGCGGAGCCCAGTATGCACCCACATCTGCCAGGTGTCTCCTTTCCATGTTCCTAGAGCACCTGGTCTCGTCCACATCAAACAACTCATCGCCGTGCATTCTAAGTTCTTGTTTAAATGCCCATCCTGCCCTTCATAGGGCCCCACTGGGACCGTTTGTCATGCCTGTCACCGGATACCAAGAACAGGCAGCACAAAGTAGGCCCTTAACAACTACTCACTGAATGAGTGATTTCAACCCTCCAGATTAGAGCGGATGGTGTGTACTCATCTATGTCTTGACTATTTGAATTCACATCCTTTTCCAAAGCCTTCCCTGACCAAGGCAAATTAGCAATAGTATTAAAATAAGTATTCTTCCCTTTAATAGCCTAAAGTACTCCCAAATACTTTATTTTCCTAATCTAGAAAAATCATCTTTTCTTATATAAATGAGTATAAAGAACAGCATCTTCAATGACATTCTTCCGAAATGAAGCCTCTGAGTAAAGGGACCTGTGACCAAGGCCCATTGAAAAGGAACCTGTTTGGGGAAACGAACCATGAGAGACGATGGACTCTGAGAAACAAACTGAGGGTTCTAGAGGGGAGGGGGTGGGGGGATGGGTTAGCCCGGTGATGGGCATTAAGGAGGGCACGTTCTGCGTGGAGCACTGGGTGTTATATACAAACAATGAATCATGGATCACTACATCAAAAACTAATGTTGTAATGTACGGTGATTAAAATAACATAATAAAATAAAATTTAAAAAAACTAACGATGTATGGTGACTAACATAATAAAATTTTTTTAAAAAAGGAAAGGAACCTGACGACCCATATGATGGAAGTCTGAAATCCCTATAATGCTGCAACTCTTCCCCACACGAGAATTCACATGCTAGACGCTGGACTCAGAACTTCTCACTCCCTGGTCACGCTCGAACAAATGACTAGGAACCCAATTCACAAGCAGACTGAATTCATAAGGGATTATCTAGTCCATTAATTCCTAAAAAAATCTAACTTACACCCGAAACACCCCTTGAATCTCTTTACCCAGCACCTTGAAAATACATCACAACGCACTTAACATGGAAGTGCTTGTGTTTTTATGGTTGACTTACAAAGAAAGAATCCCAGAAGCAAAGCAACACTTGCACTGGGGTCCAATAAATACATAAACACAATACATCTCCTGCTGGGCTACCTTCACAGCAGAAAGTTTCATACACAAAATCAAGAATGACCGTTCTTCCGTCAGCTTGTTCAGGAGCCAAGCGTGAGGTCCATCTGTAATTCTGTGCTGCCCTCTAGAGGGTGCTGGGAGAACGTCAAGCCTGACTGAAACAGACGGCAGGCTCTGCAAGGACCTGACTGCGCGGCGGAGGCATCTCCAGCAGGAAGCACCTGCTCATCTGGAGATGCACCTTCAACAGCATGGAGGATTGTTAAAAATTGTAAAAAGTTTCTTAAAAAAAAAAATACCCTAAAACAGTTCCTTCACAATTGCGAACCACCTCCTTCAATCTGTATTTATAACTGAGGCTACTATATTTAAAAGTGACTTGATCAAATTACCCATCTGATTTATTTCTCAAGGCTAAGGGTTCAAAGTTGTGAGAATCAGAATGTTTCAAACCTCCTGTCTGTGGAATCTCTAACCAACACGAAGGTCCTCCTGCAAACGCCATCCGCTGTCCAACATATGACCAGGCAGCTAGGAGTGACGCCTGCAAAGGTGCCCCCCTCCAACCCCAGGCCGCACTGGTAAGTGCACTACACAGACGGGGCCCCACAACCCCAGGAAGTAAGGGGCTGCGGTCACTGCCCCGCTCCCAGATGAGGGAACTGAGGCAGAAGACAAGGAAGTGGGCTCGTGGCCACAGTGTGATGCTGGAGGACTGCAGACTCACCCGGGCAGTGCCGCTCAGCATCTGTGATGAGGGCTAACCACACAGCTTAACAGTCCGGCACTGGGAACTCCTCATAAAGATCTAATTACCAAGGAGCGCCGACTCATCCATATACACAAAGAGATAACTTTAAAGAGAAAAACGTCTACTCGTTTTTTAAGTTATTGTTTCTGCAGTCTAGAACACTGTCTTTCGTAAGATAAACATTATTATTATAAGAAAGAAAAGCAGTTGCCAGTCACACGGGCAAAATGCGGCAGCAGCCCTGTGGCGGTGCGTCTCCTGCAAGGGCCTGACCACCTCTCCCACCTCCACCACGCTCACTTTTATTCCTAATAAGGACCAAAAAGGAGATCATTTTAATACCACTCCTCTGGGGAGAGGGGCCTCCATTCCTCTCTCCCCTCCAGTACACAAAGGTTGAGAAAGAATACAAGCTCATTTAACTGTATTTATTTCGTTTTGTCAGCTGTTATATGAAATACAAATTTAGTTGCCACTAATTGTGATACTTTTTACATTAACTGAATCCAACAACAACAACAACAACAAACTCCATACCACTAGAACCCAAATCTTAAAATGATTTTTGTAACAACAATTGTTTTTTTGTCTGGCTGAAAGACAAATATATAAAAACAGGCATCAACATCCTGGTAGACGACTACCAAAAACTCCTGTACTAAGCAAATAATTTTCAAGTGTAACTATTTATTCCAAAAAAAATTATTTCAATAGATATTACTGCAATGATATTTGGGGTAATAATTAACAACACTGTACGCATGGCCAAGCCAGCTATCCACACTGTACATGAGGGAAAAACTCCGAAGGTGATTTACAAGAGCACTATATAATCTTCATGTTTTTGCCTCAGATTTATGGTTGGCGGGATGTTTCTAAATTTGCTGTATTAACAAGAGCTAACGAAGTAGCTGGTTGATTTCTGCTCATTAAGTTGCCTGAACACTAACAACTTTAAGATATTCCTTATAACTGAAAATAAGAACATTACACCCCAACAGAAACATGAACAAAAAAAGTTTGCTGAAAAGAGAAACACAAAGGACAAAAGAAAGTGTTTATACTAAACATTTAAAAAGCATTAAAAATTAAAATAAATGGACAATCTCAAAGTCATCGGCACCCAGAGCTGAAATATCAGCAACAGCATTTGCAAACATAAAGTAAAACCAGAATCCATACCTGTCAGCCCAGCTGTTCCATCCCTAATCCATCTAAAGAAATATTTAGACGCAAAGAGATATATACTTACAAAAAGCTTATGGCATTAGTTATATTCATGGGGAAAAAAGAATACATATGCAACCAAAGAGAAAGGACAGGATGGTACAAATATATATGCATGAGGCAATATTCTGCTATCATAAATATTTTAGAAGTTTCAGGGACGAGGAAAGGGCCAGTGAAAGAGGCTAACACAGAGCTCTCCATAATGGCACCAAGTTATGTTTGCATGATTAATGTCACACAGGATAAAGCCTACTTCTTCCACACACAGAAAACTAATCAGATGTCTGTGACCTTCGAGTGGAAAACAGAGCTTGCTGACTACTCAGTGCAAGAGAAGAGCAAGTTCATGCAGACACTGGTGAGGGGATACTGCAATCAGAAATGTGTCACAACCAGCGAACAGCTGGACCTGCTACCGAGCCCAGACTTCGCAGACGCATCCCTGACGCACCGTGACGGAGTGTCTGCACTACCCGGAGTCGGTCCGAATCGGGCAGGAATGGGGACGCAGCACCACTCAGGCCACAGCGCCGGATGCCCCCCGGGAAGGCCACAAGGCCAGCAATCAGGACAGCTTGACAGCACGCACCCAGCAGACGGCATGAGTCACCCTGAGACACACCATGAGAAAGGGGGACAGGTGCAGAGCCAGGAGACCGTGAGGCCCTCTGAATGACAGATGCCTTCTGCCCTCCTTCACAAAGCAGCCCCTCTACCAGGCAGCCCACATGTACTAGAGATACTCAAAGGCAGTATTTCCTGTCCATGTCCATCATGGTAGTTAAAAGAAAATGTTCGCTCTCACTTTTCAGCTATGTCAGAGGGTCCTTATTACTAATTTTCTACAAAGTGAGTCCAGAGGAAGCGAGGCCAGGAGAATTAGGGCATCCTGATCCCGAAGAAAAGACCAGCTGTGAATACAGAAAGCATGGGATGCCCAAAACAAACTGCCCATCCTGTCTGTCAACACACCGACCCCCGCTTCCGGGTTGTCATTATTCTGGAACTCTGAGAGCTGCTTAAGGATCAGCCTTGACCTAATAAACGTGGAGAGATCACGTCTGCCTGTCTTCAAACAATGGCTCCTTTTTTTTTTTTTTTAAGATTTTGTATTTATTCATTTGAGAGAGAGCACAAGCAGGGGACAGGCGGAGGCAAAGGGAGAAGCAGACTCCCTACTGAGCAGGGAGTCCAACATGGGGCTCAATCCCAGGACCCTGGCATCATGACCAGAGCCAAAGGCAGATGCTTAACCATCTGAGCCGCCCAGGCGCCCCTCAATGGCTCCTTTTTCAATAAACACTTTCACCAAAGTATTAAGAATCTATCAGTGTTGTTTCTCTTGAGAGACACATTGTTGAAATACTTTCTCAAAGGTCTTAAACAAATGAATTTCAATATGAAGATTTCAAAATTATTCATATTTGAAATTATTCAATATTTAAAACATTAAAATAAACTTGGCTATCTGACATGAAAATTTTTATTACAGCTTGTAATTGTAAAATAATATTACAAAATGTTTCCATGTCCTGGTTTACAAACCAAAACAAACATTAAAGCAATTCCCAAACAGACTTTAATCAAAACACTAAGTGAATTTTAAATGAACCAGTGATTTATTAAACAGCTTTCTTTCCTTAAAAATTAAAAAAATAAAATCCATATGTGAACACTAGAGTGCAAACGAATGTAACTCTGAAAGAAACCTCATGATCTAAAATAATCTAACTTGACTCAATTTTCTTCCGGATTTGCACAGAAATCAAGATTAGCAATATTACAAACGAGCCTTTTCACAAAAACCAAATCCAAAAGCACAAAAATGCATCACTTCTTAGTTTGGTGACTTTAATACATGTCCCTGTTGGCTAAGTTGCTAGCAAGCACAGGCCAGGCTGCGACGCAGGCCCCCTGACCACCCGGTGGTTGAGTTTACCTGGCATATTTCTCAGGAGCTTCGCATTGCACATATGTCCCTTTCGAATGTCGGTAAGGATGTATTCCATCCGCTTAGCCCTCCAAAGGAAGTTAAATACTCTCAGGTAGTGGCTCATACACTCTCGAGTAAACACCTGAAAAGAACAGCACAAGACAGGTTGGTAGTACTCTGCGATGGAAGGATCTTACCAGGACAGGTCTTGACCTTTCTTCATTGTTTTTTTTTAAAGCAAAAAAGAAGCCAAAGAACACACAATCAACTCTAATAAATTCTAAGTGGTATTAAGCAACTAATGCATTTTAGGAAAGTATCATTATATTCAACTACAGTGATTAATGGTGTGTTAAGCAGCATGTCAAGCATTCACAGTAATAAAAGGTAGATATTTTTATACCAATTTCATAGACTGAGAAACAGAGGCCTAAGGTTACACAGCTAGTAGGCGGTGTGCTGGGACTTTTAAACCTAGCCTAAACCTTGGTCGACCGTGTGGACTCTTAACTCCAGCTCCAGCTATGTAGCAGTTTTTTCTACCACCCCCCACCCCAAGGGAGATGTGAGGCTGTTGAATCTCACGGAGGGTGGGCCTGGAAGGATCTCCAGCCTGTAAAGAGGTCTCTGGGTTGTTTTTACGTATGTATGTTTTGCTCCTGAAGCCATTTCACTGCAAATGGTCAGCAGTGTCCCATCCCAGGAGGATGAGCCCTGTGGGCAGGGGTGGGACAAGGCCTTCCTTCCACTCCCACCTCCCTCCTATGGGGGCCAGTCAAATGCGCATGTCAGGTGAGCCACAGAGAATCTTCTAGCGTCCGTCTGTCCCATGAAAACATGTTTCTGACACTACTGTGTGTGTGCAGAACAGATGTGGGCACACGTTTGCCCTTTCCTAGATGCCCTGAGCAAGGGATGCATCTCCTGTGTGCCCAGCGCTCCGCCTGCAGCACAAACAACTGCAAACAGCCCACCCAGCAGCTCTGGGCCTCCAGGAGCATGGCCCCTCACCCTGGGGCCTTCCCTCACATCACCCCCTTATGCCCTAGCTAGCCCACACTCTTCTCTGGCCCAGACCCCGCCTGGCCCTCAAGGACAAAGGCCACATGCCTTTCCCCGGCCCCTTCTCCAGACAGGACATTTATCACTGGACCCTTGCAATTTGAGCACTTCGTAGTAGACTGCTGTACCTTGTCTTCTTATTTTGTATATTCTCAGCACTGCTCACGTGTTAGAAGGACCACCTGTCTATTCTTCTGTAGGCCTTCTTGTGCCAGTATTTGGCAAGTCTAATTACTAACTCACGACTGCATGTCTAAATGGGAGTGGTTAGGAACTGCTTTGAATGGGCTCTGAAATCAACTATGAATGTTTTGGGGATTATCTATTTTGCTGCCCACACTATTGTTTATGCAATTATAGAAATAAAGGGTGATAGGATAAAACAACTTACAAGTGAATCAAAGAAATCTGCTACACAAATGCTCTCTCAAGGGATCCTTCAGTGCCAGGCTTCCAGAGCACATTTAATGTGACCCAAATTTACAAACATCCAGTTTAATCCAATTCTTTAAAAACAGTAACTGTTTCAGAGAAAACACTCCTACCCCACTGCATTTATACAGGAGAAAACACCCTTCATGTTTAGTTTTGCCACATATTTGGTCTTTCAGTTCACTGCCTGTATGGAATAAAGTTCAGAAAAATTAAATAAGCTTCTGACACCTCATCTAATACCCTGGAGATCAAGGACAGAAACCCATGGATTTTAACCCACCCAGTACCCAAGTGAGAAGATTAGAGATAATCTCTCCATGTCCTTCTTCACAGAATTAGTAAGAAGCTAAAATTATACTACGTTATAGAAGATAAAATTATGTGACTAATATATGTTCTCATTATAATTAAATTCTCTACAAAAATGACAATCTCAATTAATGCGAACATAAAGGGAAGAGAGATAATACAGTAAATTAAACTGGGGAAAAAGCAGAAAATCCATTTTCTTCCAAAATTTGACTCTAAAAGTAGGTCTTTCAACAAAATATTCCATGTAGCTGAAAACATAACAAGCCGGGACATAGGCTAACCCTAGGACCAAACAGCAAAGGCCAGATGTGCAAGACATCACGTCCCACACAATGTCCCCAGCACATCCTGCTGATGCGTTCCAAGGCCCTGCTCCCCTTCCCAGAGGAGCCCTCAAGGTATGCCCTCCACCTGCTGGGGCTGGCATGGAAGTCAACACTTGTTAGCCATAGCTAGAGATACAACCTAAATTTGTTCTTTAAATCTGTGACATAAAATTCTTGACTGTTTTGACTACAGCTTTCAAAAATCTAAAATATGAAAAATATACTGCATAACCAAGTGTTCATACACAAGATGTGCCTGCATTACTGTGTACGCCCAGTAAGGTCTGCAGTACCATGAAATAATTCAGTAACTATGTGTATGGACCATGTTCAATTTACCTAGTACTCAAGGCACTTATACTTCGAAATAAGAAGATACAATTGCCTTCACTATGGTATATTTTATGCAGTGTACTCAATATTAACAAAATAGATAACATGAAGGTTCCTGATTTAAATAATCATGTACAGAATTTTTTTTTTTTAAAACAGGCTCCATGCCTAGCATGGAGCCCAGCACAGGGCTTGAACTCAGGACGCTGAGATCATGACCTCAGCCGAAATCAAGAGTTGGACGCTTAACCAACTGAGCCAGCCAGGCGCCTGAGAACAGAATATTTTAAGGAATAAGAATTTAAAACCACTTAGGATAGAAATCAAAGGAGAAAAACCTAATTTGGATATGACAAAAAACTAAAGTTGAGAGCAGTTATGGTGGCTTTGACCTGGTCAGGTTTAAACACTGGGGATGTGCGTGTAAAAGCAGGTGCACCAGGAGCTGCCGTTACCCCGCGGGGGGTACAGCGCGAGGGCGGCCCCGTGAAAGCACCCAGGCAGGGGTGGTACTCATCTCAGAGGAATTATATCACTCCTTAATGGAGTATTTTCCCCAGTAATTAAAAGAAATGAAAAAAATAATAAATAAATAAATAAAAGAAATGCCCGTCCTCCTTCAATATTTCGGATATAGAATGACTGGAGTAAGTCCAAAGAAGCTTCCTGGTGAAGGAGGCTTCACTCCTGTCTGAATAAAAGCGTGAGCACTGAGGGAAGGGGCAGGCTAAGTGCAGACACACGCCGATGGTCAGTCTCCCCCCATGTGGGGACAGCTGGGAAGAAGCAGCACGTTCATTAAGTGCAGCAAACGCACTCCATGCAACAGTACAGCTATTCCCCGACAGTTTAAATGAACGCTAAATATCACATTTGATCTAAGTAGCAAAAATGTGACTCTCCTGAAATACACTTTCTGGTTCCTTTCAAACTACCCCAAATTACTTGCTATGGTCTAAGAACAACAGAGCACAATCAGCGATTGATTTATTAAGTACTTGCTGAAACCTATGATGGAACAAAGAGTATTTTTAAGAATTCTTAAAATTATAGATCATTTCAGCACTCATTAATGATCATCTAAAATACACACACAATTCTGGCTTCAGTATTCTTTCGGTGGGTCTATCCTAGATGTCAAGTGATGGCTTTCTGTAGAAACTCTTGGAAAAGATGGGCAGTCCTAAAACAACACAATGGCTGGCAACGTGAGGAGCTGCAGCCAGCGTCCCATCACACAGCATCGCCTTACCGTTGCGATCGGCCCATCGACGTGGTAGTCCAGGCTGAACACGTCCCACCCGGTGTCACCTGGAGAGACCTGGGGACAAACACAAACACTGCAGGCTTTCCGGCCAGTACCCTGCTTACTGCCAAAGGACCTGTCCAGTCTCCAGAGAAAGGCTCAGTAGTTCTGAGTGTCAGCTACATGAGAACTGCATCTTTTGTCAACTCCCGTACCTTCAGCACTGGAACCACAGCCACCAAGGAGGCACTCTGCAGACTTTGAATGAGTACCAAAAAATCGTTTAAAATTAGTCACTATATTTTTATAATAGAAACTCAGTCTTCTATGTCCCAAATCCTTTAGAAGTCAACATTTTAAAAACCCAACGGACCCTGCCAATGGTCCTTCATCATAGCTAAGCAGCGTACATTTCTGATACTCATTCCCTAGAGAAAATCCATCTTCTAGCAAACCGAAACACATCGATTTTCAATAAATGTTATTATTTTGATAAGCATTATTATTATATATCATCCCTGTGGCTCCTACAACATTACCAGTAATAGGGGTAAGATTTACTCCATAGTGCGCTGCCAGGCGCTGTGGCGAGCACTCGGGTTGTGTGCCCAGGGTCCCGCCCAGCATGCTCATCGACGATCAGGCCATGCAGGCAACAAATCCCCTCCCACCAGGCTAGACTACATGCACTCAAGCAAGGAGCTCACTGCCACGCAGGAGCAGGAACACGGTACCTCCAGTAGCCTCACGTCCAGTCTCTTGAGGATCTCGGGGCTATCAAACTGGGCATTGGTGGCTCTGACGGCGGTTTCAAGGATTCCAGTCAGGTTGTGCTGATACAAAGTCGTTGCTGGACGGACAAGTTCTGGTCTTAACAGATTTTTTAAAAATTAAAGAAAATGTTACTTGAATCCTTAATGAGCTTTGTAAAACTCAAAATCATAAAAAGGGTTCAAACTATAAAAACTAAAAAGACAAAAGAAACCACTACAATATGGGAATAAAAGTTTCACAAAATTAGGGGCGCCTGGGTGGCTCAGTTGGCGAGCCATCTGCCTTCAGCTCAGGTCATGATCCCGGGGTCCTGGGATTGAGTCCCACATCAGGCTCCCTGCTCAGCGGGGGAGTCTGCTTCTCCCTCTGCTCCTCCCCCTGCTCATACTCCCTCTCTCTCTAATAAATAAATAAAATCTTTTTTAAAAAAAGTTTTACAAAATTAACTGTCAGTAGGATTTCACCAAGTATTCTGGCAAGTAAAACAGTTCTTTAAATTTCGAAAACATTAATTTTGATTCCACTTAACTTGAAAATACTTACACGTGCCACACATGTTAAAAATGAAGTTTTGAACTTAAGTCTGGCCTACAGTGATGTGAACTGCTGTGACCCCGCACAGGTCCGCTGGGAAGAGAGGCCCTCATCACATCAGAGCAGCCAGGTATGCGGGCGTCATGACTGCAACAGCTAAGAATTACTGCATCATCAGCAAACACTTCTTCAGGGCTGCTAATGTCGGGGTTTCTCAACGAAAAGCTGACGTTCCTATGGCTGAGAGCTGGCCCGGTTGAGAGCACGGCTGTGTGCTGGGGGTGGGGGGTCAGCCGGTACACACTTGCCGACATAAGGGATGGAGTGTGCCACGTGGCCAACACCCCGTGTGACACTCAGGGCAGCTGGTAAGAGCAAATCCTAGGAGTTCTCACAAGGAGAAAACCTTGTTTCCTGTTTTTCTTTTCATTTTTGTGTCTATACGAGAAGGGACGTCAGCTGAGCCGACTGTGGTCTCCACCACACAACAGATGGAAACCAAGCCATCACGCTGTGTACCTCACGTTTACACAGTGACGTATTCAACTATTTCTCATCAAGACAGGAAAACCCCTGCCAATCATCCCCAGGTGTGCACGGAAGCTCCACAGCTACAAGCCTTCAGGGCAGTAAAACACAGGGCAGAGAGAAACGAAGGACCTCAGCGCCATCACTCACACATCTGAGGCCAGGGGTCAGCGGCAGGCCCCCCTCTTAAAACCATAAACCTGAAACACGCCCTATGAGATGCTCCAAATATAAAAACCTAGCATAAGGCAAATATGTTAGGTCAGCTAAGTGACCAGATCCATAATGTGACCACGGACCTCTGCATTTTGCCTTGAACTGAAAGAACGGCCTGGCCAACCTCCACCTGCACCCCCGCACCTCTCATTCCAGACGCTCACATGAACTCCCATCTAGGCCGATGGCACCTCTCCTTCACACTCTTCCCCACCCACGCTGCCAGTAGGCCCTGACCTTGCGACCAGGACTGAACCCACCAGAGGCCCCTTCTCTACTTGGGGTGCAGGAGCGAAGCACTTCCATTTGGCAGATCATCAACCCCTGCTCAAGGTGACCACACAGTTTCCCATGAGCACGAGCGTGTAGGTCAGTCATCGCTGTGTACGTCCCAAACTAGCTCCTTTCACACTGAAGATGGGACTTCTGGGTAGAAGAGGGACGGCAGGGGCCTATGTCTGAAGGAGGCCCCTCAGGAGAAACGCACATCCCTGGCTCCACCCAGAGGGACAGAGCCACTCCGCGGGTGGGCCCAGCGATCCACCTCAACCAGCTCCCTCAGGAAGTCTGAGTGCCGGGCCACTAAAACCACCGCACGACTGCACAGCCAAGGCTGGAAGACAATGCACTTTTAAGTGTTCTAAAGGGAACATCAAACAACCCCGATCTCCATTCTTCCACGTCTGAGTGAAAATCACCCACACTCGGTACGCTCGCTCACCAGCACCAGCTGGGAGCCCGGGTTGAATCCCGAGGGTCTGTCTAGAGCCGGAGCAGGACAGGCTCTGGGACAGAGGGGAGGGAAGGGGAAAGACACAGCTAATTCTAGAAGGGAAGATGCCATGAATAATGTCCCAGAACAAAACCAAAAGAGTGATAATATTTGTTTTATGGGAGTTTTTTTCCCAAGAAACAATTTAAACTAAAACTATGGGGGACAGTTCAGTCTGAAACAATAGGTTTTTTGGAACCAAGCGTGATCCCCCTGCACGCCCCTCGGACACTGGACCGTTGGCGCCACGGCATTCCCCAGGCCCACAGGCTCCTCTGGGAACGAGGCACAGAATGAGCACAAACAAAGGGGCAACTTCATCTCTTCAAATTTCATCCTACCAGTATGTTCTCCAAGAACTCAACAAGTTTTCCTCTAAACCATTTACCCTTTAAGACCATGTGCCCATGGGCCCCGAAGACTTACTTGAGCAAATCCATCAGGTGCCGAATGAAGTCGCCCTGGCCCAGCAGCAGGTACCGCCTGACGGCCTGCATATGGTCCAGCAGGCTGTACTTCTTGTTCAGCACGTCCAGCAGGTACTTGCTGGTCTCAAAGTATGCGGCGTCAATTTTCCCCCGGAACGCGTTCTCCAAATCTGTGAACAAATCTGCGGCTACAAAGAACAAAAGGAGAAATATACAGACGTATGCAATTTGTCTTTTAATAAAGATAAAACAAAAGGCTCCTATGTATAAAAGCCATTGCCAAAACCCCCCAATGGCCTCGGTGGCAGACCCAACTGGCTGCGCATGTGCTCGGGAAGGTGAGTGAGCCCCCAGCCCCAGGACGCAGACGTGCAGCCGTGTGGCCAGGAGTCACCCCTGGGAGAGGGGCCCCAACAGCAGTCTGGCACTTGCTGGATCTCAAGGTCAAGTCACCCTCTGCAGTATGACGAACCCAAAACCACACTCCAACACGCCGGTGAGCAATACAGTGCAGGGTGGGTCACCATTCAAGTGCCCACATGCACCTACAGGACACTTTGGGAAGCGGGCTGAAGAAGACACAGGATGGCACATGTGAGTATGAGCTTTGTCAACTGCGAGCCTGGCTGTAAGAGTGAGACCACGTGTTACTGCAGGTGTGCGGAAACCACGCATTACCGCGGGTGTGCGGCGTGAGACCACGCGTTACCGCGGGTGTGCGGCGTGAGGAAGCGCACGCTGCTCTCCACCAAGGTGGAGTCCGATGACGCAGTAACAGGAAGGCATGACGTGTGAGTGGTACCGTGGCATTTTTTTTTTTTTAACCGTGACCACATTTTAAGGGGCCGTGGAGGGTGGGGAGCATACTTCTATTGAACTGTGTAGTTTTAAAAATGTAAATATTACCCCCCAGAAACATTTTTACCGAACCACAACTTGAGTCACGGAGGATTTACGTTCCAGAGGAAAGGTTTAACCCTAACCAGCTCGAGCCCAGCGTGGCCAGACACCAGACACGCAACACTCCTTTTTCCCTAAGGCGTTAGGCCTCTCCCACGCTCGTTTGTAAAACTGGACTCTTTATTCTTTAGTCACACTTTCAAATATTCAAAATTTTTCACATGTAAGAAATAGAAAATCGACTTTTTCCCCCTGCTTTTGTGTTCCTAGCAGTCTTTCCAGCTTTGCGGTCTTTCAGTTTCCCAACCGTACTACTAGCCTAGCAGCAAAGAAACCCTCGTCCTGCAGACCGCAGCAGCATGGGGGACCGTGGCACAGGGTGGTCACTGCAACCAAGAGGACAGTCATGCACCTGAGCAGCAGCCACAATCCCCCACGCCCCCTGCACGTGAGCATGGGCACCACGCTCCATGCCCTGAGCTGGCTGTCTTCTCTAGGCACTAGGAAAAGGTCAAAATCTGTCAATACAATTCTCCTGCCTCTTCTTCCTTGTTCTACATCTTAAACATAGGTACTTCCCAAAAATCTGTTCTTGGACCACATCTCTCTCTTATTCTAACAACTAAACTGGGGTCTATACTTCCTAAAACGTGTATGGCTAAATTGTGTGTGTTAAGTGCACTTGGGGCAGGGAGGAGAGGCCTCTGATCCCAACAGCTGGAGCATCCTCGATGCCACGGAGCCCTGTCCTTAACCAGCATGGTGACACGGGCACTTCCCAAAGCCCTACAGCTGGCCCTGACCTCCATCTGGATTCTCAGTATAGTTTTTCCAGTACACTCTGGAGACCTCCTCCAGCAAGTCCTCTCAGACACTAAAAATCAAATTGGGCCAAAAGGTACATGAGCAGATGCTCAACACCACTCATCATCAGGGTAATGCAAATCAAACCACAGAAAGGCAGCACCTCACAACTGTCAGAATGGCCAGAATCAAAAACACAACAGGTGCTGGCGAGGATGCAAAGGGGAGCCGAGCCCTTGGGCACGGCTGGTGAGAAGGCAAACCGGTGCAGTCACTGTGGAAAACACTTTGGAGTGTCCTCAAAAAATTAAAAATAAAACTACCATATGATCCAGTAATTCCACTAGTGGGTATTTACGCAAAGAAAATGAAAAGACTAATTTGAAAAGATACGTGCACCCTATGTTCATCGCAGCATTACTTATAATACACAAGATACAGAAGCAGCCCAAGCACCCAACAACAGATGAATGGTTACAGAAAATGTGGAATACGCACACAACGGAATATGACTTAGCCTTTAAAAAGAAGGCAATCCCGCTGTGGCAACGCTGACGGGCCTGGAGAACGTTATGCCAAGGGAAATGCCGGCTGGTATCACTTGTGTGTGGAATCTGGAGCCATCCAACTCAGAGCAGGGGAGTGAGCTGGTGGCTGCAGGGCTGAGGGGAGGACAGTCCCAAGGGACAAAGGTCTAGTGCTGCCAGGTGAATAAGGTCTGGGGCTAGCGTACACCCAGCGCCTACAGCTGACCCTACAGTTCCATACACGGTCTGTCTCACTTAGCGCTTCCTTTCATTTTACTGTACATGTTCCTCTTCATCAAAGGCACAGCTATCACCACGAACAACCGTGCGAACCGTCTCGCCTACACCTGCCGTGCTGTCCCACGCACAGAGTCAGAACGAGCACGTGAGCAGCAAACGCAGCCAAGACCAGGAAGCTGTACACGTTAAGTCGGCCACGCACAAACCGCTGTGGGATTACGGGGGCGGGCGGGGGGCAGCCGATGGGGGAAACGGAAGAGGGCAGCAGCCAAGGAGGGAACCAGACGATGTTTAGAGCAGGCGGAATCTAACACAGCACTCCGAATACACTTGTCAATCCCTGCTGACCCCTGAATGAGCCTCTGGGATAGCTGCGGCCACCATCAGCAACATCTGTCTTTACTTAGCTCGGCAAACCAGAGCTACAGCATTTAAAGAAAACAGCAATATAAATTACTAAGTATAAAACAGCTACACCTCGTCCAATACTTAACTCCACATAAAAAAAGGAATGGAAAATTTGCACAGTAATATCTCATACACATCACACAATGTATTAAGGCATTTTGGATAACAATTCAGAGAATCAGTCAACCCTACTGGACGAAGGCTTCAGGCGGTACACACAGGCAGCCCCTCCACCACCATCACACTCGTACCGTCCTGGGGCGAGTCTGCAGACTTGGTCACTGCTATCATCTTTGTAGTGGGCGTCTGGTCATGACAAACCTGGTGCAAGAAATTTATTGATTTTCCTATCAAAAGGACCTGAAAAGGAAAATAGCCTAGAGTTACCTTTATATAAAAATGATTAGTCATCCAACTACTACAAATATTCATAAGCAACAAACTATTAATTAAAAACTAAAGAACAAGAATGTCTGGCATAGTATCAAGTAAATTCTAGGAACTGAAAAGACATTATTAACAAACACATATTAATAGGTCAATGTATTCAATTCATACACACTCCTAATCCTAAAATGCAGTAACACTGTGTTTAAGAAGACTGCTTCTGTCACATGATGCAGGCAGATACAAAGCCCCAAGTCTGTCTCCCGGCCTTGCCTTTCTGGACTGGTCCATTGTGATGAAGGAGGGGATCATGGATTTTCGCAAGGTATATTTGTCCTGCCACAGACGGTCTGTCTTCACCGCTGGGTCGGAGGCTACAAAAAACTGAGAGCAGAGACACAGCCATGTCAGACAGCGACCCTCGCGGCAAACTATCTGCTAAGGGCAACATCAAAGGAGTCCTCCTGGGAGCAAAGCTCTCGAGATACAGAAGACTTGCCCTTTATACAGCAAAACTTGCCTAAAGAGCATTTTGGATACATCACTCTCTAAATGGAATCACATATGTCCCAGACTTTTTAAATGAAGAATTCCCGAAGATGTACAGTCTTCACGATGAGCATCAGTGGTAACCCTCTGCTGTGTAACTTCGAGGGTCTGGGTGAGAGGGTGGAGTTCTCCTCCCTCAGTAAAAACATGCAGGCCTCTAGAGGGGAGCTGCCCCCTCCTGCCCGTGTGCAGCCCTCCACAGGCTCGCTCTTGCAGAGCCCCCAAGTCTGGAACTCAGAGGGGCCGAAGCTAACATACTCCGCTCCTGGACTGAGGGCTCCAGAGAGACCTGGACATACCAGTGGGCAGCACCCCTCTACCAAGAGCGCTGCAGGAAGTGACCTTCCCAAGAACCACCCCTGCTCAGAAGCTTCTCCACTGTCCACTGTGCTCTTCACCTTCTCTGACTCCACTGACCAGCCTGACCTCTGACAACAGAAATGGCACGGGTGTTAAGGGAGAGCTAAATTGCTAGATTCCAGCTCACCTGCTCCCACAACGAGGCCACTCTCATTTTTCAGGCAGATGTCCTAACAGAATCATGCTTTCATCTCTATAAACTCGATTTCAAATAGAGCTGCTCAGTCAAAGCCAAGTCTTAATTCTTACAGACATGCCAGACTTCCTTTCCAAATAGCCATGTCCACTGACACTCCCACAAGCAGCACGTTCCATGTTCTCATCCTTGCTCATTCCAGATTTTGCCAGTCAGTTGGTGTGCCATCTTTTTCCTCTGAACTAGGACACCTCATCAGAAACTCTCAGTTATTAATTATATCAACAGATCAAAAGGGAGGAAAGTTGACTAGATCAAGAGAGGCTGAGGAGGTATTTGAGAGCATCTTTATTTCCCAGCCTCCAGTGGTCACCAGTGGGCTTTGTTTCACCATCATGAACCTGGAGTTAAGTGCATCTGTGTTCCAAGCCATACACTTGTTATCCTTATTGGCACTCCAGGGTTCCCACTCTGGGATGACGAGAGCCTCTTCAAGCTGCGAAGTCCTTTAGACTTGAGCCGAGTTGTCTTCTTTGCTTCTAGATGCTCTAGGCTCATCTCCCTTTCTCCCTGGACCTAGACTCAGCCCCTCCTCCAAGGAGCCCCAGGTTCCTTTTAAATGGTACTTGGACCACAACCTCAGTACTTGGTAGTGTCTTAAGTTAGAAGCTGGATGGTTTGAGACTCGGCACGGGCCATGTTACGCATGGCAACTTGGCTCCCTAGCGGGACTGTAAAATCCAGTTAAGTCATAACATATCTGAAGTGCCTCTTTGGTGATTCTGACACAGGTTCCAAATAACCAGGTGAACAACACACAACCCTCACTAAGGAAAGTGTATCCACAGAGACGAAATGTATTTAAAGAATTTTAAAAATATTTTTAGTAATTATATAGCAATACAAAATTAATGGTTTCCTAGCAAAACATAAATAACCAAAATTAACCCAAGAAGAGAGAACTTGAAACCAGAAAGGTAAAATGTTATCACTAAGGCACAGAGCCTACTTAACTTAAAAAAAAAAAAAAAAAAAAAAAAAAAAAAGACATTCTTATGTTGAAGTATTCTAGACCACAGAAAAATATACAGAATGCTTCAGTTTATTTTATGGGTCTCATATAACACTACCAAAACCTGATAAAAATAATACCCCAAATGGGCACCTGGATGGCTCAGTTGGGTAAGTGGCTGCCTCAATTTCAGCTCAGGTCATGATCCTGGGGTCCTGAGATCGAGCCTCGTGTCAGGCTCCAGGCTCAGCACGGAGTCTGCTTGAGGATTCTCTCCCTCTCCCTCTGCCCCTTCTCTCTCTCATAAATCTTTAAAAAAAAATAATACCCAAAATGGAAAGTATAGGCCAGTTTCCTTTGTGAATACAGATGAAAAAATTATGAATAAAATAGTATCCTTGCATTACCAGAGTAAGGTATTTTTCGTCAAAGTACACTACACTTCCAATATACTACTACTTGTCTAAAGCCAAGGGAATATGTAACAAATTATAAAATAGTATCATGTAGTCATTAAAACTAAAGTTCATCCTTAACTAACACAAACCGTTCTGAGAACCAGGTGAAAAAAAACAGATTTTCTTCCCAGGAAAAAAATAGTGCATATATCCACAAAATACACTTTTATGTGCTGATATTCAGGAGTTTCAGAGATCATGCTTTACAAAAGTCTTGGTGCAGAATAGTAAAATTTAATGGCATGAAGTTTTCATTATTAAAAAAACACGTTATTTGGTTAAGCAGGAATGCAAAATAGTATGTTTCAGAAATATATTCAATGAAGGTTGAAAAGTTCTTTTTCATTATTTACTTCAAATTAAAATAAAGTAAAAAGGGTTACAAAATATCATGTATGCACAGTATCTGATACACACATAAAGAAATATACCAAAAATATTAACAGGTTATCTGCTCATGATGGGATTACTAATAAACTTTCTGTTAATATGCTCAAAAATTTTTAATTAGTAAATATTTTTAAATCAGAAAAAATATTGTCCAAAGGAACTGAGTAATTCAAACCAATGAGGGAACATAGGGTGCCAGTTAAAAAAAAAAAAAAAAAAAACTTCTCAGTAACATCACTTTTCCAAGGCAATCAGAGAAAAAAGTTTTTTTTTCTGTTCATGGAAATCTACTCCCCAGGATAAATATTTAAAGAAACAAGATTTTTAATGATGTTAAGGTCTTATATTTGATCCCTGTTAAGTCAGGCCTAGCTTAGGTGGTATGAATTATACACAGCCAATCTCCTTGTAAGTAGATATTTGAATAAAGGCCAGTATTTTTATGACCAAGAGGACGAGATCACTATTTTCAACTCAAATTTCTTATCTTTACATACAAATTGAAATTACCAAGGTATTTATTGATCTTTTTTTAAGATTTTTTTTTTATTTATATTCCCCCTTTCTAATTTTAAATACATAACTAGTGACAGCTTTGAGGGATAATCGGTACTACTATAATTAAGCTATCATCACCTGAAGATACATGTCAATTATTCCTGACAAATTTTTTAAAACACTATAAGCCCACCATGAGTAATCTAAAAGGTCACCCGACTGCTCTGTAGCCTACCGTTCAAAAGATTAGATGAACTGCATGTAAACTGTATTTATCAGTTATTCACTTAAAAGAGAAGAGCTAGTTTCTACAAACAACACACTAATTTACCCTGATAGTTGGAGTGTAGCTGGGTTTTTATCAGTAAGAGCAATAAGACAATTTATTTTAAAAGATAAAAAACTCAGACAATTCAGTTATCTTTAGAAATTATGAAAGCATCACTTCATCTGAGGGCAAAGCAGCGTGCAATCAATCTCCCAGCAAACACTGAAAGGAATAGGTACATCCTAGCATTTAATTAATCCTCTGAAAAATATATAGTTATAGAGGGAAAAAAACCAAGGCCAGAACATAATTGCTTTTATTTCATTGATGCATTTTCCACTCAAGGTTCTTTAATTTTCACCATGTGTCAAACACAGAAAGAACTGAGAAAAAAATATAACATAATTGTACCATGAATTCTCATTAACTGTTGGACAAATGCCAAGGCCTTCCTACTAAAACCAGAAATGAAGAGGGTAATTTTCTTAGCAAGCAGCACAGTTTCTAAGGAACAGATCCATTATTACACACAGACCCCCACCTCCAATGTCAACAGGCAGGCAACTCCCAGGAGCCCCCACCCCCGCCACCCTGAGACAGGGAGAGAGGCTCTGGGCCCCAACGGGGGAGGACCCGAGCCGGGGAAAGGTAATGTGCGAGGTAAGTGGGTGCATCACAGCACATCAGGGGTGGAGCACAGAACTGCCAGATATTTTATATGGCAAACTTTTAAATTCAATAATTCTTAGCAAAAGTATAAAAGAAACAGAGTAACAAGAGCGCTGAATGCATCCACAGATATCTCGAAAAGCAGTCACTGCATTCTCTCTGGTTCATTCACTGACCTTCCAATCCAAGGACGTAGATTTTCAGTTTTAGAGCATCTAAGTAAACATCTGGAGCAAGTTTGAAAATTTTCTAACTTTCTGAAAGCAAAAGACCTTACTTTTACCTTTGCCCTTCTTTTCTTGCTCCTAGTTGAAGCCCCTCACCTGTTGACAAGAATTATCCAAAAGACAAAAAATAAAAATAAATTAACACTGAACTATCTTGGGGCGCCTGGGTGGCTCAGTCTGCCTTTGGCTCAGGTCATGATCTCAGGGTCCTGGGATCGAGCCCCGCATCGGGCGCTCTGCTCAGCGGGGAGTCGCTTCTCCCTCTCCCTGTCTCCCACTCGTACTCTCTGGCTCTCTCTCTCTCAAATAAATAAATTATTTAAAAAAAAAAGGGAAAGAAAGAAAAAAAAAAACACTGAATTATCTTGTTCTTACCTTAAACTGGCATAATTTGCTCACCTCAATCACTAGGGAGAAAACCCATGTGAGCTACTAAAGGCCTAATAGATACAGTTTCTCTAGGTAGCACTAGTTACAAAATGAAAACCAAATGTTTTCATTTGTACTACTTTGCAACAGCCAAAAATAATTAGAAACTTCTTCTCAAATGTTGAAAGTACTTTCTAATCATTTACAATATCTATAAATTCTTAGAGTGCTCTATTTTTATCCACCTTTGCACTTCCTAACAGAGGATAAGCAAAATGCAAGTTGGATACCAGTTCCTGCTGGCTGGGCTAAAGGGTCCTACATTTTTGTGACAATTCACAGTAAAATCCCAACCGGTGGACCCAGTGGCAGTTTTTAATGATTCTATACCAGAAACAGTGAAGCTTGGAGGCCACTTGGCATTTCTGGTAAAAGAAAAAGAAGCTCCTTCTGGGGCTGCGAAACAGCCAAAGCCAGAGCAGCTGAGGCAGGACACTGACCACTGCTCAGCAGCAGGAGAGAGAGAGAGAAGCCTTTCCAGGGAACACGGTAAATCCTGGTACAGGAAGGAGCTTCCTGGAAGGACAGAACTAGACTGTAGGTAACACGAGCTCTCGAGAGCCAGCAGCAAAGAGACTGAGATCTCCTGCTCTCAGTAGGAGCCTCGTGCAAGAAAGTCGCTGAGGAGTGGGCAGCTGGGTCAGAGAAGGAAGGTCCAAGAGCTCCAGCAGGGACAGGCAAGGGCAGAGAAAGTTCCGGGTCCCACACCTGACTGGCACTCCACACGTCCCGAGGCAGGAGAAGAGCTTGCTGTACACGCTCATGCCTGTGCTGACTCTGCAGGAAACTAGCTCCCACCCACAGCAGCAGGCCCAGTCCACAACTTTTCTTGGGGGTCTTGTTCTAACTGGGGGTTCTGCAGCTGGGGTCCATGAGCACAGAATGCAGGAAGGCAGGTCTATAAATGTGGAAGGGAAGGAAGGGAATCACACTTCGACTGGCACTAACTTGTCTGAAATTTAGTTCTTCCTTCCATTATAAATGCAAAGAACAAGCTACAGTCCCCGTGACTTTGTCACCAGAAGAAATCAGATGTTCTCACATCCCCTGTGGAAAGTTGGTGCACAGATCTCAAAGTCACTAATCCTTCTTACTGAACGCGTTAATAGAAACATACACCTATTACTGCATTGCTAATTTAATACTAAATCTGGAAACACTACATGAAGTTAAACAGAGTTCTGTACCTTGTAATTTCTCTTGTACGCAGTGTTTCCTCTTCTTCATTGACGATTAACTACCCCCCCAACCCAGAGAAACGCCCAAGACGCGATTCTACAAATGACGGGGGTACGGACCACGGAGGCGTTCTGGATTCATCCCCGTCTCCCCACCCCAGCCCTAACGGCACACTCTGCACATGTCCTGCTTGAGTCCGGCTGGTGCTGCCGAGAAGCCCAGGCTTCGCTGCGCCTCCCAAACCTCCTCATGCCCACGTCAGACCCCCCTACGAGGTCCCCACGGGCAGCCAAAGGGACCGAGACTGAGAACGACCGGGCTCCACTCAGGCCGGATACATGGTAGGTATCAAGGACATCTCCAAAACCAGCAACAAGGCAGAAGCAACTCAGCAAAGGAGTTAAGTCTTAGGAGCCAGATACCACTGGCTCCCCTTCACATAATGCAGTCACCACTTTACAGTGCGAATTCAGTGGTTTTTGGTATTTTCCACAAGGTTGTGTAACCACCATCGCTATCGAATTCTAGAACATCTTCATCACCTGCAGAGAAGCCCTTCAGGCAATGACCTCCCCTCTCCCTCTCTTCCCCACCTAACCCCAGACAGCACTAATCTTCTCTCTGTCTCTATGAATTTGCCTATTCTGCACATTTCACGTAAACGAAAGCATACAATATATGACCTTTTGTGTCTGGCTTATTTTACTCAGCCTAATGGTTTCAAGATTCACCCATATCCTAGCATGCATCACAATTTCATTCCTTTTTAAGGCTGAGTATTCTATGACATGGACAGACTGCATTTTGCTTGACCACCCATTAGCCGACAGACAGTGGCACAACTTCCACTTTGGACTATCATGACAATGGATAACGCTTCTATGATGCTCCTGCACAAGTTGTAAATGAATGGGTGTGCTGGCCTCTCTTGGGGACACACTTGGAATGGCCAGGTCTGCGTGTAACTTCCCGAGGAACCGCCAGCTCTGTTCCTCAGGGGCTACACTACTCCATTCCCACCAGCACTGCATTAGGTTCCAATTTCTCCGAGTCTTCACCAACACTTGTTATGTTCTGGCTTGTTCTTTCTTCTAATACCACCCCAATGAGTGTGATACATCGGTATCCAACTGTGGTTTCGGTTCACATTTCCCTGAGGACTAATGTTTTGAATCTTTTCCTGTGCTTATTATTAAAGGCCATTTGTAGATCTTCTTTGGGAAAATCTCTACTTTGGACTTGGCCTATTTCTCAGTTGGGGTGTTTATCATTTTGCTCGAGTTGTGATAGTTCTTTATATATTCTGGAAGCTAGGCCCTTACCACATATATGATTTGCAAATACTTTCTCCCATTCTGTGGGTTATTCTTTTTACTTTCTCAATAATGTCCTTTGATGTACGTAAGTTTTTAATTCTGATGAAATCCAACTTATCTCTTTCGTTGTTAACCTTTGGTGATGTATCTAAGAAACCACTGCCCAACCCAGAGACATGAAGATTTACACCTCTGTCAATTCTACAAGCATTACAGCGTTAGGTGTGAGGTCTGTTTTGAGTTACTTTTTACACGTGGGATGCAACTGAGGCCCAAACTCATTCTTTTGTGTGTGGATAGCCAGCTATCCCAGCACCACCTGCCGAAAAGACTATTCTTTCTTCACTGAGTGGTCTCGGGGCACCTGCTAAAAACCAACTGAACAAAAATGAATGCATTGATTTCTGGACTCTCAATTCTACTCTCTCGATCTACCGGCCTATACTCATGCCAGTACCACTTCAGATTGCTGTGCCTTGTAGTACGTTGTGAAATCAGGACATGTGAGTCCTCCAACTTTGTTCTTTTTTCAAGATCTGCTGTGTGGAGATACCAGCGATTTTTTTTTTTCCATTTCAGTTACTGTACTTTTCAGCTCCAGAATTTCTTCCCTGGGTCGTTTTTTACAATTTCTGTTTATCTACATTGTGTGCTTTCTTTGGTCACAGAATGGGAGCATTTCCTTATACAGGTATTTAATAAACTTTTTTTTTTAAGATTTTATTTATTCATTTGAGACACAGAGATAGAGAGAGAGAGAGAGAAAGAGCACAAGCAGGGGGAGAGGCAGAGGGAGAGGGAGAAGCAGGCTCCCCGCTGAGCCAGGAGCCCAATATGGGGCTCGATCCCAGGACCCTGGGATCATGACCTGAGCCGAAGGCAGACACTTAACCATGTGAGCCACCCAGGCGTCCCCTAATAAACTACTTTTAAAAGAGCGGTTATAAGGCTCACATATAGCTACTTACAGTTAACCATACACTTGAAGAAATCTGATTTCACAACTAAGTTATAACTCATTACATAGCTAAGGGGAAATTAACCAACGTAGGAACTGGAGACAAAAATACCCGAATTTTAGTCATCTAAGGATCAAACACACAATTGTCTAAACAACCAAATTCTTATGGTAAATATATTATTTAGAGTAAATCAAAGAGAATCTTCCCAAAATTAATCCAAGACTTAAATGAACATTTATAAATGCATGGTTCAACGGAAAACAAAGAAGTCGAAGATCACCACAAATAAGAGAAGGGCCACAGATATCTTAGGGCCAGTGGGCATTCAAATTTTATCTAATGCTCTTCTTTAATTAATTAAGAGCAAATAACATAAGCATGCTTACCATGTGCCTGACTCAACCCCGACACATCGGCACAACCCCATGAGATTGGCACCACTATGGCACACACAGGAAAGATGTGGAAGGGCAGACTGAGAGAGGCCAAAGTACTTGCCAGGGTACAGAGCCATGAGAAACTGAAGCTGAGTCATCACACTCCAGAACCTGAGCCCCTAAGCTCTACCCAAGAGATAAAGCAGCCGGGTTATAACAAGACCCACTGCTCAGTGGTATGAGCCCACTGGCATCACAGTACTAACCATGGAAGGCTCAAAGCAAAGAAGGTAATATACTTTATGTCAAGAAGGATTCCTTTTAGCTCTATCAGTCACGATTCATTTTCGAGAAATCCTACCAGCACAACTAGTAAAGCAGACAAGCTCTTCTGGGGCACAAAGGACTAGCTGAGCAAAGTAACTAGCAAATAAAAAATATACCAATCCTGAGGATCCTAAGCCCTTCTCTAAACTCAGACCCCAAGTAAGAATATCAGTAAATATAAAACCTTAAAAAAAAAAAAAAAGATAAATCTACTATAGTACAATGTTAGTATTCAGGTAGTCTGAGGAGTGTTTTGTACAGTCCTTCTGACTTTTCTAGAAGTGTGAAATTATACAAAAAGAAAAACATTTAAGAAAAACTTTACCAATGACGCAAGATCTGAGATCAGCTGAAGTGATAGTTTTACTAATCCTAACATTGTATTCAACACACAGGAATGCTTATTTAGTATTTTTTTCTTCAAATAAACAAAACCTACAGTTGGTTTTACACATATTCTATGCCACAAGAGTTCTTCAAAATGAGTATCCCAAATGTAAGCTATCCCAATCGTAAAGAGTTTGTTTTTGTCTTACCCCAGTGAATCCATGTTCAAAAATAGTAAAGAAAACAGTCTACAGGAAGATCAGTTTGGAAGTCTGTGCCTGATTCTATCTACATTTGCCATTAATTCTCCGGTCCCACAATTAGTATCAACAAAATAAATAAATAAGCACAAATCACACAGAAAGCAGACCATCAATAAAGAACTGGTGGTACTTTCAAGGACTATTTTAAAAACACAAATGCATACAATGAATTAGTGGTATAATTAAGGACTACCTGAAAAACCTCACTGCTAGAAAATGCAAACCAAATTATTCTCAAGAAAAAAAGACAAAAGTATTACAAGTTAGAAATCAGGTACTAAATTTAAAAAAGATAATGAGCCAGTCTGTGGCTCTAACTTTTAATTGGTAGCAATATATATGCCAGTAGGGTCCAGACAACAATTCCTACCCCAACCTCTGAAGAAAATCAGGTTCAAGTCAACTGGCAGCTATTCAAAGTTAATATCACCCAAATTCATATAATTTACATATTAATTATTGGGTGGGGAAGGAGGTGGAATACAAATGTTTTATTAATAAAAAGGAGCAATTTTCATCTTTTTATAATCTTGACTTTTTTTCCTATATAAATCTTTTATTTCTAAATGTCATTCCAGGAAAATCTTGACTCTTTTATTTGGGAATGAGATAAAGTCCAATTTCAGTAAGAATTTGGGAATGCATCTATTTCCCATTAGGTGCTGCACGCTGGAATGTGGTATATACGGTAGATGTGGCAAAAGGAATGTTGGGGGAGGGTCAGCAATCGAATCTGTGACTCTCTGTACAACTCTCACAACTTTTTCCTAAGTCTGAAATAATGTGAAAATAAACAGTTAAAAGAAAAATAATTTTAAAAATGCAATCACAGACACAAGATATCCAAGTGTATAAAACCATCCCATGATTCAAGTCTAGAAAGACAGACAAATCCACTGGGAAAATGGGCAAAGGACAGGCACAGCAATTAAAATAAAAATAACCAATACACACGAAAAGCTGGCCAATCTCCCTAGTAACCAGTAAAACACATCACAGGAGATGCTGCACATCACACAGTGGAGTAAAACCCTTCCAAGAACGGAGTAGCGAGTGCTGACCAGGCTGGAGCAGCAGGAGCCACAGAGCGCCGACTGGGGGGGGGACCGGCAGGGCCATTCCAGAGCTGGAAAGGGCAGAACCAAAATTTAAAGGATGCATTCCCCAACAGCGAGCAATCCCACCTCCCAGTGCTGACCTTAGAGAAACTGGTCAATATATACAGGGAGGCATGAAAAAGGATGTTCTTTTCAAGGACGTTCAAAAGGTTTACAACTACCAAGACCAGAACCTCCATCAGAAGAGCTGCTACGTAGAAAGTGGGATGTCCACGTTAGTATGTGTAGCACTAGAGGACAATGGTAACACCACCACGGAAGGAGCCACAAGACGCGATGAGCAACCCACACCTGCACCTGGAGATGCCACTGAGTGCTTCGAAAACACCCCTCAAAACCAACCCCTATGGTTGGCTCTGCGGCCATGCTTTTTTTTTGTCCTTTAAAATTTTATTATGTTAATCACCATACATCATTAGTTTTTGACGTACTGTTCCATGAGTCATTGTTTGTGCATAAGACCCTGTGCTCCATTCAGTACGTGCCCTCTTTAATACCCATCACCAGGCTAACCCATCCCCCCACCCCCTCCCCTCTAGAACCCTCAGTTTGTTTCTCAGAGTCCATCGTCTCTCCTGGTTCGTCTCCCCCTCTGACTTACTCCCCTTCATTCTTTCCCTATCTTTTTTTTTCTTAACATATATTGCATTATTTGTTTCAGAGGTACAGATTTGTGATTCAACAGTCTTGCACAATTCACGGCGCTCACCATAGCACATACCCTCCCCAATGTCTATCACCCAGCCACCCCATCCCTCCCACCCCCCCACCACTCCAGCAACCCTCAGTTTGTTCCTGAGATTAAGAATTCCTCATATCAGTGAGGTCATATGATACATGTCTTTCTCTGATTGACTTATTTCGCTCAGCATAACACCCTCCAGTTCCATCCACGTCGTTGCAAATAGCAAGATCTCATTCCTTTTGATGGCTGCATAATATTCCGTTGTGTATATATACCACATCTTCTTTATCCATTCATCTGTCGATGGACATCTTGGCTCTTTCCACAGTTTGGCTATTGTGGACATTGCTGCTATAAACATCGGGGTGCACGTACCCCTTCGGGTCCCTACATTTGTATCTTTGGGGTAAATACCCAGTGGTGCAATTGCTGGATCGCACGTAGCTCTACTTTCAACTGTTTGAGGAACCTCCACACTGTTTTCCAGAGTGGCTGCACCAGCTTGCATTCCCACCCACAGTGTAGGAGGGTTCCCCTTTCTCCGCAGCCCCGCCAACATCTGTCATTTCCTGACTTGTTAATTTTAGCCATTCTGACGGGTGTGAGGTGGTATCTCACGGAGGTTTTGATTTGGATTTCCCTGATGCCGAGCGATGTGGAGCACTTTTTCACGTGTCTGTGCGGCCATGCTTGTTTTAAAAGCCACTGGCTCCAGCACGACTGGTCTATCAGGAAACTACGGGAGCACAATGCGAATTTCATGACTGCTTCCATCAAGTTCATCCACGAGAAACTAGGGAGACCAGGAACCCAGCACAGGGGGTGCACGAATCGCAGACACCCCACACTCCACTAGCCGCATCCATCCAACCTGCGCACCCACGGCCGCAACCCCCTGCTGCGCTGCAGGTAAGCACCCCCCCACCCACGGCCACAGGCCCACAGCGCGATTCTTCAAGGTAAAGGCCATATTCACTCAGAACACAAGGACGGTGTAACCACTTAACGTGTGTCAACGATACCACACCTTCTGAGGCTCCTGTCCTGTTTTGAGTGTCACTGACAAGGGTTGTGAGTGTGCTGCCCGCCCCCCCCCCGCTCTGTGTCAGAGGACCTGTGGATTACTGTGTGATTCCGCAGAGCACAGGGTCTTCAGGAACACATACGCTGCCTTCCAGCAGAACTGTCTCTATGGGTACATGGCACATACAAATACTCCACTGAAATTGCTGGCACCAGAGAAATCCAAGTTTAGCCCATGTGGTAAAATCTTGCAGAGCCACAGAGCATGTGACACTCCCCACGAGAATGAGGGGAGGCACACGGAGACCTAGTCCCGGGCAGGGGACGGAACCTCCCGAGTTTCCCACCATTAAAACTGGGATAGTAATTTTGCACTGAGCACACACAGCTCTGCTGCTCAGAGGGAACTGGCTTTCACAGGTCTGCACAAACCATGCACGGCGTTCAAGGAAGCGTGCTGGCCTTCCCAGTGAAGGGAAAACAGCCATCACGGAGACAAGATCAAGAGAGCACGGGCGCCCACGCCTCCTGAAGCCCAGTGTGAGGCTGGAAGGGCACTCCTTACCTCATGGTAAGTGTCCTCGAGCTCCCCGTCGTAGATCCAGCGGTAAAGGAAGCTCAGCACAGGATGGGACACCAAGCTGAGAATGTGCTGCACCAGCGACCTCACGTACGGGTCTCCCGTCTTCGTGTACGCGTGCACAGCGGAGGCCAGCTCACCCCCTTTCCTTCCTGTGGGACACACGGAAAACACCCAAGTTACACTCCCCAGACACAGTTAACACAACACTCCCCAGCATGGCCAAGTAATGCAGATAGTGTGTCTGTTTCCTTACTATCACTCTGGACCTGGGAGCAGTGCTCAGCATGTCTAGGAGCCCGGAGCGCGAAGGTCTGCCCCGGGTTGCACGAGTCCGAGCGGGGCACTCACCTCCCTCCTCATGGCCACTCCCGAGCTATTCAAGAGCAAAACCCTGACTCGCTCTTCAATCTACAAAATGAACTTTCACCTTTTCTGACTGAGACACACATTAAGATTCACACTTGAGGGGCGCCTGGGTGGCTCAGTCGTTAAGCATCTGCCTTCGGCTCAGGTCATGATCCCAGGGTCCTGGGATCGAGCCCCACATCGGGCTCCCTGCTCCGCGGGAAGCCTGCTTCTCCCTCTCCCACGGCCCCTGCTTGTGTCCCCTCTCTCACTGTGTGTCTGTCAAATAAATAAAATCTTTAAAAAATTTAAAAAAAGAAGATTCACACTTGATACTGCATTCCAAGATACAAATAAATATCCATAAAAGTTCTACAGAAGAATACTCGTACTTTCCCGCTTTCTGTCTCCCTCCTGTTCTCTGCGGGTGTGATATGCTATCTCAATGTGCGGAACAGCTGCACCCTCCGGTCAGGCCACGGCTTACAGTGAGGCAGCCGGCTCTACCCCCACAGGGCCCTGTGTCCTGGGGCCACAGCTCAGCAGCAAGGCCTGGGAGTGGCAAAAATCAGGTCCAAAAACACAAGCACACAAAAGTTGGTGTTAAGAATTCAGGAAGTTAATAGACTGCTGAAAGATTTTAGGGAAGGACTGATGTGATCTGATGTGAATGAGATGCTTCCGAAGTGCCTGAGGGAGGGGCAGAGAGGTCAGACAGCCGAAGGAGCAGGAGGCCCAGGACTGGAGGGGTAAGTGAACCCTGAAAGGGGAAGACAGAGGAGCAGTCTGGTAGGAACCCACATGGGGGTGCTCAGCATCTGAGAAAACAGGCACGCTTATTCACGGTGTTCCACTGCTTTCTCTTTTTGAGGGGAGGTGCCAGGAGGTGGGGGAGGCAGGGCACGGAGGGCATGGTGATGTCAGATCCAGACATACTGGAGTTCTGGTCCTGGATCACCCAGCTGGAGGATGGCAGTAGACACGGGGCCGTGACCTAGCGGCTGACCACCAGCATCTCACTCAGCCCTCACAATCCTAAGACGTGGAGGCTATCAGTGGCCAAGCATCACAGACAAAGAGAAAAGACAAAGAGGTTCTTGGCCAAGGTAGCACAGTGAGAAAAAACGTTCAGAAGACAAGTAGAAATGGAGACCAAGACCCCAGGAGAGGCTTCAACCAGACGTGCACACTCGATAGCATGGAACACACAGCTGGTGAGCCTAGACATGGGCCATAATCTTGGGAGGAGGAAACCCCCAGGAAAGGCTGCTAGGTCAGAGACAAACAGAAGAGGCAGAGAGATGAATGGGTACAGCACTGAGGACCACAAAATCCTGAAAAACTAGACCCTTTCCTTTCTTCATTTCAGTGAAATACTAAGCTTCCACAAATACAAAGATGGGGCCGTGTTAGCAACTGGTTATTTCCCCTGTAAGTTACCTATTAGCTTGGATGTAACTGGCATACTTATGGCTGTCATTCGAAAGGATACACGAGAGCAGGCACAAAAATAAACATAGGTGACATTCCCTAAAATCTCTCTGAAATACAACAGGTCCACGAGACGCAGAACAACAGAACAACCTTGGCAGTGGTCCACCAGGGCTGCGAGAGTCTTCAGTCTTATCTTGGGGTCGTACGTCCAAACCAGCAGGCGCCGGAGTGTCAAGCTACTCTCAAGGCCCAAATTCACACCCTGGTCATCCTCTAACTGTAGCTGAGAAACAGTAAAGACGTAATGTGTAAGTACAAGTCACCAAAGAGGTCCATTGTTTCTTAATCCACGTAACGTGCACGTGAAGCAGATGTCCCCTCTGAAAGAAGAGCAGCTCCTTCAAGCTACTAGTGATATGTTTACATGGGAGACAGGACCCTGGCAATGAGCAGTACTTGCCTCTGGAATACACCGAAACTTCACGGATATCCGGACCTTACAAACACTATTAGCAAACAAATTTTTATCTTTTAAAAGTATTTATGAAGAAACAAAAATTCTATGTAGTTGCAAGTTTGTAACACTGCAAATCACAAAGAAATTAAAATACAAAGTTTACCTGGGAATGTAAAACAGAGAGCAACCGGTAGTATTCTTTCAGCTCCTGATGCAAGGCAGCACAAAAACTCTGCAGGAAAAAGTAGGTATTATGAAGCGCAACACCGTCCTCACACCAGACACGGCCTCACACGTCGGCCCGCGTGGAGCGCACAGGCACAGTGCATCACCGCGCTCTGGGCGCTCTGCGGGGTCTCACTCCTGTCAAAACGGTCCTCCGCAGGCTCCACCACCACATCTACAGTCAACAATGTCAGGGAGGCGTTACGCCTCAGCACGAACTTTGCAGAAAAGAAATGAAGAAAAAAAACAAAACAGATTACAGCTCAAAGTGAATTTACTTTAGACAATAGTCTTTTTAAGATCACATTCCTTCTAAATCTTCAGAGTTAAAATCTAAGTTTCACTAATGTTTTTAATTAGCAAAATTTAAGAACTCGCAACTCCATGCAAGTTCCTCCCAATTTTTCACTGTTGTGGTTTTTACCGTTCATTTTCCACACTCACATTATTAAAAACTTCACCGTACCTCTGTGATCTTAAATACTGCAAAGGTGTCAAATCACAAGCTGTAAAAAAGACCTTCACATAGTCCTGAGACAAGAACTTTCTAGAATGAACTCTAGGATGTAAACCCAGGCATACTCAGTGGGAAGAACCTGCAAAGGATAAAACCTGTTTTCTTTAAACATCAGCCTCCACGCTTTTCTGTATATTTTAAAGCGATACACGACCCGTCATGTGCAGGTTTATTTTAACGCATTTACGTACTCTTCTGGGTTCACACTCCACCAACAGCTACCGTGAACGATGTGCAGTGTTTGGTCATCTCTGTCGACACACACTGTGGTCTCTACTTTCCTAAGTGGACAGGATGGCTACAGTGTTCTATTATCAAAATTTCTTTATTTAAAAAGAACCCTCTTTTTAAGAATTACTTTCATAATAAGACTTTACGTAGACTAAGCACTCCCCAAAATGAATGGTGTCCTAAATGTCCTGGTAACGATGAACGTACCTGACCCACAAGTCCAAATGAACGGTCTAGACTCCTCTGGTCAGTGTATTTTCTGATTTTATTATGTAACCATCCCAACTCCGCAAGTCTGACTGTCGTATCCCTCAAAGATTTACTTAGGTTTGCCTAAAAAATAAATATATTAAGAGTTAAGAATTAACACTAGAATTTCAATTATTATTTTTCTCAATCATTTGTAGTTTCAGTGTAATTCTTAGGTTCCAACACGGAACCTAAAAGTGACTAATACACGACCAATAAAGACAAAACGAGATTCTGGGAAACAAAGGCACCAGGCACTGGAAGGGAAGTAAAAGCGGCACCACCCTGAGGGGTGACTGGTGGCGCCCCCGGCGCGGCAGGGGGCCTGTGCCCTCAGCCACCTCTTCCAACAGCTGGGAGTTGCAGAAGGCCACAACAGCAACAAGGGGCTGTGGGAAAGGAGGTTCTGGAAGGTGAAAGCAGGACAGCAGAGGCACCTTATCTGGAACCGTGTGTCGACAGCAAAGATGCCACGCTGTGCCTGTCCCTCGGGCACCTCTCGACGCCACGGCACAGAAGGCAGGAGGAGAAGGGCCCAAACACGAGCCCGCGAGCCATGAGCACACAAGAAACAGACACCGGGCCCTGACCACGCACCTGACCGGCACAGCCAGTTTTGGAGGTGCGGGCCCCGGTGCCCCAATCCCACCTTGTCACAGCTCCCAGCGGGCCTGGCTGACATCGGTCTCTCCTGCTCAAGCAGGTCTGACAGGGGCTAGTTATTGTACCTTGGCCTCCACTTTGTAACAGTTCTCTGTGTTGCTCATCTTGATGTTCTTGCCGTCTATGCCCTGGAAGACGTACAAAATGTCTCTGACAAGAGCTGCTTCGGTCACTTCCCCAGCACCTGAAAGACAGTTTTTATAAGAGAGCAATTACCAAACAACATATTTTAAGATGGAATAAATTTTAGGACACAGCTAGTTTTACGTTACGTATGACAAAATTTTAAAACTAAAAAAAATGAGCCTAAGATGGAAAAAGTATGAAGTTCTAAGAAACAAGAATTTTCTGAAAAGGATATGGACAGAATGTAATTTCTTATACAAAAAGTCTTAAAAAAAAAAAAAAAAGGGCAGTGGGGCGCATGGCTGGTGGAGCGTCCGTCTCTTGATCTCGGGGTCGTGAGTTCAAGCCCCACACTGGATGTGGAGATTACTTAAAAATAAAACCTTAAAAAATACATAAATGAACAAACAAAGCAGTATGTGGGGGCTTAATATACCATCAAGGAGCAACACACGCACAAAAAGAACAGCACTAATCAATCAGAAGGGATGGGTAACTATGTGGTAAGGCAGCACTTGGAAAACTGGGTTGTTAACACGGCACACAGACAGATGTAGGTCCGCTCTCAACCACATGAAGAGGAGCGGATAGAGTGGAAAAGTTATGATTTCCATAAACCTTGGAACAAACTAAGTCGGAATTTAGGTGTCACCCAATGACAAGGAGGCAGTGCTCAGAAATTCAAGTTATCAGTGGGAGGAAAAATGTAATGAGTATACAGGCAAGGCTGGCCCTCCCAGAACCAGGGTAGTGAGTCAGAAGGTGAGGCCAGGTTTGTATTTCAGTCGTGGAGAGAATATTCCATAAATATCAATTACATCAAACTGCTGGTAGAACTGTTCAAATGTTACCTACCTATCATTATGGACTGGTCTATCTACTTTCTCCCATCAATTACTTAGAAAGAAGTGGGAATATCCATCTGTAACTGTGGGTCTGTGTTCCCTGTAGGGCTGTTGGTTTTCCTTTGTCTGACTGAAGCTCTGTCAGCAGGTGAGTATACACTCAGGAATATTATCTCTTCCTGAAGAACTGACCCCTTCGTTGTTCTGAACGTCCCTCTGGCCCTGGCAACACTCCCACCACGGTCTCCTTTGATAGTGACACGGCCACCGTCTTCCTGCAGTCAGTGTCTACGAGATGTATTTCTCGATCCATTTACTTCCAACCTACTTGGGTCTCTGTATTTAGAATCCATCTCTTTTGAGCAGTACATAACTGTTTAAAGAGAATTTTTTAAATGTCTTTTAAATGAAGTGTCTAACCCACATACATTTCATGTGACTACGGACATGACTGGTTTAAATTTACCACTGCAGCATGCTTCCTATTCACCCTGCTCTTCTTTCTAGCTTTGCTCGTCCTCTCCTGCTCTCCTGGATGGGTAAGTACAATGTGATGTCTTTTTATCTGTTAGCTTTTATACACTACACAGGCTTGAAGGCACTGGCTAGAGATCAGGAGTCACAGAGAGAGGAGCAGAGAAGGGCACTCTTCCTGTCTGGATGCCAGCCCCCCAGCCAAAGCGCCCCCAAGCTGTCCCATGTTACGGGGCAGACAGAAGCGGTAAGTGCAGCTGCACAGGCCGGGCTCCGCGCTCTGGGCCGTGTTCCCAGGTGCACACGAGAAAGCCCTGGCCCTCGCCTTCCACGTCAGCACAGACAGCAGCCAGAGGGATTTCAGAATCTGCAGATGAGGCGCCGACAATAAAGCCCATTCCTCTATCCTCAGATGCTCGTGTTCCCAACGCTGCTATTCACAGGGCTCTCTTGAAAGAAGCTCAAACTTCCTTTTGGGACCTAGTGGAGCTTTAAGACTCTCCACGTGCCCACTTAGCCATCAAAGCAATCTTCAGTGCGTCTCTCCAACGCCCCAGGCACTGCCAGACCTCCAAGGCACGTCAGACCACACTTAGGGTTCCCAACCTCTCATCACGAGAACCACCACCACTCAGCAGCTGTAGACAAGGGCCCCTCATCCGTACTTTAAGGGAAGCG
The DNA here is from genome assembly GCF_003265705.2 of Callorhinus ursinus. Lineage (NCBI taxonomy): Eukaryota > Metazoa > Chordata > Mammalia > Carnivora > Otariidae > Callorhinus > Callorhinus ursinus. Next base: position 3,615,196 of record NW_027397141.1, read on the forward strand.
TAAATTCTAAATATACGCAAAGAGAATCCACGTTAAAGTCTGTCTTTACTCACCAGCCGCATCCCCTTCCCTCCTCGGTCTCGTCGTGTTGCGAGAAACAGTGTTTGGGAGACCTTTTGAGGTAGTGGCTTGTGAAGAAGGCTGGCTTGCAGTGAAAGTCCATGCAAGGCGTGACCCCAGCTGCTGCCGAAGACAGTCCCCCACTCCGGGAGCGTGATGAGGCTGTCTGAAAGAAGGGAAGAGCACTTCGTATCTCCGAACACCCAGTCACTCACTTGGAAGACAAACCACTGCTGGGAACTCTGCTCATGTCACCACATTAGATGATGTAATGTTAGAGACCTGCGCCAGCTGAGTGACGTCACCCTACCCCAATCCAGCAAACGACCAGTCCAAGGGCTCTTTGGGACCTTTAAGCTGGCATTCGGGCTCTTACTGGCACCTCCCACATATTTCTTAGCATAAAAATCAAAACCTATTTGACTTTTCTTTACATACACATAACATACGTTACTCATCTAAAACCACTTTGAAATTCACAACTAATTTTAACTTCAAACTTAACATCTTTCACCCGCTCAGCATTTGCTGACCAGAGAAATTAATAAAATCTGGTGTGCTGTCCCCTCTTCTGCATGCTCACTTGTCTCCCAGCATTTGCAGTGCTCGATAGGAAAAGAAATATCATAATTTGCAATTAATTTAAAAAATGTACAAATGTACAAAAAAATGTAAAGTCGAAGGCAAAAGCACAAAGGTCAAGACAGCTTTTGATGATTTGGAGAATATGTCAAAGCTGCTCTTTGCGAGGCACCTGGGTGGGTAGGTCAGTGAAGCATCTGCCTCCGGCTCAGGTCATGATCCCCGAGTCCTGGGACTGAGCCCCATGTTGGGCTCCCTGCTCAGTGGGGAGCCTGCTTCTCCCTCTCCCTCTGCCTTCCCCTCCCCCTGCTGTGTTCTCTCTCTGTCAAACAAATAAGATCTAAAAAAAAAAAGCTGCTCTTTGAAATTCTAAGAACCTGAAGCTGATTTCTGAGGACATATGTTTTGACAATTCCAACAAAAATATCGCTTCCCAGGACTGCACCCCACAAACGAGCCTCCACAGGGCAGATTGATTTACTCCGGGTGCCACACTGGTGGGCCCATCTGTCACCCACCGATGAAGTGAGAAGGAAAACAGAAACTGGAGAACAGCCCTTTCTCTTTTCTATCTTCAATGGGGAAAAAAAGTCATCAATAGTACTTGTTAAACTATGACTTTCAATGCAGTTCTAAATTTAAGAGAAAAATTCTAAAGGACCACTTTAGTTCAAAGTTCTCTATACAGTTTTTTTTTTATATCAGAACAATTATTTCAAATTCTAAGGCAAAAATGACAAAGTCTGTTGACTCCTTTAGCCAGAATACAAGTCAGAGATTAATTCTCTAGAACCTCTTCTGCTGTCTTTCTAGAACACCAGACTGCATCTATAACCCGTGTGTGACGCATACATTCAAGGTTCTACTAATGTGATGCAACTGTATTTACGTCACATGAGAACTTCCTATGATGCTATGCTTGTGTGGAACACACGTGACCATGAATCTCTATAGACACTGGTCTTCTGGAAAAATACCCATTTTATGACAGTCAGCTTTAACATGATTACACACAGAAATATGTAAAAAGACAAAGAAAAGCAAAGTTCCAAGTCCACTACTGTAAAAGCAGCTGCTTCATTCCCAACCACAAACTGCATCTCCTGCAAACATGATGCGCTCTGCCAGCACGCTGACCGTGCATTCCTGGAGCTCCTCCTCTTCATTCACGAGCACTACGCGGCACCGTAATTATCAGTCTGAAGAAGACCTCATCAGCACTTGAGAACAACACAGCTTTATTTTAGTTTACTTGTTTTTTAAATAATTCAATAAAGAGAATAGAACTCATCAGTGAAGGGGACAATATTCACTGAGAGATAAATACGGGAATACAGCAAGGGAAATGTCAATCAGTTACCTCAAAATGGAAGGCCCATCCTGTCACATTTCTGAACCAGGGCCTTTACTAGTATGTTCCTGCATTCACAGGGTACGAGTAGACCAAAAATCATTAGAGTCAACCATGACTAGAAGTGGAAGAGTTCCCACGTGAAACACGAGTTCTTGGAAAGAATAAAATCCTGAGAGGGAGCATGTCGGATACAGTGCCTAGAACATTCCCGGCACACGGAGCTCTGAAGAGTTTCAGCGCACACACAAATACCTCATCAGAAGCCTGGGGGTTCTGCTGCTGCTACCGGTTAAACGATGTGTGTGTGCAAGCCGGACCTACCCTGGAAGGAGAGACTGTGGCGTCGGGGCCGGGCCATTGACGGCGTACACACTTAGGCTGCTGACGCCACTGCTTCCCACACTGGCAGTGCCCGGGGCCGACTGGGAGCTGCGGTCCTGGTAGCTCAGCGGGAGAGTCTGGGGCCTGGCACAATAGTAGGGAGTCGAGTGCGCATCTCTTGGTAACGCTTGAGCAAATAACGCAGCGTAGCTAGAAACCTGAAAATGAAGTCCATTAAGAATACAAAGATACAGGGGCACCTGGGTGGCTCAGTCGGTTAAGCATCCAACTCTTGGTTTCAGCTCAGGTCATGATCGCATGGTCGTGAGATGGAGCCCCATGTCGGGTTCCCTGCTCAGTGGGGAGTCTGCTTGGGATTCTCCCTCTCCTTCTGCCTCTCCCCTACCCCATTCCCAATGCAGGCTCTCTCTAAAATAAATAAATAAATCTTTAAAAGAAAAAGGCACTAAGCTGCTAGAACAGAGTCTCTCACCTTGTTCGGCTGCTTGCGTGGATCTTCACTAAGGCTTAGCAAGAGGTAGAGAATTGACCATTTATTTTTCAAAACTCCCTGTTTAAAAAGAAAACATTAAAAGAACAAGTTTGCACTACTCTCCAGTTTTATCTACCTTTTTCCTAAATTATCCTTATTTCTAAAATAGAAACAGAATTTTTAAAATTCACATGGTAACAATTCTAAGTGTGCTCAATTTTCAGGTATTGCAAACAGCACTACCCCTTAGAAGCCTGGAAATAACATCTCAGTAGATCATTACCCCCTGAAAACTAACTCCAAAGTCCCTAAAGAGAACATGTTTTTGAATTACCCTATTTCAGATTCCGGAACAGCAATTCCCACTTAAAATAATTCTTAGAATAACCAACTTCCTAAACATAGTGATTATTTTTTTTAATTTTATATTATGTTATGTTAGTCACCATACAAAACATCATTAGTTTTTGATGTAGTGTTCCACGATTCATTGTTTTCATACTCCATGCAGTACATGCCCTCCTTAGTGATTACAAGAAAAATGCCATCATAAAACAGGTGAATGCTCTTCCCCCCATTTAACAAAGTGCCAGTTAGGCCATAAAAGTGCATTATAGAAAAAAAAAAAAAAGGAATTCTAAAGCACACAATGTAAGTCTCAGCATCACAAATACCTAAACTCAAAGTTCTGAAGTAAGAGTTGCCAGAACAAGTAACCCCTCGGTTTCTTCGTAAGGTTATCATATGGATTTCATTAATTTCCATTTGTCTATCACTCCACCATGATTCACAACCATTAATAGCAGCCCACCCTCAATACACTTTTTCCCAAATTTACAGAGCATTTCTACTCTATTCATATGGCCTTAACTTTTGGATGCACAAGCTAGAATACATAAATACCTTTATTTACAAAACTATGGGAAGGTTATTTACCTTACACAAGTTCTTCATTACATAAAATATGCCTTGAAAGTTTTTTTAAAGAAAAAGCTCATCTCAGGTATTTAACTTATGGTCTAACTTAAAAAATTGATTTACACCTAATTTTCCAGAAAAAATAAACTCGCCAGCCCTGACAGAGTCCTCACTCTGGTGGCAAAGAGACAGATGAGCAGATACACTTTGGTGGATACATGACATCTCAGACATGGGGGCCAGGGGGGTTCACGCAAGTGGCCCATCACTTATGAAAGGACCCCCAGAGAGGACAGGGTGTCCTAGAAGAATGGGTGATGCACGTGCAGAGGAGGGAGCAGACGCGGCCTTTTCAGGTAACTGAAGACAGAAAAACCCGGCTAAAGCCAGGCAGGAACATGGATGCTGAAAATGGAGTGAACCATCAGACAAAGGGGTCTCCTGTGTGGGACCAAGAAATGGGACAGCAGGAAGCCTCTGGACGCCTGACTCGCCCTGCTAACAGTCCCCTGGAGGCTGGGCTGCAGAGGAGACAAAACGAGATGCACAGGAAACTGCAGTCATTTGGGAGGACACAGCTTAGGGCGAGGTGGGCACTTGGTGACCCAGCATGCACCCAACCTTCACAGCCCCCTGTGGGCAGGCCCCGGGCTCCCAGGGCTCAGGGACCCTTGGGGCCTACCCGCCTGCCTGCAAAGGGCCGCTCCTCGCCAGATCCCATATCCTGGAAGGGTAGGGGCAATCAGCTAACAGCACAGCCACTTACAGGAGGCCCGCGAGGGACGTCCTCCACACGTCACCTCCTGCCACCGGCACAACCACGCGGGGACACAGGCTTTATTCTCTCCGCTCCGCAAATGACAGAAGCAAAGGTGAAAACCTTAATCACCTACTACATCACAGAGCCAAGGCCTGCCTGACTCCAAAGGGGACAGATGAGAGGCAGGCCTGAGAGGAACATTTAACAAGACTTGGGGACACAGTGGACGTGGGGAGAGAGGCAGACTCAATGTGACACTCAGGTTTCTAATTTCGGGCAATAGACAATATCATCATTCACCAAAAAGGAAAACCCAGAGGAAAGAGCAGGGGCGTGCACGGGTGGCTGTGCACGGCCGCCTGGGAGTATGAAACAAGAAAATACAAAAGTGCTCCTTTCAGGTCTGAGGGCACCGAGCCACCAGCCCCCGGGGGAGAGCGGGTACAGATGCCCATGGGCTTCGGGAAGACAGCGCAAGTGTTACCAGCGCAGCAGGAGTCCTGGGTTAGACCCACAGCTCTGGCTTGAAAAAATAATGACAACATACAGGGTGGAGAGCAGAGGAAATTGGAAAAGCGAATAAAACTGTGCACCAAAACCCCAGCAAACGGCATCTATGAAGGAGGAGGCACCATTTCTGTTAACAGAAGAACAGCCTGAAGAGCGTGTGATGCGGGGACTGTGCAGAGGTGTGCACACAGCACCGAAACAGGGACAGTGACCAGCAAGGAGCCTGAGGGCCTGGGGAGGACATGGATCCCCAGAGCCAGAGAGCAGGGCACGGGGGGGGGTGGAGGCTGTCCGCACAGCCCAGGGCCACCATGGAGCCAGCACCAAACCGCTACCTGGCAGAAGGGGTGGAGCAGCTGGGCCTCGCTGCCCGTGCCCGGTCAGCTCCAGGTGAAGCCAAGCAGGGGTGGCCCCCCACAGCCTTCAGCCCCTCAGAGCCCAGAGCCGGGCACAGAAGGGGGGGGGGGTCTGCTGGGCAACCAGCGTAAACAACTCCAGCATCACATATGTTTCAGATGCTTCTAAACCACTTCAGACCCTGTTATCTTAGATTCTGAAATCTCAAGAACACTGATTCCGACATAAAACCCCAAACGTACCAGGACACCAGAAGATCTGGAGGCCCATCAGAACAAGTAGCTTCGTAAAGCAGTTACGAACCCGTGCCGGCGACACAGCGCTTCTTCCAGTATTCAAACCCTCCCGACCATGGTCACCTCCTGCACAGGCCAGCCACCCCCCAGCCCCTGTGACCCTCCACACCCCCACGCCACCCCCTCACCACCTGCCCCTTTCTCCTGGCCCGCACCACGATGCCCTTGCTGGCCTCCCCCACCATCCCCCTCTCTCTAGCTCTGTCAGCCACAGTCCAGACCGCCGCCCAGGAATTCCAGGTCCCCTTCCCCAACATCACTCCCTCCACTTCCCAAGTCCTGCCCATGCCTCACAGGATGCACAGCCGAGAAGGGCCCTCAGTGAGAAGACAAGATAAAACATCAAAACCAGGAACTACATGTCTTAGCAAAAAGATGGGACGGCTGGGGGCGCCTGGGTGGCTCAGCGGGCTGGGCGACTGCCTTCGGCTCAGGTCATGATCCTGGGATCCCGAGATCGAGTCCCGCATCGGGCTCCCCACTCAGCAGGGAATCTGCTTCTCCCTCTGACCCCCCCTTCATGTTCTCTCTCTCTCTCTCTCATTCTCTCCCTCTCAAATAAATAAAATCTTAAAAAAAAGATGCTGTTACTCTGCACATGTTTTTCTAATTAGTTTAATTACTAGTGTTATACTATTGTGTCCTAATATCGTTCATCCTGCTTCAGCCACGCAATGAGCCAAGCTGGTTTTGGGGGTCTGTGCTAGGAAGCTGGCTGTCTAAAACACTGTTTAGGAATAAGCATTCAGTGTTCCAAACAAAATTTTGGAAAACAACCATTTTAAATTAGAAATAAAGAGAAAGACTTAAAGAGTTTAATTAGTACCAGCTTTAGGCACAGTTCAGTAAAAACCAGCGTACTTGATGAACAAAGCACGAAACTTCTGTGGATCTCTCTTCTCTATGACAGGGGGAGACAGCGAGATGAACTATGCTCCTGTCCTGTCAGAATCACAAAACTCTCACCCTATGACTCAGTTTATTTGGGTACAGGAGGGCAGAGTCTTCTATTAAAAAAAAAGGGGGGGGTTAAAAAAACAAATCACTTGTGTGCAAGTTATCAACATCCAAGCAAAAAATGTTCAAAATCAAAAATCTTTTTTCATTTATTCACTTTAAGAGCACCGATTAGGGCCTGATATCAGAACACTAACGCGCTTCCAGAAGACAAGCTCTCGCTGTTACGTGCAGTCAGAACTCCCACCAGCGTGCTTCCTCCCCGGGAGGACAGGAAGCTTCCGTACTATAAACTCAGCTGCCCATGATTCTGATGACTTTCCCCATGTGGCCTCCTTCGTCTTTCTAAGCAATGTGGCATTAAATCCAGCTAAAACTGACTTTTAATATTGACAAACTCTTAGAAAGCAAACGCAATCTACAATTAAAACCCATTACCCAAGGTAGAACAGTGAGATGTGCTAGCACAAGTCCCCGGAGGGGTGTGACGCCGCACGCCCCGCGGGACACGCGGTACCTGTGAGTGCAGCTTTCTGTGCAGGTCCGAAAACAACGCCGCGTCCGCTTCTCGTCTTTGCCGTACAACTGAAAAGTCAGAAAAGGAAAGGGGTGTGTCAACCATGTACACTGAAATCCTTCTTATGATCCTGTTTCACCCACGGTAACAGGTAACTGACGTCTGAAAAGAATCCTGAGCCTAAGAATCAAAATAACTCACCAACAAGTGACACTTTAGCTCTACAAATTTGGCCAATGCCTTTCATCTCTCTGACGTTTGTAAAATATGGACAATATGAGGCTGGAATCAAAGTTTATGAGAAAGTTAGCCAAAGCAATAGAAATGATGGGACCGTTTAGATTCTATCTACAAATATGAATAAGCAGTCCAGTGAGGCCCACTACAACCGGCTTAACTCATTAATGACTGCCTGGAAGGAGAGATGTAAAGTAAAAATACCGTGGGAATGGTAAATTCAAAGGGCAATAACCAAAACCTTTATCGTTCATGAGAGCCTGACTTGGAACCACATGTTGTAATAAGCATTTCTGTGAACATGGATAGCAAATACTAGTAAACGTCTTCAGACGCCTGCACTATAACTCACTAGTTTCCCGAAAGCCACAGTAACACGCGAGGAGCCCATGCTCTGATCCGTTCCATGAAGGATGAGGCTACACACTGGGCCCGGGCCCTGAGGGAGGAGACCCCACGCACCCACACCTGCAACACTGCACGCACCAGCCGTGCACGCAGGCCTCTCACAGGAACCCAGCCACCCCTGCCCCGGAAGAAGAGGCACCACCTTCACCATTAGCTAACAGCAGCAGGACTGGTTTCTTAAAATGTCATCAGCCAAGTTCACTTAGCCCTAAATGCTCCAACTGATTTGCAGAACGACAATAACTGGCTTGATGGCCAATACTTTTCCATATACATCAGCTAGGAACGGGTCTCGGTATGTTCTGATCTTATGGACCACATACCAGAAGTTTCATCACCCCCAATCGCATCTGCACTATCAAGTCATCCTATGCAGATAGGTAAAGCAATCTTTAAAAATGTATTGTTACAAAATGCATTCAACTAAACTAATGCAACTCAAGTCTAATATAACTTACTTCCTTTTAAAACATAGAAAAATACTCCAAATAAATACAATCATCAAGTTAAGCAAGAGATGTTCTTTCTATAGAATGAGACCGACACTAATTCATACATGCAAAATAATCATGGGACAATAAAAGAGTAAGTAATACAAATAAAAATAAACAGAATATTCACCAAAAAGTGATGTTTTATCTACCAGATTGCAAAACAAATCTTTACTTACAATGTACCCCACTCACTAATGTGAAAAATTAAGAAATCATTAGGTGTTAAATTCTGTCACACATGATGAGTTTTGTAATTTGTTTCAGTATAAAACATACTAGCATTTTATATTTTAAGTCAGCCATATAAAATGGAAAATTATTTTTGTGTTATTCAACAACTAATCTACCAAAGCCTGTAATCAAATATCAAAAATATTAAAATGTAAAACTTGCATCTAAGAATTAATGAAATACAGTAAGTGAATGGAGACCGTTACATGAGAGGACCATCATTAACACTCCACCGACAGCAGCTGAGCCACCGCAGAGCTGGGGACTACGAGGGGGTGCGGACAGTGAGGGGCACCCAAAAGAAGCGATGGACACCTGGTGGGAAGAGGCAGAAGAGCGCACTGTGTCAATACACAGCAAGCCTCCTTAAAAACGCAGAAGATACACACACATCAACTATGCATGGCTAAAGCTTTCTTCTTAAAGGAAATCCCAAGACTTCCTTGCAATAACCACTCCAACAAGGTCATTGCCAGTCCTGTGACTCTGAGTTTAGACAAACTGTTTTCTTTATTTAAATTCAATTAGCCAGCAAGTAGTACATTAGTCTCGGATGTAGTGTTCAATAATTCATCGGTTGCGTACAACACCCAGTGCTCATCGCATCACGTGCCCTCCTTAGTGCCCGTGACAAACTATTTTTAACAACTACACATATGCGTAATATGCTTACCAGGAGGCCTTGAAATGTAAATTTGCAAAGGAAATGATCTGTTAGTATAGTACCTATCAGCTGGAGTTGTCACTAATAATCCAAAATGTGAGATACTCTCAAGTCTGAAATACAAAAATAATCTAAGATGTAACAGTCATCAGGATTCAAGAAGAGTAGTGTTCGTAATTACGTTCAGTTTTACAGACAAGAAATGTAAATAAACATAAGATCTTGGAGGTTAACAGCAGGATAAATACTCCATTCGTGGCCCTCCCATAAATAATGCATCACACTCAGGAACACCACTGGATGGGTCGTTCGGGGCTGACTGCGCAGAGGCCTAACAGAGCCAAGGCAAGGCAGTCGAGCGCCACTGCCTGGCCAGCAAGGCCGCCTCCCCTCCAGCTGGGCTATGTAGCTCGCAGCATGGCACGCAGAGACCGCCGGTCAGACGCAGTGAAGGACGCACGGTGGGGGCTGGGGACCATGCCTCCAAGAAGGGAAGAAGGGACGTCCTGGAAGGCGTCATTACGGGTTGGCCAACACAGTCACAGGCCAGTCGGAAGCCCATCTTGTCTGGGCAGTTAACAGCCAGGACTTAGCAGGGAGAGCGCGCTGACCTTCACGGCAAGGCCTGCTTTGCTGGCAGCCGAAGCGGGGTATGGACAGCCCGGAGAGCTGTGAGGAGCAGGCCTCCGGAGAAAAACCACCCTCCAACTGGCACGAGACGAATTTTCCTACAGGGATCCTTCTGTGCAAAGCCTCCCTCCCTCAGACAGTCCCGAGTACAGGGAGGCGGCAGAGCCCCACCTCACACCATCAGAGAACAAACACATCAGTGACCCCATGCTAATGAATGAAAAGCTTTCTGTACCAGCTGAGAATGACAATGTTCACAAGTTCTAAAGTACTAGAAGTCTGGATGTTGACAATCAACAGAAGTAATACTGAGCTGCCTACTGCCAAGAGAATGGTCTACACTATCTGGTCAAAACGTGCATAATAAATACTGCAAACCACAAGACACACAGGAACTCACCTAAGCCCTTCGTGTCCTTCATCTCACATTAAGCTGTTACATGGTATTTAAAACAAGCCTCGGGGCGCCTGGGTGGCTCCGTCTGTGAGGCGTCCGACTCTTGATTTCGGCTCAGGTCCTGATCTCAGGGTCGTGGGATCAAGCCCCAGGTCAGGCTCCATGCTCAGCAGGGAGTCTGCTTCTCTCCCTCTCCCTCTGGCCCTCCCCTCATGCTCTCTACCTCAAATAAATAAATAAATCTTTGAAAAAAATAAAAAATAAAGCAAGCCTCTTGCACTATGTTCTAATAAAAGACACAATTAAGTTGTATTTTTAATATGTTTTTATATACACATAGCAGCACCTGTAATTACACTGTGCCTGGAACCACACGTGCACACACGTGTGTATATATATGCACGTACACAAGTTCAAGAATCCTACACACCATAGCACCAAAGAAAAATACGTACGTTCTTTCTTGATTTTTTCAGCTACAAGAAATTCATCTCTTTCAACAGTTGGGGCGAAGTTGCTGCCAATAACTCGCACAGCATACTGGAACTGCTGGGCTACGTCAGCTGCAAGGTGAACAGAAGGATGCAAATTACTGCCAGTCAGGATAAGTTCTGATCACCTCGTGTTTCCAGGCGGAGACAGTGGGCTGGGCACAGCTATCTACCTCCCACCTTCCTAAGGTTTCAACCAAGGGGACAGAGGAGCTATTAAGAAACAAAAGCAAATGAATGAATAAAACACAGTTCCATAAAACAAGAAAGGGAGACAGTAACAGGTCTGCAGTCTGAAGAATCCTAGGAGACAATGAGCTGGGCTCATAATCCTAAAAAAAGGAGCAGGGAAAGTCACAGCCCGAACACAGTCCAGAGAACTCCCGAGAAGCTCCAAGGCTGACTGGCGACCACAAAGATGGAAAACCAAAGAGGGTATTGAGAAACAAAGTGAGCCAACTAACTGAACAGACCATGTTTGCACCTCGGATCGAGAGGACGACCTAAATCCGGACGTCTGCCTCCACCCCCTTCAACAACCTCACTAAACTGAGAATAAAGAATTTTGTGTTTGTTTTTACAAAAGCAGAAACCCACAAGGGCAAAGAAAACAAGGCAGATACCACACCAAAGGGAAGTCAACCAGTGTGAAAAGCTGGAAGGCAAAAGGACTGGTGGGAACCGGTTCAGGACGGTGAGACTTGAAGTTCAATGTCCGCGTGGGAGGGGGGAAGGGGCACACAACACAAATGCCAACAAGAAACTCAGTTCCCTCTGCAGAAGCCCAGGGAGGCTCCGGAGAAGAGGGAACACCACAGCACGGAAGACGTGAATGAACTGGGGCAGAAGAGGACTGGTGGGAAGTCTGGCTGGAAAACAGACTCCTGGGTCCTCTACCCCTTCCCATTCAACCCAGACAACTACGGAGGACCTCACCCAGGCAAATCACAGAGGGTCTGGCTGAGACACTAGGACAGCAAAGGACATGAAGTAAAAGCAGCAGACTGAACTTACGGATCCCAGCCCTCCTTCCCAGACACTGGGAGTCAATATCCCTACACGGTAACACTAGCAACACCCCTACCTTCCCACTGAAGCACCATCACCGCAGGGTGCACCCCAACCTACACCAGGCAAAAACCATTAACAAGACAAAATCCCCAGACAGTCCCACAGGCACCATGCGCAGAAGTGCCTTTGCCGGTCACTGGAAAAACAAGCGAAGAGAAAATGAGCAAGGATGCAGACCTGAGCATCCAACAACAAGCCAAGCCTAGCCAAGCCTAAGTGATGCTTACAGAACGTCTGCTCACCAATTAAAGAATGCACATTTTTTTCAAATACACATGGACAGACTACACCGGGGGTCACAAAACGAACTTTATCAAATACAAAATAACTAAAATTATTCAAAGTATGCTCTCTACCAATAACAGAATTAAACCTGAAATCAGTAATAGAATGATATCTGAAAAATCCTCAACCATCTGGAAGGCAATCAACATAACACTATATAACACGATGGCCAGAGAAAGTCTCAAAGAAAATCAGAAAATATTTTGAACAGGGGCGCCTGGGTGGCTCAGTCATTAAGCGTCTGCCTGCGGCTCAAGTCATGATCCCAGCGTCCTGGGATCGAGCCCCACATCAGGCTCCCTGCCCAGCTTGGGAAGCCTGCTTCTCCTTCTCCCAATCCCCCTGCTTGTGTTACCTCTCTCGCTGCGTCTCTGTCAAATAAATAAATAAAATCTTTAAAAAAAAAATCTTGAACTCAATGAAAATGAAAATACAACACACTAAAATATTTGAGACGCAGCGGAAGCAGTGTTTAGAGAAAAAATGTAGAGTATAAAATGCTTTTATTAAAAAGGAAGATGGGTCTCAAGTCAATAATATCAGCCTACAGAATAAAATCTAGAAAAAGAAAAGCAAACTAAACTCAGACCATTAGGAAATAAAGACAAAAGCAAAAAAATCAATGAAACTTAAAACAAAAATAGGAAAAACAAAATCAGTGAAACCAAAAGCCGGTTCTTAAAAAAACAAAACAAAAAAAACCATGGAATGGAGAAACATAAATTTGTGACCAAGACAAGACAGACACAAATTTAGGAATCAAAGAGGTGATATTGCCGCTGACCCCATAGAAATTTTTGAAAATGAAGGCTAAATAACTTCTGTGGATAGCCCCTCTTCAAGGAGCTGGTATGCCGTAACACCCAGCCTGTAAGTGTGGGTGGCTCAGTGTCTTCCCATTCGAGAGGAGAACGTGGAAATGGGGAAGAGCACCAGGCAGAGGAGACATCTGACAAACACACCTCAGCCAGGTGATCAAGGTCAAGACCACAGTGACCACTGTAATGAGCGACTTAACAGGATACGCCCTGGATACCAGGTGATGAGAAGGTCACTCTGCCTCTGGGACCTTCCTCCCGAACAGAGAGAACCACAGTCTAATCACAAGGGAAAAAAAACACCAGCTAAATCCCTACTGAGACATTCTATAAAATAACTTTTAATCCTAAAAACTGTCAAGGTCCTCAAGAAAATAATAATTTTTTGAAGTCTGAGAAACTATCAGAGCCAACAGGAGCCCAAGGAGACATGACAGCTAAAGGTAACACGGTACCCTTGAAAGAACCCTACAGGAGTAAAGGGCCATCAGGTAATTAAGTGAGAAAATCTGAGGAAAGTATGTAGAGAATGCATCCTTAGATACACTCACTGGAAGAATCATACCATGCTAATGTAAGACACTAATAAAGGGAAAGGTGTGGAGTATAAGGGGACTCTCTCTGATAGTCGCAATTTTCCTGTAAATCTGTACTCATTCTAAAATAAAGCATACTGATTCTAAACCCCATCTTTCACCAATCATGATTTATCGATCTGGAATGGGGCCATGGTATCAATGTTTCCGGGGGCGCCTGGGTGGCTCAGTCGGTTAAGCAGCTCTTAATTTCGGCCCAGGTCATGAACTCAGGGTCGTGAGATCAAGCCCCGAGTTGCATTCACGTTCAGCACAGAGTCTGCTTGAGATCCTCTCTCTCCTTCTCCCTCTGCACTGCCACCCCCCACAGCTCACTCTTAAGTAAATAAATAAAATCTTTTTTAAAAATTATGTTTTTAAAGCTCTGTTTTAGGGGCACCTGGGTGGCTCAGTTGGTTAAGCGACTGCCTTCGGCTCAGGTCATGATCCTGGAGTCCCGGGATCGAGTCCCACATCGGGCTCCCGGCTCAGCGGGGAGTCTGCTTCTCCCTCTGACCCTCTCCCCTCTCATGCTCTCTGTCTCTCATTCTCTCTCTCTCAAATAAATAAGTAAATAAAATCTTTAAAGCTCTGTTTTAAAAACTTTAAAGAATAAAGCAACTTAAATGTGGGGGGAAAACAGTTTCTTCGGTAAATTCAAAAAAGAATCTCAGCCCACATCGTATAACATATAAAAATTAACTCAAATATGTCACAGTAAAAGCGTAAAACAGAAGCCTACAACACTCTTAGGGGGAAAAAAAACAACAGAAGAAGAAGTCTTCACAAAGAAGTCTTTGTGATTTGGAGTTAGACAAAGAGTTTTCACGTAAAATACCAAAATCGTGAACCATTAAAAAATGTGACACACTGGAGTCCATCCAAGATTAAAACTTTTGCTCTGCAAAGGACACTGTTAAGAGAATGAAAATACTGAGAAAACATCTGCAAAACACAACAAAGGACTTGAATCCAGATAAACAGAACTCTCAAAACACAGTAAAGGGGGGAAAAATCCAAAAACTGCCCCCCCCAAAAAAACAAAAGTTTTCAACAGACAATTCACCAAAGATGAACAGCAAAGAAACACATGACAAGATGCTCAATGAAATTCCTCATCAGGGAAACACAATTTAAAACCACAACGAGACGCCATTATTCCTCTATTGAACCGCTGCAATAAAAACAGACGGCCACCACCCAGGCGGGGAGCTCTCGGAGCTCAGGAGCTCAGGAGCTCTTCTCACACACCGGCCGGTGAGCATGAAGCCGGCACAAGCGCTCTGCCAAACATTCTGACAGTTTCTTTAAAAGCGAAGCATACACTTTCCGTGTTGCCTAGCAATCCGACTTGTAGGTATTTACTCCACAGCTGCCATCCACCTGCAAGGTGTCTCCTCGGTAGCTTGGTCACCCAGTTCCCACTTTTGCCCCCTTAAATTATCCAAGTCAGACTGATCTTTTTTTAAAACATAAACAGTATCATCGCTCTGCTTGAACCCTCCGAACACACACAGAATAAAATCCAAACTCACCAGGACAGCCTACCCGACCCGGTCCCTTGTCACTTCACTAATGCACCTCCTGCCTCTCACCTCCCAGCTGCTCTGGCTACGCACTGGCCATGCTTTGCGGTCTTACCAATCCTTGAGCACACGACACCTGCTTCCAGCTCAGACCTTGACCGTCTTCTCCCACATCTTCCCAGGACTCCTTCCACCATGTCACTTGGTTCTCCATTTAAATGTCACCTCCTCACATGGCCTTCCTATCTCAAGCACACCCAAACACACACACATGCAAGGCAAGCATATAGCACAGAATGTGTTCAGGACTTGGTGAATACAAAGGGCGTAAAAAGCAAAAGAAACCAAAAGCAAAAAGAAATAATCAGAGTGTTTCTGTGGAACCCTAACATTAGCGAGTAGTTTTAATTTTCTTCCTCATACTTTTCCACACTTTTAAAGTCTTCTAAGTGGTAAATATTAATTTTATAAATACATATTAAAAGTGGCATTGGGGTGCCTGGGTGACTCGGTTGGTTATGCGTCCAACTCTTGATCTCAGGGTTGTGAGTTAGAGCCCCACGTTGGGCTCCACACTGGGCATGGAGCCTGCTTAAAGAAAAAAAAATGTGGAAGTGGAAACTACTTGCTTACAAAGGGGTACCTGTAAAACTATTCTACTTAAAAAATACTTTTAGATTCCCATGATCCTGAGTTCTACAAAAACTAGTTTACTAACAACCTATTCAAGTACATCAGACTACTGTCTCTGCTCCAAAGTCTCATCAAGTTTTGACTTTTCTAACACTCAAACCTCCTCCACACCAGAAGCAAGCTCTCCCTCTCCCCCCACGACAGCAAATGACGGGGAGGACCTCGTGAAATGGGCTGCTTAAGGAAGGCCTCTCTGAGGAAGCTGCCCTCTGACAGGGAGGAGCCTGCCGTGTGAAAGGACACGAGGAGATGCAGAGCGCTACTGCGTACTCTGTTTCTCAAAGGACACCAACGCCAATGGGTCCTAAAATCCAAATCATAAAAGCTGAAGTCACTCCGTTGACACCCAGGTGAGGAGTTCCAGGCTGTAGCTCTTTAATGATTGGCTCAGTCCAAGATTTAAAGAGTATTCAGGGCGCCTGGGTGGCTCAGTCGTTAAGCGTCTGCCTTCGGCTCAGGTCATGATCCCGGGGTCCTGGGATCGAGCCCCGCATCAGGCTCCCTGCTCAGCGGGGACCCTGCTTCTCCCTCTCCCCCTCCCCCTGTTTGTGTTCCCTCTCTTGCTGTGTCTCTCCCTGTCAAATAAATAGATAAAATCTTAAAAAAAAAAAAAAAAGAGTACTCAAGTTTTTTTTTACCACGAAACACCTGAGGAATGCATTCTGTCCCCACCTCCAACCTGCCCTGGGTGTCGGGAGCCCGGAAGGGAAGCCAGTGCTCTGCTGCCCAGCCTCTGAGATCTCTCTGAGGAGAACCGGGCACCAACGGGTTCAAGGATACAGCATCAGACGAGTACCAGAGAGCAGACACTGTGCTGATCGCGCACACACACTCTGAAACAAGCAGGTGTTCAGAAAAACCAGGTGACGATGGAGGCGAGAGGCCGCGCGCCAGGCAGGGCTAGCACTGTGCTGCCTCCACTCAGCACACAGGGAAGTAAGCTGGCAGATGCTACACAGAAGAACAGGAAGGAATTAATTCAAGACATCAGGTTCTGGAACCAGAGATGTGGGTTCCTATCCCGGCCCTGCAATTCACTAGCTCAGTGACAGCGAGCAAACTACTTACTCTCTGCACGTCTGTCTCCTCAGCTACAAGGTGAGGGTAATAGTAAGTAGTCCAACGGTCCAGCATCACTGGGAGCTAAATCCACTAGCTCACGGTGCAAGCACAGTGTCTGGCAAGTACTTGGAAAACGTTAGCTATTTTTATTATTATTATTAATCTGAAAATGTCACTTCAATGCATGTTATGTCTACCACAGCCATTAAAACCATAACTCAACAAAGCACCCAGCTTCTGACTTCTCAGCAAGATAATTTGTTCTTCATCTTGTAGACTACACGTAGGAAACAGATGAATTCCTTCACCGGATGTGATGAGCTTTCTTCTCTAGAAAGGACCGTCTGGCAGCAGTGCAGAAGAGGGGCTGGAAGAGGTGCGACACCAGGGCAAGGAATGCGCTGGGACTGCATGGTCTCAACCGTGAAGGCTCCGAGCGCACTGAGACGTGCGGCCACGAGTTTTTAAACAACTGCTGCCTTTTATATCCCAAAAGGGTTCCACACACACTCAGATCAAAGAAAACCGAACGGAGAGATGCACGAAATCCTCGCGGCTCGGGGGAGTGCAAACACTGCAGCTGGGAGCTCTCGAGGGCTTCCCGAGGTGGCCGGGGACAGACAGTGAATGGACTGGTAAGGTCGGAGTCTGTGCCTCGCTGCTCCTTCTACATGCAGACAACGCAGCTGTCCTACAGGCCGGGACGACACGCCAGCTAAAGCACAGGGGTCCGGGCGCCTGGGTGGCTCAGTTGGTTAAGCGACGGCCTTTGGCTCAGGTCATGATCCTGGAGTCCCGGGATCGAGTCCCGCATCGGGCTCCCTGCTCAGCAGGGAGTCTGCTTCTCCCTCTGACCCTATTCCCTCTGATGTGCTCTCTCTCTCTCTCTCATTCTCTCTCTCTCAAATAAATAAATAAATAAATCTTTAAAAATAAATAAATAAATAAATAAATAAAAATAAAAAAAAAAATAAAGCACAGGGGTCCGTGGAGCTCCGGAGCCAGCCGCGCCGCGTCCCTCCGGACGCAGGTCACTGGGACGGCATGCTAGTGTGGCAAGTACCAAGCTCCCACCGACCCCTACAGAATCAGAATCTCTGCAGGCGGGGCCCACAAGATTCATTCTGAGTAAGCATCCCATGTAAACAATTCAAAGTGACAAGGTGTGAAGACTTAGCTATAGTAAGATACCCTACTGACACAACAGATACACTGCTGGGCCACCAGCGAGCCCACCGCCACCCTGCGATCTGGTTCTCCCCGACCACAGGGGATCCAATGCACAGCTCCAGCTGAACGAAAAGCAATGCTCCAAGACAAAAAAACAAAAAACATTGCTCTAGATCTGTGGTTCTCAAACTGTTTGGTCTCAGGGCCCCTTTACACTCTCAGGATTGAGGATCCTTAAAAGGATTTGTTTATTTATATAGGTTAAATCTATCAATATTTACTGTATTAGAAATTTAAACCAAGATTTTTATATATTAATTCATTTTAAAATAACAATAAGCCCACCAAGCACAACTTTAAAATGAAGCCTAAAACTCTGAAATTTCAATATGTTGACAGACATTTAGTGCACATTTCAACATCCATTTAACATAAGTTTTAATGTCTAGTTAATGTATACTGATTTCCCCATGTATACATAATCAAGGGAAGACCATAACTTATTGGGAACATCATCAAGAGTTCCTCACCGTTTTTGGAAAATCATGACACCAACAG
This sequence comes from Callorhinus ursinus, assembly GCF_003265705.2. Lineage (NCBI taxonomy): Eukaryota > Metazoa > Chordata > Mammalia > Carnivora > Otariidae > Callorhinus > Callorhinus ursinus. The sequence continues at coordinate 3,633,631 of NW_027397141.1, forward strand.
CAGTACCACTTGAGGTTCAAGAGCCAGCAAGACAAGACTCCTTCCTCTGCCCTGCAGCTCAGGACACACTCCCAGCGCTGCTACAGATCAGGGCGATCATCTTAATTCAATGCACCACGTACTGTCGTCATACCTAAGCATTGATGTTGAAATACTTACCAAATAAAAGCTCCTGTATTTGTTATCTCTTGTTAGAAAGAGGATTACGATGTATGGAAAGGAAAGTTGCCCCTGACAGAGGTGAAACACTGTAATACCAAGAACACTGTTCCAAAGACAGAAATGGCTATCTAAAGATATAAGTAAAATGTGCTCTGGGAGAGAGGCAGAGATATAGAGAGAATTTTCCAGTCACTGGCTAGCAGTATGCATTTCAAGCAAATTCTCAGGCTGGAAAGCTTGAGAAATAATGGTTATACTAACTTTATAAAAATGTCAAATACCATTAGAGTTAGGTGCTTTGTTTCTGAGGGTCCCTTCAAGCCAACTATAAAAAAATTTTAAATACTTTATGAAAAACTGATTCATAAGAAACTCCTATTAAAAGTAACAAGGGGCGCCTGGGTGGCTCAGTTAGTTAAGTGTCCAACTCTTGATTTCAGCTCAGGGCTCAGGTCATGACCTCAGGGTCCTGGGATGGAGGTCCACATCAGGCTCCCTGCTGGGCAGGGAGCCTGCTTGAGATTCTCTTCCTCTCTCTCTTGCCCCTTCCCCTGCTCCCCCTAGCTCGCTCGCTTGCTCTCTCTTGCCCCTTCCCCTGCGCCCCCTAGCTCGCTCGCTTGCTCTCTCTCTCTCAAAAAAAAAAAAAGTAACAAGTCTCAGGGAGCCTGGCTGGCTGTCATAGAGCATGCAACTCTCGACCTCAGGGTCGTGAATTCAAGCCCCACATGAGCGGAGAGCTTACGTTAAAAAAAAAAAAAAAAGCAACAAGTACCAATTATTCCTCAATACCACAGCACTGAAAAAGCAGTATTACAAAAGTATAAGGCCAACTGTGACATGACATTAGAAAAAGAATTAACCAAATGTGCTTTAATCTCCTGGAAGGGATGAAACAATCAAAAGGACCCTCAAAGTTTTTAAAAAACATTTTTTTAATTGAGAAACATCATGCTACCTCACAATAAATGGCCTTCAAAGTCCAGCTGTGACAATGGGAACAGACGGTGGTGTGGAAACTGAGGACCCGCCGGTACAATGAAACCACTGACGTCAGAGCGAGTCATAACCAACAAGCTTAACAAGCTTAGCTCTTTGTCCCCCTCCCCAGAGCCCTTCCCAGATGCTCCCAGGGCCCCGCACCGCTCTGCTCTCTTCAAGCATCTCCTCGGAGGCCCCCCCCCCCCCCCCCCCCCCCCCCCCCGTCTGCATTGCGCTTTTACCGCTAACACACCTCTACCTTGCCAGGTCTGCTCCACCAGAAGGCACCCTCCCTGCGGAATGGCTTGTCTGCGTCCGTCTGCATCACCAGCACCCGGCGTAGTGCCTGGGGTGGCGAGCCCACAGATCCGCCGGGTGAACAAAGTGACAGAGTTAAACTTCGTAAAATGGAGCAAGAACTGTGTGCAGCTGGTGTCACGTAACAGGCCAAAAAAAATCCATCTCTATCCCTTCACCCTTACCACAGAGCATCAAATAAATTATGCACCTCACTGTCACGAATCACGGAAGATCCAAATTGAGTCTAAATATTTTAAAAGTAATTTTGTTTAGAGTCTTCCGGCAAAAACTGCACAATTTTTCTGCCACATCGGGGTGAAGGAACGGTAACCCGGTTCCTCCAATTACCCAGGAAACTCCTCCACGGTGCATCCCCCACTCGCCTCTCCGCCAAACCAACACCGAGAGGGCCAGCCCGCGCCGCTTCCGAGGCACCGCGAGCCCAGACCGTCTCGACACACTGTGCAGGGCCGGGTTTGGGAAGCGGTACGTGCAGGGCGCACCCTCCGGGAGCAGCTCCGTTCAAGGGGCAACCCTCAGGCCCGAGAAGGACACTGGAGCAGGTAACGGTCGCACGCACCCCTCCGCGCCCCGCTCAAAGCCGCCGGACCCCGCTGAGCGGCAGGAAGAGGGCGCGGCTCGCCGCCAGCCGGCACCCCCCTCGGCCCGGCCCCTGCCCACCGCTCGGCCCGCGCCCTGCCCTGGCGCCCCGCTGGCTCCCCGGCCTCAGCCCCTGGACCGCGGCGCGCTGACTCAGCGCCGCCAGGGCCCGGCCTCCCGCCCGGCGCCCCGGCCTCCGCCCCGGGGGCTGCAGCACTCCGCAGGCGGGCGGGCGTAGCCCGGGGCCGCGCTGCGCCGGGGCCGCGAGCCCCCGCGGCCTCACGCGGACGGCTGGCCTCCTGGTCGTGCCCCGAGCCGCCGGCCCAGCCCCGCTACCTTCGCTCCTGCCCAAGATCCGGCAGCACAGGTTCTGCAGCAGGACGTTCGGCGACTTCTGGTCCGGGGTCGCCATCCTCGCCCGGGGCGGCCCGGGGCAGCCTGCGGAGCCCCTGCCCTCGCCCGCCCACAGGCTCCCGACGCCCCAGACAGGCTACGGCCCCGCGGGCAACGCCGGCGACGAGGCCGCCATTTTAACGGAACCCGCCGAAACCGCGCGCCTTCCCACAGTGCTCCGCTTCTTCCGGCGCTTGGGGCGCGGGTGCGCCGGCCTGAGGGCTCCCCGCTCCGTCTGCGCGCGGTCCCCGGACCACAGCCGCCAGGCTTGGAGGGTTCCGGCACCGGCGCCCCAGCCGCTCACTGCTCTAGCTACTACCCTCGATGCTCCCGGTGCTCAGACCCCCAGACACGCTCGTCCCCGCCCGCGGGTCCGG
>NW_027397141.1:3636450-3644834 GCF_003265705.2 Callorhinus ursinus
GCCCGTGGTTGGGTCGGTGCCAAGAGCACCTTTATAGTCCTTTTTTTTTTTAATGTTACTGGTTACACTTTTGGTGAAAGAAGTCTGCGTAAAAGGGGTACAAGGTTTTATGATTTGAACACGTGGCTGACACTGACACCTGCTACACTCTCTCGGTTTTCCTTAGAGCATTCTGTGGCTGCCCGCCACCTAAGCCCAGACCCTTCTCCCCCGGTCCCGGGAAACTAGTCACCAGAAGACCCCGTCAGGCAGATGAGGACCGGGAGGGCCGGGGAAGCCCTAGGGAGAGCAAAAGGTAAATCGACAGACAGTTACACAAGGCATTTTAAACTCACTTATGGAAGCTCACAGCAGGTGCAGGGAGGAGCCACGGGCACTCCGAACAGGGACCCAACCCACAAACCCACCGGTCAGAGATCTGGCAGCCAGGAGCTTCAACAGTCAGCCCCAGGGCAACATGTCCTCCACTCTGGACCAACCTGTTTCTTTCCTGAAAATTTCGAATTGAGATTAAAAGGGTTTATATCCTCAGATGGCCTGAACTACCCCAAGAAACACAGGCAACTTCCAACAAGCTAGTGAGCTGAGCGGAAGAGAAGAGTCGAGCCCCTCCCTTCCCGGGCGGGAGGAGAACAGCAAGCCTTACAAACCTGACCACCTGAGGCTTCCCGCTGGAGGTGACACCTTGACCCGAGTCCACCCAAGAAGGGCCAAGGCCCTAAAGGAACCCTATTGGCCTGGCCGTACATTTAACACCATCTTCTACCATTGGAATTCTAGGAATAGGAAAACCAGAAGAGTCACAAGGCAAGGGCCAGACTAGAGCGTGAGTGAGGCCATTGGAAGGCCAGCACCTCACACCCAGAGCAGAAGTGCAGGGTCATAGGGCGGGGTGAGGTGCTAGCTGTCCACCCTCCCAGCGGTCCTGCTGCACCTGCTGGGTTCGGAGGTAACAGAACCCGGTCACAGTCCTGACAGCAATGCCGCAAACACCCAGACCAGGCACAGAGAGGGAAGGACACTAGAGAACTCCGGGCCCAGCAGAGCAGACATGTGCTGGGGGGTGCTGACAATCATCCCCGCCACTGAAATTTACAGGAATGGGCCTTTTTCCAATTTGAAAATGGAAACACAATCAGTGGGCACATAACAGGATGTCCCAAGAATTGACAACTGGGACACCAAACTGAGGACCCTACATTTTAAAGAAAGCCACAGAAAATGGGAGGCAGATGCCGCTTCAGGATTAATAGGACATAGCCAAGCACCCGCATCCTGAAGGTCCATCCACAGCTGGGCAGTTGACCACAGAGAATGGGGGGAGGGGTTCTGGAGGTCCTGAGGCAATTTCAGGGACATCAGGACCTGTCCTGCCAGGAAACTGCAGAGGTCAGACCCCCTGCGTGGAGCCCTCGGGGAAAGTCATGTGTGTGTCCCCCAGAGGATTGGCCTGGGATGCCCACACAGAGAAGGCATCGATGGCCATTCGGGGCTGACAGTGAGGACCCCTGACAGCAAGAGTGGCCATGTGCAGAGTTAACCAAAGATGTTTAACCTCTGTCCTGAACCCCCTGTCCGGACTCCAGTTCAGGGAGTTAGAATGAGCAGTGGGAGGTGGAGGAAGAGAGAAGGACAAACGTCACCTTCTCCCGTCGTCAGGCGCCTCAGGCTGGTGAGGCCTGGCTGCACAGGGGTGGGGAAAAGCCACGAGCTTCAGACTGGATCTGACATGAAAGCTTCGAATTGACCTGGACAGAACTTTTTAAAAACTGAATAGGACTAAAAGGCCATGGGGTCACTAAGGACAAGACTGGAGGGGAGCTCCCTAACCAACTGGGGCTGCTTGCCTGGAGGGTTCAAGGGTGGCTGCACACCCGACAGGCTGAGGCTCCCCTGTGTGCTCTCAGAGCCACTGCCTGCCCTTCCCTGATCTGCCCTACATCCTAGAGAACACTGTGGACATGCCAGCTCCCGGGACAGCTGGCCTCCTGGTGGGTTCAGCCAAAGGATTCCCTGCTAGGGAACCGGAGGTCAGAAGGAGACGACCAAAGGTCTCACCCTAGAGCCTCTGCCGTCGCTTGTCCATGCCAGCAGCTGGATAGCCTCTATAACAACACCAGCTACCAGCCTACTCCTCCTTTATGTTCCAACCTCCCCTGAGCAACTCTCCTCACAGAGCTCACTCCCGCTGGAAGATTCCAGAACAGGGGATACAGTAACATCAGCTCTTCTTACTGTCTCCTCAGCCCTATGAAAAGTAGCCACTTTCCGCACTTGCTACTCTGAGTGCCTCACCTCCTCCTCCAACCCCATGTAACTAGTCCCTGTATTGGGTCCCCTGTGCTGAAATTGCTGGAGTGGTTTCTGTTTTGCAGACTTGTCCTCACTCTATAGTTCTTGCTACTAGGAATGATCCCAGGGAAGAGATCCTCCACTGGGATTCCAGGGTTAGGTTGCTCACATGTCTGAGCTCAGATAAGTTGGGATTTTTTTTAAGATTTATTTCTTCATTTATTGGAGAGAGAGAAAGTGTGCAGGGGAAGGGGCAGATGGAGAGAGAGAGAGAGAATCTCAAGCAGACTCCACGCTGAGCACAGACAACGGGGCTTGATCTCACGACCCCAAGATCATGACCTGAGCCAAAATCAAGAGTCAGACGCCCAGCTGACTGAGCCACCCAGGCACCTCTGTTGGGATCTTTTTGAAGGTGAAATCCATTCATGTTGAAGCAACAAAATGGGTTTATATTATTCATGTAGCTGCTCCTGACAGAGCGCTGGCTGAAAGCAAGACTCTGGGAAATCAAGGAGCTGCTGTAGTCAGCTAGCTTTTGGCAGCAGTGATGATACCAAGATGGTAGTGTGGGCGGCCTGGACGGGAGTGTGTCTGGAACGCCTGAGTATAGCTTAATGTGTAGTCAGAGAGCCAGGGAGCTCCAGTAGCAGCCCTAAGAGGAAGCGCTTATTCCTTTCTTTTTTTAAGATTTTATTTATTAAGAGAGAGGGAGGGAGAGTGCTGGAGTGGGGGGAGGGGCAGAGGGAGAAGGTGAGAGTCTCAGGCAGACTCTGCTCTGAGCACAGAGCCCAAAGTGGGGCTTGATCTCACAACCCTGAGATCATGACCCAAGCAGAAACCAACAGTTGGATGTCCAATCAACTGAGCCACCCAGGCGCCCCTCTTTTTTTAAGATTTTTTTATTTATCTTTAAGTAATCTCCACACCCAACATAGAGCTCGAACTCACAACCCCAAGATCAAGAGTCACACGCTCTACTGAAGGAATCTCTTGTTCTTGGACTTGCAAAAGTAGTCAGAACTGAGGACCAGACTCCAAACTTAATTGTTCCAGTTGTAAATTATCACGTAAGTTGGACACGCAGTCCTGCCAAGACTCTTCTATTAAGGGCAGGTCATTAATTGAGAAAAAGAGGGGCCCTGAGATTTGGGACAGAGACATTAGAGTAAATGTAGAACTGCAAGTCAGTTGGACCTTCCTTTTTTTTTTTTTTTTAAGATTTTATTTATTTGAGAGGGAGAGAATGAGAGATAGAGAGCACGAGAGGGAAGAGGGTCAGAGGGAGAAGCAGACTCCCCGCCGAGCAGGGAGCCACTCAGGCGCCCCCAGTTGGACCTTCTAAAGCAGAGGGTAGAACCTCCCCTCTGTACGCAGAGAATGGCCTTGAAATCCTTGATTGCCTGAAGCAATTAGAACAGATATTCTCATTAGCAAATAAATTAAAATGGAATTCCACAGGATTCAAATAATCCAAATGAAGGAATGAAAGGGTGCCCTGGAGAAACAAACAAACAAACATGACCTTCCAAATAAACCAGGCAGTAGATGTAATTAAAGCATTCCCCAGGCCGCCTGGGTGGCTCAGTCGGTGAAGCGGCTGCCTTCGGCTCAGGTCATGGTCCCAGGGTCCTGGGATGGAGCCTCGCGTCGGGCTCCCTGCTCAGCGGGGAGCCTGCTTCTCCCTCTGCCCCTTCCCCACTTGTTCTCCCTCCTCTCTCTCTCTCTCTCTCTCTCTCTCTCAAATAAATTAATAAATAAATCTTTAAAGTGTTCTGTCTTCAAAATGTCCTGCAGAGGCAAGAGTACTAATTTAGATCAGACTTTCATAAATCAGATTTAATAAAGGACCTAGTAATCACTAAATAAAGAATATATTGATGATTACCAAACTGAAAAAGAATAGAATATAGAATAAAAATTTTCATCCACAAAAAGAAATAAATATGAACATAGAACAGGAGGGGGACAAGAGAAGACATATGAAGATGGTATATTTAAGCCAAAATATCTCACAAAGTACATTGAGTCTAAGTGCCCTGGGTCCGCAGATGTCAGGTACAATTCTAGTTTCCGAGTCTCAAAGCTGCGTGCTTGCATTCTGTCCACCTGACTCCTCACTGTTGGTGTTGACCTTGACTGCGAGCCTGAGGTCGTGTTGGTCCAGTTTCTCCCGTGCAAAGTCCCTCTTTTTCTCTTCATGTCCACGCTCCACATCCCTCAGTATGATGCATCTACGTGAACTATATGAAATTGTTCTACATGCAAGATTTGTGTGTTCTCCCCCACTTATTTAAGTTTACTTCAGTCAGTATGTGCTCATGGGTATGGATTTTACGCTTTGGGTTACAGTCCCACACTACCTTTCTTGCTCACATTGCTCCAGCCTTGACCGGTCACAATGCTTTCCCTTGGCTCCTGTCTCCCTTTGACATTCCCTCATCATTTGAGTTTTTAAAAATTAACAGGTACACTTCATGTTTTGTACTACCGTTTTAGATTTATAAAAATATTGAGTAGAGAGCACCGAAAGTCCCACATAGGCACCATCCCTGGCACACAGTGTCTCCTTCTATTAATATCTTGCATCAGCGTGGTATATCTGTGACAACTCATGAACAGTATGGACACACTGTTATTAACTGAAGTCCACGGTTTACACTGGTCCAGGGCCCTGGGTGGTGGGAGATTGTGATGAGACCATACATTCCATGGTCATGCACCACCGTCTCATCTTTTCCGTAAAACGGGCCCTGGTCCGAGGCAGGGCTGTACGGGATGCCGCGGCCCACAGCTTCTGCCTGTCTCCGTGGGGTCCCTTGGCCCCCTGTGAGCAGGCTGCTCCCCACAAGAGGAGGGCAGGTCTGTCTCCCTTCGCCCTGATATAAGCTAGCTATGAAGTCCTTTTCTATTCTTTCATGTCATATTTGACATTGTAGGAAAAATGCATTCAAGCTGTCTAAATTGGAAGCCTTATGATTAATGTGGTTATCGGCACCCAACCCAGCTACTCAGATCTTCTCATGCCTGATTGACTGAAACTCATGAACAATCTTTCAAATTACAATTAATTTATAAACTGATATTCACATTTCCTTTTTGAGATCAAAATGATTTATTGCTCTGACATCAGATCAACAGAAAGAAACTCCAATTAGGCTTTGAAAACTCATATATTTCAGGAAAATGTCATTTAACCATTGTAAGTAGATGGATAAATTACTTTAGAAGTCAAGAAGTCTTTTGAGACACTGTCCTTTTGTTATCTTGTTTTATGTGCACATAGTGTTTCTTCTTACACTTTTTAAAGATTGGAATTGATTTTCAAAGGTTGACATTTGACAGGCTTTGCTATAAATATCACTAGGATTGAAGACTGTGTCTGCCTCTCTTCACGTTAGCAGGAGCCTCTACTCCCCTCTTTCCTAGAATTGTTTTTGCCTGTGTTCTTTTATCCTGTTACTTGGGTCTATATTTACAGTTTTTGAAGCATATTAAATTTCTCAGGATGGTGTTCAACTGGAACGTTGCTCCTTTGATTCTAAACGTACTCTAAATTAATTTTAAAACGCTATAAGAAAGGGAATATAAATGGCTTTTCATAGTGGGGATGAAACATCTGAGCACAGAATTCTCTTGCTGCTCCTCACAATTCCCCGTGTAATGGTGCTCTTTCCACAGACTTTTTTACTCATAAACGGGTTGAACGTTGCCATTCTGTCATCCGGGGGTGTGGTGGGGATAGGTGAATTATCTTGGTGGAAGACAGAGCAATTCTAAAATGAGCTTCATGGGGAGCCATCGAGAAGAAAGGGATGGGGGCGCCGGGCTGATGTATTTGGAAGATTAAACCTACCTCAGAGATTAAAGACAGGACGGCACCTTTCAGGCTGAAGGTGACAGTGGGTCTGGCCCGCCTGACTGGTCCGCAGGTAAACAAAGAGGGTTGTCTTCTCCTTTCCGGGCTTCTAGCCTTTGCTAAAGCTCTTGCTTGGCCAGGCTCACCCCAGAACATGGTTTGATCTCCAAGGCAGGGTTCCATGTGTGCAGTGAGTGCTCTGAGCTTCTAGGACCCAGACGGGCTCTGTCCAAACTCATGACCCCCAAGCCCCATGGGGTCAGTGCACAGAGAATGCAGTGTCCTTGAAGTGGTGGGGTCACAGGCTTCCGCTGGGCCGCCCCAGCCACCTCATGCGTGCATCCTCACTCCCGCACGGGCGCTGGGGTGGCCCGGGCACAGCTCTGCGAGCCCGGGGCTGTGCGGTCGCTCACCTCCACAACCCACAAGCCAGTCCTGGGCTCGGCTTCACGGAGGCGGAAGGGAAGCTGCAATGTGAAGGTAACAAATAACTTGCCCAAGTTCACAGCTAGGGGAGACCCAGAGTTCAAGTCCACATTGAAGACCCCGGGACTGCTGCTTTTCAGGGCTACAAAGGCGCCCCAGCTTCAAAGACATTTTTGACTGCTTACTCTATTTCGATAACCACTCGGCAATGTCTCCAGCCCTTCAGTCCTGAGGAATTCAAGGAAAGCTGCACAGGAGAAATCTGATAAGGCTTTTGAAAAAAAGAAGTTAATTAGTTTTCCGGATGATTAGAGTGCTTATTCCCCTTTTGCTTGAACAAACGCTTCGCCCGAGTTAATAATGCAGCGATGAGCCTCTCTCGGCCACAAAACCTTCAGCTGCAGGCTCTTCAAGGAGCCGCCGCGGCCGCCTGAGGCCTCCCAGGCATTTCGAATCAGGGAGCTTTGTGCTCAGTGATTGATTTGAAGCACATGAATCACTGGACGGCTCATTTATTTCTATAAATATCTATTATAAATTCCCTTGGCGGCAGCAGAACTCTGTTCATCTCTGCAGAGGGGAGAAGAGCATTTGTTCTCGGTCACATTCTCCGATTTGCTGGGCCTCACAAAACAGCTAAATGCAGCCCTGGCTGGCGGGCACAACCCCGGCCCTTCGGCCCTTGAACAGAGCAGGAGCTTGGATGCAGTCTTAAAGGCACAGCTGGTCTAGAAAAGGCAAGTCTACACAATACAAGACACAGAAGCCAAACCAAGAAAATGCCCATCCTGTGTTTTACACACCAACACTTTAATTTACACGAGCGACCCTGTCACGCGGTTCCTCGCCTGCAGGAATGCCTGGTGCATAAGGTAAATATAAGATAACCAGGTGGGGACCCCCAACCAGGGGTCACCGCACAGCCACCCTGCACAGTTTCAAAACGATGACCGCCCAGAGCCACGGAGCCACGGACAGCAGTGGCCCGTCTGCTGCTGATAAGAGCAAGTCAGTCAACTCCCCAGCCTCTTTCTAACCCGAAAACCAAAACTGCAGTATTTTATTAATTTGTGATTCTCGTTGGAAGAACCCGATGATCATGTCGCATGAAATCTGACCCGCCTCGCCATTACCCTGCTGCTTCGCCGATTTGGGAACCCTGAGCACCAAGCACTGGCATGTTACCCTTTGCATTGGAAGTGGGTTGTTTCCGTTTGCTCCATCCAAAACTGGGGCTTGGTTCTCTCCTGACAATTTTACTTAATAACTAATTCTCTATATTTGGTAGGTTTGTTTTGCTTTGTTTATAAATTCAGAAACTATTAAGTCAACATAACAATCTTAAAAGCTAATAACATCCACAAATTTAACATGCCTCATCTATGGTATACAGGATGGGGTCAGAGGTCACGGGAACGGCAGGCAAGGGAAGCAGGAGTGTGTTTGGTCCGCTTCGGCTTCCTGCAGGGGATTGGGTTTGGCTCGCCTTGCTCCAGGATGACATCCCCACTCTGATTTCAGCTGTGCAACTGTCCACCTTCTCTGACCTACAGCAGATTTCCCGGTAAAAAGCCCACTGCTTAAGCTCTATTTCCAGAATTCCCAAAAGCATTTTAGTGATGAACTAATAGGATTCCCCACCTTCCTCTGTGAAGAAAACCCAGTCAAATTCCAATGCTCTGCTCTAATTCCTGCAGGGTTTCCTTAGGTCCTCCCCCACCTCCCCCAGCACCTCCCCCACCTCCCCCACCACCTCCCCCACCTCCCCCACCTTCTCCCCCACCACCTCCCCCACCTCCCCCACCCC
>NW_027397141.1:3645234-3708831 GCF_003265705.2 Callorhinus ursinus
TCAGCTCACACAGTCTTTCTACATTTCTAAGGTTTTCCTTTGGCACCTTTTAGTCTGAAAAACTGTCTCCATATATTCACCTACAAAATTGTTTTGATTTTATTGGCAATGTTATATACACACAATTCTCTAAAAATTAATCTTTAATTCATTTAATTAATTAGCTAGTTAATGAAATTAAAGGCAAAAATAAACTATTGGGACTACACCAAAATAAGAAGGTTTTGCCCACTGAAGGAAAGGATCAACAAAATGAAAAGACAACCAACCTACTTAATGGGAGAAGATATTTGCAAATGACTTATCCAACAAAGAGTTAGTATCCAAGGGCACCTGGGCGGCTCAGTTGATTAAGAGACTGCCTTCGGCTCAGGTCATGATCCCAGGGTCCTGGGATTGAGCCCCGAATCGGGCTCCCTGCTCAGCGGGAAGCCTGCTTCTCCCTCTGCCTCTGCCCCTCCCCCTGCTTGTACGCTCTCTCTCTGTCTCTCTCTGTCAAATAAACAAATAAAATCTTTTTTAAAAAAAAGTGTTAGTATTCAAAATATATAAAGAACTGATACGATACAACTCACTTGCCAAAAAACAGATGAACAAAAAACACAAATAATCTGATGGTAAATGGGCAGAAGACCTAAATAGACATTTCTCCAAAGAGAACATCTGGATGGCCAACAGATATATGAAAAGATGCTCAACATCACTGATCATCAGGGAAATGCAAATCAAAACCACGGTGAGGGGGCGCCTAGGTGACTCGGTTGGGCATCTGCCTTCGGCTCAGGTCATGATCCCAGGGTCCTGGGATCGGGTGCCGCATCGGGCTCCCTGCTGAGCGGGAAGCCTGCTTCTCCCTCTCCCTCTGCCTCTCCTCACCATTCAGAGAGAGCTCTCTCTAGCTCTCTCTCTCTCTCGAATCAATAAAATCTTAAAAAAAAAAACACCACAGTGAGATATCACCTCACAATTGTCAGAACGGTTAGAATCAAGAAAAGAAACAACAGGTGTTTGTGAGGATGTGGGAAAAAGAGAAACATCATGCACTGTTGGTGGGAATGCAAGCTGCTGCAGCCACTGTGGAAAACAGTATGGAGGTTCCTCAAAAAATTAAAAATATAATTATCATATGACCCAGTAATTCCACTACTGGACATTTACCCAAAGAAAATGAAACGACTAATTTGAAAAGTTACAGGCACCCCTATGTTTTTTGTAGCATTATTTATAATAGCCAAGATATGGAAGCAACCCAAGTGTTCATCAATTGATGAGTGGATAAAGAAGATGTGGTATGTGTATATATATATAACGGAATATTACTCGGCCATAAAAAAGAATGAGATCTTGTCATTTGTGACAACATGGATGGACCTAGAGAGATTATACTAAGTGAAATAAGCCAGAGAAAGGCAAATATCATGATTTCACTTATATGTGGAATCTCAAAAACAAAACATGAGCCAACAAAAACCAGAAACAGACCCGTAAGTATAGAGAACAAACTGGCTGTTGCAAAGGGGGAATGGGTACACAGGTGAAAGGGATTAATGGGTACAAACTTCCAGTTATAAAACAAGTGAGTCGTGGAGATGAAAAGTACAGCATGGGAGTGTACTCAATCATATGTAATAACGTTGTATGATAACAGACGGCCACTACACTTACTGCGGTGAGCACTGTGTAATGTGTAGGATTGTGGTGCCCCTGAAACTAGTATTACATTGTATATCAACTATACTTAAATAATAAAAAATAATTAATTTTTTTCTGTTTCCAAGATAAGAATGTACATTGACAAACTGAGAAACCAGAAAAAAACACCAATTCATAACGATGGGGCATAATCCCACCCATAGGTGTAGTCACCACAAGTGGTTCAGTATCTACACACCCAGTCCTCTCCGCCACGTGCGTGTGTGAACATACACCTAGAATTATCCTACACACACTCTTCTGCGACTTCCCATTTCACTCAATATTCTACTTCATGTCTTTCTCTGTCATCAAACAGGATACAGACTATTAATGGCTGCATAATAACCTGTCCTAATGGATACATCATAATTTATGTTATTAATTTCCCTCTTCATATTCTTGGACATCCAGTTTGTTTTCAAATTTTTCTTTATTACATATAAGAAACATTAAAGCCATTTTAAAATAGCTTTGGATCCAAACCATTGGCAAAGCCTATCTGTAAAGCCAAGAATTTGGATTGAACAATTGCCCTAAGTCTTTACCAAAAACGTTTCCATGAAGCTGAATTTCTCATTCGGCCAATCTTATTAAAAGTTAGTGTGGTTTGGGGATGACTGTAGTCTTTATGTCTCCATATGACCCTTCACAGATTTGACTGGGTAGTACCATGAGGTAGAAAGGGAACGGAATTTGGAGCCAGAGAAGAGCTGTAGATCTTGGCTCTGCCATTGGCCATCTGTGTGACTATTGCAAAGGCACGTAAATGCTCTAAATTGTGGCTTCCTGGTCATACCGTGGATGGAGAAGATAAATATCCTGGATAAAATGCTACACAAACTAAACTCTTATAAATAACACCGTGCATCTGCCTTTCATTATATTTATACTCATAATGGAGAGTTATAAGTGAGACAATTTTCCTCAGCAGACCTCCCTGATGCAGGAACTATGGCCTCTGTTGTAGAAATAAGGAGACCGAGGCTCAGAGGAGTTGTGCTTTGCCCCCGAGCTCACACAGCAGGAAATGGCCAAACAGAGGCTAGAATTCATGTGTCTTCCAAGCTGATGGTCTTTCTGTTACAGCTCACCAGCTCACTACCTAATTGTACCTTTGTAACAGAAATTTAAGGTACAACTTGGAATTTAAATTTAAAATCCTTATTTGAGTAGTAATGGTCTATGAAATGCATTCATACTTCTTACTTTAACACTGTCAAAAAATTAGGAGATTAAGAACGCAATATAAAATTGTATATTAAAAATCTCAATGTAAGATTGTAATATACAATTGTATAAAATTGTATATTTAAAAAAATCTTTACCAATTGACTTTTACAATGTCACAAAGCTGCTATTTCTGTATGTTTTGTGTGTGTGTGCGTTGAGTGTCTCTCAGGAAATGATTTGGGATTCTTGTTGCAGGACATACAGTCAGAAATATTTTTGAAACTAGCATTCAATATATTTGATGCCGAAAAAACACACTCCCAATTATGGACAGGATTTCCAGATGGAAAAAGTAGTTGAGAAAATGTGTATTCCGTTCAGAATTTTCTCACCTCCATTCTGTAAACACACAGAGGACCGAACTGCCTCCTGTCGCTAGGCGCTGCACGACTTCCTGGTGCCAGGACACCCGTGGCCCTCAAGGCCCAAGATGGGCTTCAGGTGGCCAAGGAGGCCTGGGGATGCCGGTCACCACGCGGAGCATCCTCCTTGAGCCGGCCTCGTGCTGCCCTCTGCAGGCCAGACGGCTGAATTGCTACCTGAGAGGGGAACTGCAGGTTTAGTTGAATCAACCGGTTTTATAGAATAAATCTAGTAAGCATTACATCATTAGTAGAATTCTCATAATTCCACAGATAAGTCTCTTTTATACTGGCCCACAATCTTCGCCTTCCTGAGAAAAGCTACTGTTGGAAGAGTCCGTCTTGTTTGCAGAATGCTTGCAAGACTGTCCCACTCCGCCAAGGGTAAGAGAAAGCAGGAGGCAGCAGAGGGTCCGGTAAAATTCTTGGGAAAGCCTGGCCTCAAGCCCACCACTGGCTATGTGGCTCCGGGCATGTGTTAGTTCTGCCACTGTCAGCTTTCTAGTCCTTAATGTAGAACATCTTTCCCTTGCAAGATTTGGAAAGGTTTCAACCAAGCTAATGTTTAAAAATACCTGGTGAGCTTTTGAAACTCACAGCCATGAAAGTGGCTATGGAAAGTCTATTAGTAGATTCCAGTGTTTGCATTTTTTCAGGATTACACTAAAAGACCAGCAGAGAGACTCATTTCATTATGCTGAATCTATTTTAAAATGAAGCCTAATTCAGCATTACATGTGTGTGAAAATTATATTATTTCACGTATTAAAATTTAATCAAAGATAAATTGAAAAGTAGCAAAAGGCCAAAATATATAAAATTATTTCAATAGTAATAATCCCTGAGCAAAGGCCTGGTCTGCAGAGATTCATGACTCAGCGAGCAGAGATAGTTTCATCGACGTGATGCACAAACCACCCTCTAGAGCATCACTGTCCACTTGAAACGTGAGTTGCTGCTGAGATCGCATATATAAACCTTCTATAACCATGTTTCACATGTGTAACATTAATTAATTCATTTGTTAGGATTGTGTTGCTATGTATCTTCCTTCCTGAGAGGGACATTCCAGCTTCGTAGGCTGAAGCCCTAATTTTGAATCCAGCTCTGGCCGCTGAGCAAACGCCTCTCAGATGCTGGGGAGCATGTCTGAGATGGGCACATCCTAACTCAGTGGATACAGAGGCTGTATACCAGCTAATTGGCGCTACATGGTGTTAGGTCAGACTGACCTGCTCACTCGGACCCTCCCTTCCTGGCCACAGGAGAGACCGCTGCTACATTAGTCATTACTTTGACTCTGGAGTTCACTTGGATCTTGGTGCCCTCCGTCCGCACACATGGGATATGAAATACACATCCATACTGAGTTTTCGTTTTTCTAATTAAAAAGTGAATTCATGCTTATTAAAATTTTGAGCCTTGCTGAATGTGAAGCAGACCTTAATTGCATTGAAAGAGCCCCCAAAACTAAATTGTCATTGGAATTGCAGCTCACAAAAGTGGGCCAGGCCCCGCATACTGAACAGAACCAGAGTGACCACCCAATAAATAGGAGGCTTGAATGGGATCAAGAATCTTCTAACAAATTATCCAAAATGCACATGATACAAGTGCAAATCACTTATCATAACAAGAAGCAGGAAAAACAAAAAACAAAACAACGTGATTTAAGAAAAGAGAGAGAGGATGAACTTGTAATCGAACTCTTGGAGTGCATCAAATTGAATACAACCCAAGGAAGTGTCGCGAGCAGAGAACTTTTTGTTACTTGTTACAAGGAAGAAGACAGGGAGATGGCTCTCAAAGCACTGTCTCCCTGCAGGGTTAGTTTGGGAGGCTTTTATTTAGTGCCTTAGGGAGCGGGGGGCAGGGAGTTTGTCTACAGGATGGTGCATACATTGTTCAAAAGTGGTGGAAGGCTCCTCTCGCAGGAGGAGATCTTGGTATTATAGTGAACTAAAGGCAGCTTCAGGATGTCTTGGGGGGGCTTCTGTGCAGGTCCTCAGTTCCAATCCCGCTCAGACTGGCTCACATAGGGGGTTATCAGGTAAGACAGGGAGCCAGGCAGTCCCTTGGCTGGAGCCGTCCATTCTGCAAAACAAACCACATTCCCTCCCTGCTCCTGTCCCTCCCCCTCCTTCCTTCTGTTGAGAGTTTTCAGCCTCTGATTTGAGTAGCTTCCCGGTGCATCTTAGCTAAAAAACTCACATAAACTCCAAAATAAATCAGGTAGTAAAATTGTCTGGCAAGGTTTTCAAAGCAACCACAATAAAAATGCTTCAAGAAACAATTATAAGTGGTTTAAACAAATGAGAAGAATAGAAAATCTCAACAAAGAAATAGAAGTTATATAAAAAAAGGACCAAGTAGAAATTACAGGATTGAAAAATACAATAACAGAAATGAGCATAGGCTGAAGGAGCGCAGAAGTGGAGCGGTATCAGTGAACTTGAGGACTGATGGATAACTTTTACCCAATCTGAACAACAGAGGGAAAATAGACTGAAGAAGATGAACAGAACCTCAAGGTCTGTGGGACAATAACAAAGATCTGACATTCCTATTGTCAGAGTCCCAGAAGGGAAGAATAAAGAACGTGGGATTAAAAAAAGCACTTATAGGGCGCCTGGGTGGCTCAGTCGGTGAAGCGACGGCCTTCCGCTCAGGTCATGATCCTGGAGTCCCAGGATCGAGTCCCGCATCGGGCTCCCTGCTCGGCGGGGAGTCTGCTTCTCCCTCGGACCCTCTTCCCTCTCGTGCTCTCTCTCTCTCATTCTCTCTCTCTCAAATAAATAAATAAAAAATCTAAAAAAGAGAAAAAGCACTTATAGTTGAAAACTACCCAAATTTGGCCAAAGACATCAACCTACAGATTCAAGAAGCTAAGTGAACACCAATCAGGATAAACTTAAAAAAAAAAAAAAAAAATCCACACCAAGCCACATAAAAATAAAACCTCTTAAAGACAAAGGAGAAATGACGCATAACCCATTAAAAAGAACCAATGTGAGTGACAATCGATGTCTGAAGCCGCGGAGGCCCAGAGAAGGGAAGAGCCGGGAGAGAGCAAACCGTCCACCACAGCAATTGTTAAAGAGAAAACCACAGGCTGAAAATGGCGCCACTTAGGCCAAGTCCCCAAACCAGGGCTTAATATCTACGGTGATTTGCAGTTCCAACCCTCTCCTCCCCCAGAACGTAGTCTTAGTCAAGAATTTTCTGATGGGTGCCAGTGAGTCTGCCGCCTGGCCTCTCCATCCCCCTCCAAGGAAGATGAGGTAATCTGCACAACAGGACCCCTTGCCTTTCCCCCCAAAAAAACCCCTCCATTTGTACAAATCCCCAGAGCTCCCCTCTACTTGCCAGATGGGATGCTGCCCCATTCATGAAACGCTTAATAAAGCCAATTAGATCTCCAGATTAACTCGGTTGAATATTTGGTATTTAACACCTTGCACCTGGCAAAACTATCTTTCAAGAATGAAGGGGAAATGAAAACATTCTCAGACAAAGAAAACCTAAAGGAAGTTATGGGCAGCAGACCCAGCTTAAGGAATGGCTGAAAGAAACTCTGCAAATGGAAAGAAAATGATAAAAGACTGAGAATTTCAGTCTGAAAAGCAGGGCAGTGAGAGTAATAGTAATAACAGAGGTAAATATAACAAACTACCCTTTACTTCACGAATGCCTTAAGTAAGATTTGATGGCTAAGGCAAAAATTCTAACATCAGCCCATGTGCTATTCAACACAAGTAAAAGAAAGATTTAAAACACTCATATTTTTTAATGGAGAAGGTAAAAGAATCTAAATGGAAGCAAGACTCCAGCCCCTGACTTGAAGTGATAAAAATAATGGCGGTAGCCTGAGATAATTTATACGTGTATTCAAGTACACATGCAAGGTATCCACACACATGCTGTGTCTCTATATGGATTAGATACATAGGTGATAGATATACACTGTAACAGCTAGAGTGAACACTAAGAAAACCGTACAAAGTGATACACCAAAAAAAGTTAAAAATAAATTAAAATTAATTTCTAAAGAATATTCAAGTGACCCAACATAAGAAAAGAGAAAGAAAGGAACAAGAAGCAGAAGGAGCAGACACAAATAATAAAATGGCAAACCAAAGCCCTAACAATCAATAATGACCTTAAATGTAAGTGACCTAAATACCGAGTATTAAAATTAAATTAAATACAGAGATTATCAGAGTAAATAAAAACACAGTTCAATCACACACTGTCTGTAAGAAGTTCAAGTCAAATGTAATTACAGAGGTAGATGGAAAGAATAGAATGGAAAATGATATTCCATGAAAACATTAATTTTAAAAAGCAGGAGAGGCTCTATTAATATTAGATAAAGTAGACTGCAGAACAAAGAAATCACTAAGGGTAGGAAGGGACATTACATAATGAATCAAAGGATTCATCAACCAAGAATATATATAATCCTAAATATGCAGACACCAAAAAACAGAGTTTCAAGATATATGAAGCAAAAACTGACAGAGCTAAAAATAGATATAGGTAGCCAAATCCAAAACTGAAGTCGGAGACTCCAACACCCTCCTCAGTGAAGTGGCCAGAGCCAGTAGAGGGAAAATCAGGAAGGATGTGCAGGAACTAAATAGTCCCATCAACCAACAGAACCGAGCTAGTATTTTTAGACCACTGCACTCAGCAACAGTAGACTATACATGCTTTTCAATCACCACGATACACAAGCAATAATCCAGGTCACCAGCTCAACGGGACTGAAATCACAGAACATGTTCTCTACCACAATGGAATCAAACTGGAAATCAGTAACAACAGAAAGTCCACCGCATAATCTCCAACCTGTGGAAGCCAGACAACACACTTGTAAATAACCCACGAGCCAAAGAGGCCGTGCAAAAGAAATTTTGAAAATATGGAAAGTTGTATGAAAACGAACATGCAGCATATCAAAACTTGTGGGAGGCAGATAGAAAAGTGCTGGTGGGGAAGGGAAGAGCTCCAACTGCCCGCCTCAGAACAGAAGATAAGTTTCAAATCAACACTGTAAGTTCCCAACTCAAAAAAATAGACAAATAGGGCCAAAGTAATCCAAAGCAAGAAAAATGGAGAAAATAATCATGATAAAGGCAGAAATCGATACAGCTAAAAGCAGAAGAAACACAGGGAAAATCAGTGAAACACAAAGCCGGTTACTTCTTCAAAAAAATCAAAAAAATTGATAAACTTCTGGAAAGGCTGCAGTCACCAACATCAGGTATGAAACTGGTGAAAACTACGGATTCTACAGTCATCAGAGGATAACCACGGAACGCTGTGAGCAGCTTCCATTCTTACACATAAAAACTGGGAAGAAAAGGCCCAATTCTTTGAAAACCACAAACTACCAAAATTCAGCCAAAATGAAATAGATAACTTGAAGAGGGACATAACCTTTTTAAAAAGAATCCACTTGCCATTAAAATTTCAAAAAAGAAATATCCAGACCCAGATGGTTTCACTGAAAAATTTCACCAAACATTTAAAGAAAATAACAAAATTATCTCTAGAAACAGCAGAGAAGGGAAGATTTTGTGGGCCCAGTATAACCAATTAATATTCCAAAATATACAAAGAACTGGTACAACTCAATAGCAAGGAATCATCATCATCATCACCTGATTTAAAAATAGACAAAGGACGCGAATAGACATTTTTTTCACAGACGACATCCAGATGGCCAACAGGTACATGAGAAGGTGCTCAACATCACTCATCATCAGGGAGTTGCAAATCGAAACCATAAGGAGATACCACTTCACACCTATTGAATGACTATTATAAGAAAGACAAGAGGTAACAGGTGTTGGCGGGGCTGCGGAGAAAGGGGATCCCTCGTGCACTGTTGGTGGGAATGCAAGCTGGTGCAGCCACTCTGGAAAACAGTGTGGAGGTGCCTCAAAAAATTCAAAATAAAACTACAATATGATCCAGCAATCCCACTTCTGGGTATATTTCCAATGGAAATGAAATCACTCTCTCAAGGAGATATCTGCACCCCATGTTCATTGCAACATTTCACGATGACCAAGACATGGAAACAGCCTCAGTCCTCATCAATGGATGAACGCACAATGACGATGTGGTGGATATATATGTGTATATATACACACACACACTCACATACACAATGGAATATTATTCAGCCACGAAAAAGAAAGAAGTCCTGCCATTTGCAACAACATGAATGAACATGGAGGTCATCATGCTAAGTGAAGTAAGTCAGACAGAGGAGAGTAAATATTGCATATTGCATGATCTCACTTATTTGTGGAATCTAAAAAAGTCGAACTTGTAGAAACGAGTAGATTAGTGGTTATCAGGAGCTGGGGTGTCACGGAAATGGGGAGATGGTGAAAGGATAAAAACCTTCAGCTACAAGATGAATAAGTTCTGGAGATCTAACGCACAACAAGGTGATCACAGTCAACAATACCGTAACGAGTACTTGAACTTTGCTAAGCAGGAGATCTTACATGTTCCTGCCATACATCCACAAAAATATAGGAACTATGTGAGGTGGTGAATGTGTTAACTAACCTTGATGTGGTAAGCATTTCACAACGTACATCAGATCACCACATTGCACACCTTAAACTCACACAATGCTATTTATCAATTATAAAACTGGAAAAAATAAAGGATACGCATAAATTAAATAGGCAAAATGTGTCCTTCAGATTTATTTTTATCCTTTAGAATCCTACCATCTCTTAACACAGTTACATGCTCTTTTCTATAAATAAAAAATACAACAAAATATCTCAAGCAAAAGGAAAACGTCTTTTACTTTAGGTTAGATGAGAAGTACCTTGTTAGGAAATGTGCATCCTATCCACCCCACGTTCCTCCTACCATCTGGTTGAGATGAACAGAAAATGGTCTTCTGATAGTAAATCAATATCGAAGCAGGATAGAAAGAGTGTTTTATATCAGGTTTCCGTAATGCCAATGTCGACAATGCGATAATGCTTAAAAATGATGCTGCACTCCCTGCCAACAATAGACTCAAAAGTGCCATTTTGGCAAAATAAATAAAATGATGGTCAAAAAAATGCTTTTCTTCGGCAATGATCTCATAGGTCACAACACTGAAATTGAGGACATGTTTCTTGTAGAATATATGGGAGATGGTGGAAAAGAGAAGCCAGTGTCGTATGTTTAAATACTGTAGAGGGAGGTGGGGGGCGCCTGGCTGGCTCAGCCGGTTGAGTGTCTGCCTTCGGCTCAGGTCATGATCCCAGAGCCGAAGGCAGACATGGAGCCCCGCATCCGGCTCTCTGCTCAGCGGGGAGCCTGCTTCTCCCTCTGCCTCTGCCCCTCCCCCCGCTTGTGCTTGCGCTCTCAAATAAACAAATAAAATCTTTAAAAACATGTTGTAGAAGGAGGGGAAAGCGACAGGCCGGAAAGCACAGTTGATTGTGTACCTGTACGGAAGTTATCCTCACCGCAGCGCCTGAGAACGTGCCAGCCAGCGTCTTAATCCCGCTCTGAAGTGCTGGCTTGAAGAGTTCTCTCAAACACCGTCTGGATCTCCACGGTTTGGGCCCAGGCTGGGTGATTACACAACCTCCCCAGCTGACGTTAATCTGCACTGGAGCCTCAGCCCTGGGGAGAGCACAGAGACGCTCCGTGCCCCCTGTGCCCAGCCCACCTCAGGCTCGGGGGAAGAGCTGCTTCTCTCCTTCATGGGGCCCTGCACTCACCTGACTCTTGGTTACCGTTCTACTCTCCGACTCATGTCACTAAAGAGGAACCTGCACGCTTCTCGTCTTTATCCACCTGCTGTCCAGGGGCCCTGGGTGTCACCCATGGAGCCCTGGAGCCCTCCCAGCTCCCACCAGGGCCCTGGCCCAAGGTGCGCCTCTCAGGTCCCTCGGAGGCCCACTCCTCTCCCTGGGATGGCTGTGAAGTGAACCTCAAATACCTTCCCATGGCGTCCTTCCATGTTCGGGTAGGTCATTGATATTTAACTGGGCAAACAAATGCAAAGTGCAGCTAAAATGATAGCCAGCGAGCTTCTTGTTTTTATTTGGCACTCTCGGTTTATGGCGGGCCACCCCCATGGAAACTGGGGAGAGAAAGAGCTGCCCTGTCGACCTCGTAAGGCCGTGAAGAGCACGCAGCACCGTGCATGCCGAACGTCTGAGCAGGAGGATGCTGGGCCGTTGTGCCGTGGCACGCACTCCAGGGCACAAGCCACCCACAGGCTTCATAGCGGAGGTGTGGGTGTGTGTGAGACTCACCCTGCTCCCAGCCTCCCACACAGCCGCTCTGCTGGCGCTGTCCAGGCAAGTGCGGGCTCCCGGCTGCCCCCCTGGAAGCCTGTGTTCGCTTCTCGGCCAACCCGAGCTGTCCCCGCACTGGACAAACGCTCTTGGCTTGTGTCAGGAGCAACATCCCCCCCCCCCCCCCCCCCGTTCTGTGAAACGGGCTGATTGTCATCTTTGTCTCCTTCAGTGGCTCCCTCTTCTGTCAGCCTGTGGACGGGGTCTCAGGGGCCCAGAGCATCCTCTGCACACAGCATCCCCCACCCCCGGCCCACGGCTCCTGTGATTTATCCGTGGACTGTGAGTCCTGGAGGACAGAGGCCACGTTTTATTAATACCTATAACCCAATCCCGATATATTGCCATTCAATAAGTGTTCGCTATGAATAAGTAAATGAGTACTGATTAAATATGATCCAAAAGGCACTTAGGGGAGAGACCGTTCGTAAGTCATAAATATTCAGAGGAAGGGCCAAGGAGGAAGCATACTGGGGCACTTTACGGGGCTAGGAAAAGGAACCTGTACCCCTAATTTGGCTTTGTGAGATAACCTCAGTGACGAGTGATATTCGCCTGTTTGGCCTAACACCAATAACTGGAAAATGGCTGCTGCTTCAAACGGACCAGGACTCCAAGGGCCATAAATACACACACAGCGCCCTTGCTGGTGGAGGCCGGCTCTGCGGCAGCTCCCCGGTCACGGGCGCCTGACGGCTGCCAGCCCGCAGCCCCATCCCACGAGGACGGTTTGAGGGCACCTTGCGGCCGGTGCGCCGGGCCTCACTGCTGACATCAGATGGTTGCAAATCCCCTCTGTCTTCACTGCATTTTGTGTCTTGGCCACCAAGTCACTGATTCAAGACTTTTCAATCTCCCTCTTGTTAATTATAGGATAGGGAGTTTCATGAATTTACTTACCGTGAAAGCGAATGCCTCTTTCAAAAAGTACTAAATGTGCCTCTTCCAAATGAAAGGAAGTTTCCCCCGATTCAGAGATCCTGGGTCAACAGTCTATCCACTCTATTCTGATCTTCATGGTTTTACAGGACTCCATCTTGCCCTTGAAAGTTCTCACCTCCAGCCTGATGATGCTCTCTTGCTAGTCGACTTTGCTCAAGAAGCGCCAGCTACGGTGGACGAGTCTTCCGTCTGCGCTTGCCCTGCACCCTCCGCGCCCGGAACTGTGCCCCCAAGTTCCCCGGGGACCTCACCCGACTTGTCCTCGAGTGTGCGAGCGTGCTGCATGTATCTTCAATCCCTTCTTGGATGACCTGAAGTCCTCTGCTGGGCTCAGTGTACTCCAAAGCTGGGGTTTGATACGAGACCAAATCCAGTGCGTCTTCTGCCATCTGAACAACCTGCAACCACATGGGCAAACAGATCGCATCCGAGACCTGGCAGAGCCCACCTGGACTTCTCAATTTTCCAAAATGCGCTCTGAGTCGAACCTTCCTGAGTCCAAGTGGCGGAGGAACTATAGAGTCACAGGGCAAGGAAGGATCTTGACAATCACGCTGACCCATTTTCTTTCCTTCGGAGGAACTATGTCCCTGACCCAGGCAGGACGAAGCAACCCTACCTTGGAAGTCCTTCGAGGAAGGTGACCCTGAGTCTTTCTCGGCTTTCAATTCTTACTGGAATTGCTCCTTCATGACACCTGGATCCAGCAAGCCTGTCTTGGAGGAAACCTCTCCCCACCATTCACCTGAACCCCTGTGTTTATTCCCTTTATGCTTTGCTAAGTCAAGGTGCCCTCTGTGCGGGATGGCTGGCCAGCAGCCTGACGATTCCAACCCCGTCGTCTCTTTCTGTTGGCAGGTGCACAGAGCTGAGTGCTTCTGTCCCTGAGACACCACACCCACTCAGTGAGGCTGCAGCCCCCGACGTCCCTCAGGACCCGCGAGCTGCCTTCTCTAGACACAGTCATCCCAGAGCTTCACCTTCCACCCTGCACACCTGCTACGGAGAGGCTGTCTCTCACCACAAGTGCAAAAGGCCCCGCTCAGGGCAGGACAATGCTAGGTATCGGGGAGTCCCCTGGTAAACGTGACTCAGTTGGTTCATCCCCAACACAAGGCTTGGCACACTGTTCCTGTTGCAAACTCTCTGCCCATCGTGCCCCCGTGGAGACGTGAACCCAAGAACCGAATAGTTAGCCAGGAATCACTGAGTGATGTAGGCGCTGAGCACAAGGGAGGACTCCCTCAGAGCTGTGGGCATTTCCTGGTGCTCGCTCCTGGGAGACGCACCCAGAGCTGGCCCCAAGGCTGGAACCGGGCTCAGCGACAGGTGGCCAAATGGCATGTCCCTGGACAAGCCCACGGCCGGGCCATCTCGGTCTGTGGTCTCCCAGGCAGCACAGTAATGAGTGGACAAGGGGCTTGGAGCCAGGCCTGGGGTCCTTTGAAGTCTGCACAATTTATCCTTCTGGCATGAGTGTCCTCAGCTCTTGAATTTGATGTCACGAGGTTGTGACAAATGATAATGGTTTCTACTGCTATCCCTTCCAAAGATTCCTTTGGATGCTGCTTAGCACCCCCTGGTTGTGGTCACTTTAGGCTGGGGATTGTCCTTCTGGGCGTGTCTGCACTGCCAGCCTCCGATTTTCCTAAACCTTCGGGGTTTTTGGTTATTGGACTGGTTGCTTTATAACATAGCTGAGATTCATGGAATTATATAACAACACTAAAATGAAGATGGTTCTCTGTCAAGTCCATATTTTTATGAGAGTCACTGTAAGGAATATCTTTGCACCCATGATTCTGTGTTCTTTACGGCTACAAAGAAATTCACAAAGAGTGAATTTCCTTGTACTAGGGACCACGTAGGTAGTCATAGCAGCGAGGAGTGTCTTGTGTGCCGAGCGCAGTTCCAGATGCTGTACAGATACTACCTTACTTAATTCTCACAATGATCCTGTAGGGTGAGGATGACCATTATCCTTACTCTAAAGGTGAGGAAGCTAAGACAGAGAAGCTGAGTGCCCACAATCAGACAGCTGGGGACGTTCCAACCTGGGGAAGACTGGCTCAGCGTCCATGGTGGTAATCAATGCCTTCCTACTTAGAAACTACTGATCTTTCTTGAACTATGGGTCCATTCCTAATAAAGTTCTCGAAATCCTTTTTTTTTTTAGATTTTATTTTTAAGTCATCTTTACACCCCACATGGGGCTTGAGCGCACAACCCTGAGATCAAGAGTCGCATGCTCCACTGACCAAGCCAGCCAGGCGCCCCTCTAAATCCTTTCTGAACACAAATGTTCTAGAGAGATAGATAGCTCAGATCCACGAGAGATTGTGTTCTATTTTCCGTGGCCCAAGTTCTATTATGTGATGATCTTTTCCATGTGACTCTGGAAACATTCAGCGCACTGAGGATCATCTCAGTGGTGGGAGCTCTGCCTTCACACCACCCCCCTGCACTCGCGACCGTGCTTCTGATCAATCAGGTGGCAGGGCGTGTCTCCGAGGCGGTGGCACCTGCTCACACGCACCAAGCATGGCTTCCCAACTGAGCTTGACACATCCTAAACTGAAAGCCAAGAAGACCCCATTCTCATCATGTTCATGCTGAAACCTTTATCAAGTTAGAAAGTCAGAAGTTGTTTTCATGATTAAAAGACCCTTTCCTAGAGTGAGACTTTGTCATGTTAGGTTAACAACTGCAGACTTTGATCGGACGCCATGAAGACACTGCCGTGGGGATCACGAACAGATAGAGATAAAACCGGACACGGAAATCAGAGAAAATCCGATAAAGGCCAAAAGAGCTGGAGGTGCATGACAGGAGACACAATGTCACAGGAATCTGATAGAGAATTGGCTCAGGTTATGTCATAAATAGACAGGAACAGCAAGAGTTTAAAACACTGCATCTTAGAGCTTGTAACATTGATTTTACAAGTAGACATCTTGTGTGGATTTTTTTCTTTACTGACATTCATAAAAGCAGTTAATTTTATTTTATTTAAAAAATATTTTATTTATTTGACGGAGAGAGCTTGAGAGAACACAAGCAGGGGGAGAGGCAGAGGGAGAGGGAGAAGCAGGCGCTCTGTAGAACAGGGAGCCCATTGCGGGACTCGATCCCAGGACCCGGAGATCATGACCCAAGCCAAAGGCTGACGCTTCGCCGACTGAGCCACCCAAGCGCCCCAAAAGCAGTTATCTTTATTTTGCAGCATTGTGCTTTGATGGTACATTATTAAAAGATTAGCTTATCTAAATAATGTATCAGTGGTTAAATGGACTCTTTAGGGAAAAGAGAAATATCATCATGATGACTCAAGTGATGGTGTATTATGCTCACAATCAGAAGACTTAGTTGGGCCAGCAAAGCACAAAGCATGCAGATTTATCAGCATTTTAGATAAACCAAAACAGCTCCTCTGTTATGAAGAAATGTTAATTCAGATTTTATTGATTCTATAGTTTTGTCTTATTTAATCTGCTGTACATGTAAGGAGATCATACATAATTTTATACCTGTACATACTCAAGTCATAGCATCTTTTACAAATGCTTTATGGAAACTATGGAGTCACGGTACTCTTTTCTTTCCAGTGAGGTCCATATATTCTCGAGTTTGAGAAAAATTAATATGAAATAGTTTACATTTATTTTGTATCTTATATTACATGTTTAATGTTTGTACTTGTACTGTATTTTATATTAAATGTAAATGTTTGAAGTTTTGGTGCTACTCTACCTTTGGGGGTTAACAAACTTGCACATTTTTTTATTGCTGAATGTATTAAGTGATACTTATTTTGCTTCGAAAGTTCTGCCTGCCGCTAGTTGGGGTGACTAACACAACGCAGTTTGCTAAGATTCAGTCCACACGCGGGTGATGCTGGGACAGTGGTGCTGGTGTTCCAGGGAGCTTGCGAGCACTTGATCTTGCGACAGGTGTGGAAGGACTCCAGGGCCGTGGTATCACGTGCGTTCTAGTGTGTGTACAAGTGTGCATGTGTTATGGAATCATTCATACCGAACAGCCTCCAGGCATGCTCTGCACTCTTCCTGTCCTGAATTAGGTAAACAAGAATTTGCTTAATCTACTCATCACATTACATCTTCCTAAGATATCTCTTTTCTTTTATTTTCCAAACCGATAAGTAACACTTTTTCCTCCATCAGGCTTTTTGTGAAAATCTCTCTGTATGCTTAAAAATATTAGTTGCCTCCTGGGCTTTTCCTAGCCTTATTATCTATTTCTCAAGTTTGGCAACCAAAGGAATATATAAGATTTCCAGGTACAGAAATTGAGAGGAAGATATTTTCTGCTCTGTTTCCAACATCCTTCGTGATGATGCACGGCAATATTTTGTTGACATTTTTGTTGACCACAGCAGTACATTGAGTTTCGATTTCATCCGCCTGGGCCAGAATACTTCACTTGAATGCTTTGCTTAACCTCAAAGTCCCCCGTCTGCAGATAAGCCTCATCATCTCCCCACCTGCCTTCCTGCTTTGTGCCTTCTCCTTCCCATCACTTGGTGTGGAAATCCTGGCTCCACTGTGACTCCTTCTTACCCGCTTTTTATCCCCGCTTTTACCTCTTTCTCCTTCTGGGCCCCTTCCAAACCCACCCCTCCCTTTCCGCTTCCGCCGCTAGAGCTCCAGGTCATCCATCCATTTGTTCAAACGTGCATTTGGTACCTGTGATAGGGCCGGACGCTGTGCTGGGAGCAGGAACCCAAAGGGAAGGGAACCACAGTGTCTGCCCTCAGGGAGGCAGGATGACGTCCAGCCACAGAGTAACGGGATGACTGGTATACCACGTGCACACAGGGTGTCCCGAGCTGGGCTGATGAGTGTCACCAGCGTGCCTTCTCCAAAGACGGATGCCTCAGTGAGGATTCAGTGATGAGGGAGAAGGTAGAAAGGACAGAGCACGCACACATGGGGGAATGTGCCACACTCAGCTCCTCCTCAAACCCGGGATAGTGAAGCTCCCAGCTGACCAGGCTGACAGGGAAGCTGCTCAGCAGGGCACACGGGGTTTGATGTCAGTGCTTGCGAGTGGCTCTTATTATTCCAAGAGCACACAGTCTTCTTAGGAAAAGGAGATCTAAAATCACGAAAAGTTTCACAGAGATAAAAACACTGAAGGGGCGCCTGGGGGGCTCCGTCGATTAGGCGTCCGACTCTGGATCTCAGCTCAGGTCTTGATCTCAAGCTCAGGAGTTCAAGCCCCACGGTGGGCTCTACGCTGGGCATGGAGCCTGCTTAAAACGACAAGAAGATTGAGGGAACGCTGTAGGCTTCTGCTGTAACGGTCTAACAAGCACACAGCCTGTGGTTTCTCCTCTTGCTCCTCTGTCTGTCTGCAACAAGAAGAACAGACATGCTTGTCCTTTCTTGGCAGGCCTGCTGCGTTCCACAGACTTGGCTGGATGCTTGACACAGATATCCCTAGTTTCCTTATCAACTGTGAGGCAGCTACTCGGGTCCCCACTTGCATATGAAGGAGTCAGGGCTCAGGGTGACCAGGGGCTGGTTAAGGTTTGACCCTTGCCCAGCTGCCTCTAGAGCGTGGCTCATCCACCGGCCGGGTGAGAACCCGCGTGGGACGGCCACACCTCCCCCGCCGGCCTCCTCCTGGAATCGCTGACGTAGGTGTCACCGTGGGCTCCTTCGTCCAGACGATTTATGAAACTCTTAAATGCAACTTGGTATAAACAGGTCCCAGCAGTGACCTTTGGGAAGGACAGAACCACTGCTCAGTCAGAAATGGATCAGGCCACTCTGGGAACAGCCCGAAATTAGATCAACCCTCTCCAAAAAGGTAGAAGAGGCAGCTGGGGCAGAGTAGCAAGGACAGGGAAAGCCTGCGCGGGTGGGAGGGGAGGTGGGTGAGGGGAGGGGA
This sequence comes from Callorhinus ursinus, assembly GCF_003265705.2. Lineage (NCBI taxonomy): Eukaryota > Metazoa > Chordata > Mammalia > Carnivora > Otariidae > Callorhinus > Callorhinus ursinus. The sequence goes on from NW_027397141.1 coordinate 3,663,713, forward strand.
GGGTGTCTCGGGGCAGAGAGGCCGTGAGGATGCACCCAGAGCGGTGGGCGCCGGGGGCCAGGCTGCAGGTCCAGTCTGGGCAGGGTTGGGGGCGTGTGCAGCTTGCAGGAAAGTCAGCTGCCCAGGAACGGAGACACCTGGATGCACCTGGCATCACCCTCATCCTGTGCCTGGCTACCTGCTTCGGACCCTGCTCTTCCTCCGACATCCGTGCCCAGGGCTGGGCAACTCCCCTGCCCACCTGAGCTGCAGGACACGCAGCTGGGATCTTCAGGATTTTCAGGAAACCTAGGGAATCAGAACCACAATGGCAACGAAGAAAGCAGGAAGGCGTCACGATGGCTGGGCTTCCAGGCTCGAGGCAAGCGCCGGTCACACAGACAGACTGACAGAGGCCTACGCCGCGTCCTCATCTGTGGCGGCAAAGAGCACGCTCCGTCTGAAGCTGCTTGTGCCCCCCCGCCCCGGCCTCACCGGGACGATTGCAGCACAAGCGGGCGTTCTGCGGGGCCGGCGGGCTGCTCCTGTGTCTGCAGGCCTGAAGCGGGGAGAGCCCTTGCACGTCCTGCCCCACGCTCGCACCCCGGGGAGCCACGCACGCACCTCGCTGAGGGCAGGCAGCGAGCCAGGACAGCGAGCGGCCTTGCTGGACACAAGGGCAGGGAGCCTTGTTGTGGAGGGAGGTATGAGGCCAGAGCAGGTGGCAGCTGACCAAGTGTCAGGTCCCGGATGAACCGAAACACGACCAGATCTCTGCCAGAGCCACACTGCTGGTGAGGGACGGGGAGTGGGGGCAGGAGTGCAGGGGGCAGTCAGCCCTCAGTCTCCCCTCAAGGAAGCCTTCTTCCCAGGAGGACTCCTGCCTCCAAAGAGGCCCCTCTCACTGGGAAAGTCAGAGGAGAGCCTGCACTGATTTGTTCTGACCCCGATGCAGGACAGACGAAGACTCAGGCTAGGAAGAAGTTTCCGCTTCAGGACTGGCCCCAGAGGCCAGGTGAGCTCCCAACTCAGGCCGAGGTTGTGCAGATTGGGGCTGGTTTCGGGAGTGAGCTAGACCTGGCCCACAGGTTTTGAGTTTACACATCCTGCCCGACACTGTGTACTCTAGTAGCCTGGCAGGAGGGAAGGGACACCCTTCCAGTCTTATCTGGAAAACAAAATGCTAGAGAGTTATAGTTAGCACTGTCCGAGTGAGGGGCTCTCTTATTCTAGAGGACAATCGCCACCCAGACCTGTGTCGATAAAGGAACAGTCTGCAGGCTAAGCAGCACATCCTGGAAACAGTCAGGGACCGTCCAGCCCCGCCCGCCCCCTGGGCTGGAGGGCTCTGGGCCCAGCCGGTGCAGGTTGGCATTATATTTCTTGAATATTCAAAGTTGAGGACATTCCGCTAAGCCTTAATGGCTCACCAAGCACCAACGCCCGGGGAGGCCAGTGGGGAAGGGCCGACAAAGTCCTACATCTGACGACAGACTCTCCACCCCCTCCCCCCTCCCCCATGCTGCCGTCAGAACACCACGAGGGACCCCACCAAAGGACGGCACGATCTGCTACCCACACACGTCTTTCCGTGATCCCCCTGCGAAGTGATAGCTGGAAATACAAAGTGCAGGACCGGAAGTTAAAACAACCCAGCCCGGGCTTACCCTGAGTCGGCTCCCAGGGAATCAACCTTGGGAAAATCAAATTTTTATCTCAGTTTCCTGCTGCCCCCAAAGGATCGATGGTGTCCATTCACGATGGCCTTGCTTGGAACCACCCTCCTGGCGTCATGAAACGGATGATTCTGTGGCTCACCACCCCCTCGTTCCTCATTCAGGGAAGGGAGGCCTGTGCCTCGAACGGGGTCTGGGGCGCGGGTCCACACCTGATAAACACGGGATGAAGGGACACATGCCTAGAGGAGAAAAGTCCTTTCGCTCAGGAATTTAAGCTCCATGAGTTCCAAGAAGAACTGACATCTCCAGTTACTACAAATGGAGGGGGGGCTTATTTCTAAAACAAGTTGTACAGATGACATATTTTCAGAATCCTCAATGCAGTAAGAATAGGAATTTCTTCTTTCTTGATCTAAGTGTGTCACCTTTTATGAGGTCAAAGGAACTTTTCCAACAAATAATGAGAAAAGATCAAAGATGATAAAAAAGAGGAATGGCATTCAATCTACTCTTCGCCTGTATTTATTTATACATTCCTGTTCTCAGAGGACCCGGCTCGGGGAAGGAGGAGGCTGGGCGGCAAGTACCTGCTCCCTCCCCGGGGTGCCCTGCCCTCACGCCCCTCCCGTGCTCCCTTCTCCCTTCTCCCTTCTCTCACTAGGCCTCCTGCGTGGAGCCGGCCCCCTCTGGCTTTGCATCTCTCCTGGAGGCAGCCGTTCCGTGGTCAAGCTAGCGTGGATTTGTGTGAGCGACATAATCCCATGTAAAAGGGTGTTACAGGGAAACGTCACCATGGCTCCAACAACAATAAAAGTTTACATTAAATTTCCCCTTGAGCTAGTTTTTCATAACCAACTCACTCAAAAAAACTGCTTCCATATTATGGATTTCTGGGCATAATTTAAAAATTCAAGCTTGAAGGATCTTTACCATCAACCTGCCTTTGAAGAAATATTTCCTGATGTCTTAGGAACATTGACCATGAGGAATTCAAACCCGGTGATCGTCCCCCGTGCCCAGAGCTGCGAAGACATGAGGGCTGCCCCACCTGGAGACCAAGGCTGTCTTTGAGGCGGGCTTGGACGCTGGACAGAAAATTGTGAAGGGGTAACTTAACACCCAGTACCACCTTCTTGTGTTGGGGGAGAAGAAAGATAATTAGAAAACATTTGAGGCTAAAGGGAAGGAAACACTTTTTTTGTTCACAAAGTACTGGGTTTCAGGAAGTTGCCTTTGGCGGCAGAAAGACCAACCGGGATGCGGGACGTGGTGCGGCAGAGCCAGGCAGAGAATAACAGACGAGAAGCAAACAACCAGGAAAACAACAGGAGTCTCAGTTCTGCCCCCAAGAACCAGGTGTTGGCTACTCATCACCCAGCGATGTGTGTATGTGATGCAGGGATCTACGTTTCCTTCAGTCAGGCTGAGAATTGCTCACAGAAAGTGTAGACGGTGTTCCAGAATACTTCCCAGGGCTCTGCAGCTAAGGCAGAGATTCCTGCTGGAGCCTGTTCACTTCGGTCGCCGGCCGCCACTGGCGAGAGGGAGCTGGTGCGGGCAGAGCCCCTGTCCCCAGGCCGCTGGGGGAGGGTGGGTCTGAGGTCTGGGGGGGAGCACTCTGGGCTCAAGGTTCACCGTGTGGCTTGGCATCCTGCTCCTCCTTCTGCAGAGCATCCTACAGGCAGAAAAGTTCCATCGTGGGATGACAGGGGTGGGTGCTGTTCTGGGAACCCAGCTGCTCGGCTCCAGTGTTCGGTCCAAGCTCCCACATCATCTGAACTGCGCCTCGGGGTGCAAGTGATCCATTTGCTGGCCCAGCCATGGGGTTTGCACGGGTGTGCGCTGAGAAACGGGGGGCGATGCGCTCTGCAGACCCCGGGTGGGAAGGTGGGGGCCGAGAACCCACAATGGCAGGAAACAACAGCCTCTGGGGGACACATCTGATGTTAGGTGTCCACTCTGCCCTGCCCTGAGACCCCAGCATGCCCAGCCACGTTGGCGGCCTGCTCGTTGTCCTTGTCCCGAGAACGCTGTCTGCTGGGGCTGTGGCCTTTCGCTCCGACTGTATTGTATGAAGCATCTGTTCCAACAAGTGCTTATCTGATTCCATAAATTATGAAAACCCCCTCAAAAAAGACTGCGCTGTCACGCAATTGAGAGGACAAGGCCCTAGTCTCCACCCATCATCTGCCCGCGTGCCCTCTGAGGTGCAGAGGGGGCTGGTGTGTGAAGAACCACACGCTCTCTCGCCCAGTAGATCTGACGCCCGGGGAGGCCGTGTCTGGGAGACACCTTCCAGCTCAGGCCAGAGATTTGAAGCCTTTCACTTGGAAAGCTTGGGAGGACAGAGCAGAGACCGTCCACGGTCCATTGTCAACATGTGGCCCCTTTGCTTCAGCGTCCGTCTTCTGTCTCCTCCTGCGTGTAATCCTCGTAAGTAAATCTCTACCTTCCTCCCCAACTTCAGACCAAATTGCACACGTCACAGCCTCAAAGGATTTCATATATCTCTCAATATTTCCATGCATTTTTTTAGACTAAGGATACTCCCTGAAGTAACCACAACGCGGCTGCCGCCTCCAATGAATTTGACCCTAAGACGGTATGTTTGTCTAACTGCCGCCTGTACCCCACGTTTGCCGCGGACCCCAGAACGTCCCTCATCTTGTTTTCCCTATAGTACGTGATCTGTTCTAGGCCCACCCCCTGCACTGGGTTTTCTCGTCCCCGGTGTCGGCCCGCCAGCCCTTCTGCATTTACCTTCACGCCTCCCGGAGGCACCAGCCCTGCGAGGGCAGCGAGGGTCCCAGAGCCTCGGGGGTGGCGCGCTCAGCTGGGGCCGGCTGCTCTCTGGCTCCATCAGCCCTCAGGGATGGGTCTCCTAGCTCTTTCCTAGATTTCAACAGGTTCTTTTTCCTCCATAAGCCCCTGGGCAAATGCCTACAGGCCGAAGGGGCTCATCTCAGGCCCTGGACGGCCTCCAGCCACCTACTTCTTCTGTCCTGGGAAGACATCAGGGCTGAGGTAAGAAAATCCCCCTGACTGTCCCACACGCAGGATATGTCAGAGGTTCCTCGTGTCAAAGTGACCCGAGGTGTCCCCTGAACAGAATCGCTATGACCACCACTGCCGATAAAGGCCCCTGTAGGAGGGATGCTAGCGTCCCATTGCATCCTAGGCTGCAGATGGGTGCCTGGTGTATGGACCGAAATACAGTGCCTTGAAGGTCGTGCCGTGAAGGTCATACCTTATTTTACCTTGCCCTGAAGAACCTGCCATTTTTAACCAATGGAAAACACTAGAAAAGTTTTACAAGGGGAAATTACCTAATTTTATAGTTTAAGTAGTTAGTAGAGGACATTGATTAAAAACTATAAAGACTGAAATCCATTATGGTCTAAGCGACATTCCAACATATGTGGTCTTTACAGCCAACTTCCCTAGGAAACAGTCCCCGGTTAGGTTTTAATTCCATCGGGTGATGGTTTCGGCCAGCTCCTAGTGGAGCTCCCACGACCAGAAGCGGCTAGATCAGGGATGTGGAAGGGATCACCTTAGATCAATGAGGAGGAAATCTGGGGTGCCTGGGTGGCTCAGTTTTAAGCGTCTGCCTTCGGCTCAGGTCACGATCCCAGGGTCCTGGGACGGAGCCCCGCGTCGGGCTCCCTGCTCGGCGGGAAGCCTGCTTCCCCCTCTCCCACTCCCCCTGCTTGTGTTCCCTCTCTCGCTGTCTCTCTCTCTGTCAAGTAAATAAATAAAATCTTTAAAAAAAAGGGAGGAGGAAACCTGACACAGGAGTCTTAAGATTGGCAGCCGTCCTGGTGACTTAGGTGGCTGTCCCAAGCCCAAGACAGACAACTTCGTATAAGGGCAGAAATAAAGAGAGGGCATCAAGTTTCTGGGTCTTATTACCATCCCAGCCAGGGTACTAACTTCCAGCCAAAAAACAGACTTTCTCCTCCCCGTAGAGTAGCCCCAGGCTAGAAGAATGCAGCTTGGGCAATCAACACGAAAGTGTTCCAGGAAGACCACACTCCTTGAAGCCCCTGGAATGAGAGTAAAGGAAGAGAAGAGAAAGTACCTACCAAGTTTGCACCGTGGCTCAGAGTCCGGTTGAGACTCTGGACTCAAAGCCCCACGTTGGGTGCCATATGATATAGGAAAGAACGTTAGGATTTGAAGTTGACGGCCAAGAAATAATTGTTGAGATGTCTTTGGTACAAGAAGGTGATTTTATTAAAGCACGGGGACAGGGCCCGTGGGCAGGAAGAGCTGCACCAGGGTCATGAGGAGTGGCCCATTATGTACTTTCAAGTTGGGAAGGGGTTAGGTAGAGCATCAGTCTCTAAGGAATTTTGGAAGCAAGGTTTCCAGGACCTTGAAGGGGCTAGCTATTGTTGGGAAACGTCATTTATTACTGTTTAGTAAACCCTCAGTCACGAGACCCTTCAAATGTATATCGGTGGGCCATATGCTTGGCGGGGGGTGGGTATCTTAGGGGTTTAGAGATAAAGGAAGTTTCCAAAGGGATTTTTATATGTTAAAGTAGACTTACAGGGTCCTGGGGGTTGGGCTAAGGTTGCCTTTGGCCCTTAGCAAAGTGTCAGCATCGAGGCAGTTGAGTCCCTAGAGGAAGGTCACTCTGCCTGTTTCAGGGACTTGTCCATGGGCTGTAGGTAGTAAGGAAATTTAATAATTTTTCTTCTGCCTTTGTTTCTCACATCAAGGACCACCAGCACCCAATCCCCAGGTGCAGAGGAAGCATGCAACGTCAGACCTCAAGACCCAGGGTCCGGGCCCCAGCCTGTGCACCCTGTGTCCTGTGGCCACTGACAAAGGCACAGGGGATCCAGAGCCCTGCTCCTGGCCTTCTCCAAACCGACCTGACCAGACTGTGGGGCATGTGCATCCAAAACCAGTTTTTAGGTGATATTTAAGTAATTCCAAGCTATCTGAACTCTGGGCTAAATCCGGTTATTTCAGAATTCAGAAATCTTCAAAGGAAAGATTGAAAGCCTGAAAGCATTCTGGATTATGATAACAGAACATGAGTGACTTTTTAAAATAAAAAAATGTTTAAGAAATGCCATGTTGAACCTGAGGATTGACCGAGCCGGTCCTGAGCACCCACGCAGCCGGGCTCCGCACTGTCCTCTGCCCTCCGCTTTCTGATGGGAAATCAACATTTCTCCGAGACTGGACCTTGCGTTTTCCCAAATCCAGCATTACGTTCCATCTGCTCACCGGCAGCTGCACGGTCGTCCCAGGGGCCGTGACCCTGCTGGCATCTGGTCCAGCCTGTGCTGTCGTCATTAGTTACGCGAGTCAACTAAGTTGCCAACCCAGAACTCGAAGAGCTGCATTTCCCGCTTTGTTCTACGATTGTGATGCAGCATGAAGAAGCCGCCGCCGCCGCACCAGCCAGAACGGCACAGAATGGGGACCCCGCCGAGGTGCGCGCTCAGGTAGAGTGGCAGGGCGGAGGCCAGCTGGAGAGGTACAGTCAGGTCCTCCCCTCCCCGCCCAGCGCTTCGCAGTGGGTGGACGGCAGCCTGCCTGGCTGTGTGCTGAGCAGGGGCTTCCTCTCTGGAGAATGGGGATACAAACAGCTAGCTCCCCGTGCCCCAGTGCGTTAGTGCTCCCGAAAACCCTGCAAAGCACGAACTATTTCTAACGGTGAGGTTACAGGTGAGAGAACTGGACGTGGAGCCGAGGTGTGAGCCCCCACAGCCCTGACCACCCCAGGCTGCCACTGTCTGTGCCTCGGGAGGTGGTGGTCAGGCCCCCGGAGTCATTCGAGTGCCCCACTTGTAACTGTGTGGCCCTGGGCAAGCCCGTGGCAGAGGCTAGACTGTCATTGCCCTGACTGCTGAGGTCTATCAGATTCTGCTCACCGTCCCCAGTGTGCTGCCCTGGGGCACCGGGAGGCCAAGGCAGGTGGTTCAGAGCTGTTGGTGACAGGTGTCCAGGCAGGACCTCCATCCCCGGGGACCTCATTCTCCCTGAGCCCCAGAACTGCCTTTCGTCTCCCCGGGTGAGGCTGCACTTGGAGCAGGTTTGCAGCCGGCCAGAGCTGGGACGCGGCTCTTTCCCAGAACTCAGCCTGGGGACACTGCTCTCAATCCACACTGTTAGTCCAGTGGGAGCTTCAGCTTTTAGGAAGATGCTTGAAGTGTGGGAAAGGGGCCGGAAGGAGAGCAGCCAAATCGGTAAGCGCTTGCGTGTGCAGCCGGGCCCTGTCGCCTAGCAACGGGGGAGATGCTGAGGAAGAGCTGGGGGCCTGAGAGGGGAGGGGAGAGGCACCGCAGAGACCCAGCCTCGCCCTCCTCCTCCCCCGAACTTGGCTCAGAGAAACCCCACATGGAGGAGCCTCTGGAGCCCCAAGCAGGAGGCTCTGGAGACGTGGCTAAAAGCAGCTTCCTAAGTGCACAGCGCCCAGCTCAGGCCCGCCTCGGCTGCAGGCGCTCGACCGCGGAGAACATCTCCCTGTAGGAACCCGCTGGATTCTGCAGGAGCTCAGTTATGGCAAAGAGAGGCCACCCCTCAAGCTCAGTCCCTGGCTCAGTCTCGGGGGAGACCCGGAAGAGCGGGCCGACCGGCTGATCCACTCGTCTGCCCCCTGACCTTCACTGTGCAATGACCCAGCATGATCCTGAGGCCAACCCTCAGAGCAGGTGGCAAACAAGAGTCCGAGTCTCCATTTCTTCTCCCTGAGGCTGTAGCTCTCACCTGGGGGAGCTTCCAAAACCAACTTGCAGGACTCACCCCAGGGTCTTCGAGTCCGTCCTCCCACTGCCGCCCAGGTCAGGGTGGTGAGGCCAGACTGAAGAGCACCCTGCAGTTTGGAAGCCTCTGTGCAATTCAGTCAGGTACTGGTTCAGGGAACCCCGACTCTGGGGTGCCCTCGGGCAATGGTCCTCAACTTTGACAGCTTGCCCAGGATGCCATGCTTGGTCCCACCCCAGAGACTGCTGTGCTGGGTGTGGCTGAGCCTGGCCCGGGGTTTGCTGGCACCCTCACGTGATGCCCCCCATGAGGCCAGGGTGGAGACCCACTGTGCTCAGACCCTTCGTGGGAGTGTTCCTGGTGTATCTGGCTCTTTAGCCACCCAGGACATCAAGTGCCCTGTTAAGGGGAGGGAGATTTTGGGGGGAAAGGGGCCCTGAAAGTGCAGTGTCTGAGCTCGGGGCTAACCCCGCACTCTGCCCCCGAGGACTGTGTTCCCCTTCGTCTGGCCTTGTCTGTTGATGAATCAGCAGCAAGCCCGAAAATGCAGTCAGATCAATTAATTGCTACCTGATGGTATGGGCATGTCGGCAAGTGGCATCCGTCCCATCGGATGCATGGCTGCGGTCACGTCAGGACAAAACTGCCCAATGGGCGAAAACCAAGCACAGCCCACCGGCTTCAGCAGCCTCCACGCCCCACTCCCGGGTTCAGGAACCCGAGGTCCTCTGTCCTGCTCCTTAAGCCTGAAGCCTGACTAGCCTGCACTGGGGGTCGGGAGACTCTGCATGTCTAGCTCTCTCTGTCCCCGACCATCCTGCCCAGAATGTCAGGATAGAGACAGAGAAGGTGGATCCTCTGCAGCCAGGGTAGGCAAGCGTCCTGCCTGCTATAAAAGATTCACGTTCCCTAAGCTCAGGGTCCACTGAACTGGAGATTCAGGGTGACCGTCCCCTGGGACGGGGAAGACAAGGGGAGGCACGTGGTGAGGAGGGACCATACTGTCAGAGTCCTAGCTTTTGTTTGGGGTGGTGGGTTATAGATGCTTTCTACATTATCAAAAATCATAACTAGGAGCTCACTACCATCCACTGGCCAGTGATGACGGTGCCGAGGATCATGGTTAATCCGGTCCGTACATCTGAGTGTGCTTAGAAAAATAGTTAGATGATAAAATAATTAAGTTAATAAATTAATGGACAGATGGATGAATAAATAAATAATGGAATAAGACTTGACGAAACAAACATCTTCCTTACTGAGGTGACATCTGGAAGATGAAATGAGGAACTGTTATGGGAGCACTGGTTTAAAGGAATCGAGAACCAAAGCCATGTGGCAGGATTTCTTAATAAGAGACGCCTATGGGAGCAACATGTCACACCGCAGAGGCCAAAGACATGCTTCCCCCAAAACGCGTGCTGCCTGTCCCAGCGCACCCACAAAGGGGATGTGCGGTGCGGCCTCTCTAGGTCTCCAGGCCTGGGGTAAGTCTCTCAAGCTAATTTCCTGGGCCGAGAAAGGCTTGTGCGATCCTGGTCCCAGAGCAAAGAGTCAGATGTGTGGCTTAATATTCCTTACAAGGAAACACAATATTAATCTTGAAGACCCCTGCTGCCCAGAAAGTTGCTGGGGGACTTGGCAGTAATAAGCTCAGTGACCTTGGGCAAGCCCCTCGTCTTTTCTAGTGTCTCCGCCAGCGAAGCGAGGAGCTAGCAGCAGACCATCCCACGACCCTTCGGGTGTAGGACTGCTACAGCTCCGTCCCTCGTGCTTCAACAGCATTCCCTCGTGCAAATGCAGGGCTCATCCCCCGGGCCCTAGAGGAGGGGTCAGACGCTGTGGATCTATCTCAGGTGTGACGACCAGCTCGCTCTCTCCTCTGCGTCCGCCCAGCAATCACGGACAGGTTACCGAAGCTCTTCAAGGGCTGGCCTCTGGTTAACAATACCATCACCCACCAGTCTGGGAAGATTCATTAGATAATGTCTGCGAAGTGCCTGAGCTCATCGAAGGAAATTGCTCTATGAATCCAAGGTATTAAAAATAGAAGTGAAACCAGAAGAGGTTTAAACTCAAGGGTAAAAATTTCCTGTGCAGCTCAATACTTCCGAGAGGAGCAAATGCAGGTCCGACTGGGAAGGACAGCGTTCTGAGAAGCGAGGCTGCCCAGGGGGCATCAGAGGGAAAGACAGCACAGTACGTAGACGCCCACTGTCGATAAGGAGGCCAACACATGCAGACCAGGGACAAGACCACGCACCAGGCTGCCCGGCCGCTCCGACAGGGAGACCTGACAACGTGCCGCGGCGGGCAGATGGAGCCACGCTGAGCCAGGGCGGGTCTTAACCCTTCCCAGACCTCGAGCAAGTCACCCTCTCCCTGAGGCTCACCTTACCAAGGACGGGTTGACCAGATGATTCTTCGGTTCCATTGAGTCCTATGGCATGTTTGCAGGAACAATCTGCTCAAATCCTTTAAGCTTCTGGGGTCTGACTCCTGCTTAGGAGGCAGGGGCACATGGTGGCCAAGAACCTAGACTCCAGAGCAAGGCTGCCTTGCTTTGAATCTCAGTTCTGCTATTTTAAAATATTGTCCCTCAACATCTTACTATAAATTTTACACTCAGAAAATCTGAATGAATTGTTCAGTGAACACCCATATACCCACCACCTAGATTCTATGCAACTCACACTCTATACACATCTGTCCATCTGTCCGACTGTCTGTTCATCATTCCGTCGTGTTATTTACATATTTCAGAGTAAACCGCAGACATCACTGCACTTCTGCTTCTGCCCGGTTCTGTGGCATTTTAGTTGTGAGATCTTGGCTGAGTCGATGTCTCCTTGCCGGTCCCTCACCTGTAAGATGGGCTGTATGTGGACTGAGCAGAATAACCTTGTGGGGAAATTAATGGACACAAAGCACTTAGGGCCTTAGGGTGCAGAAGCACTGATTGAGTGTTAGCCATCATTACCGGAAAATCGAGATGCTGCAGGACTCAGGCCCCTGTTCCAAAGCAACAGTCTCTATACCGATGCTTCCCCAGAAGGACCAGAGTCGCCCAGATGCCATTTCACAAACAGGATGCAAGATTAAGGAAACAACCTACCCAGGAGACTGTCCCAACATGCCCGAGCATTGTCGCAGTTAGGGGCTGGTATCACCGCTGCTCTGGCTGCCCCAGGGTCACCCTGGGCCCCAGGCGGCCCCCACACTGACCACTCTGGGCCTGCAGGCGGAGGCGTGGGCCTTCACCTCCTGATCAAGTCATCTGCTGAGACCACTCTTGGTCACTTTTTTTCCCATCATGAATAGTTTCAAACTTAGAGCAAGTTGGGAAAAAAGAACCCATTGCTAGACTTAACTATTTGCATAATCTCTTTTTTCCCCCTGATCTGTTCATACAGGCTTGATGGGCTCACCCCAAACAACCTCAGTGTGTGTCTCTGAAAAGGGAGGCAGTTCCCCACCCAGAGGACACCGGTCACACACAGACTTCCTTAATACCCTGTGATGTGTGGTACGAATGCTTACAGTTTAAGACCCTCAAGATTTGGGCACTATATTTTTTTTCTTGTCTCTCTTCCCTCTTTAAGTCTAGAACAACCCCCCAAACCTTCCCCTCCTTCACTTACACGGCACTATTTTTGTGGAGATGGGCCAGTCTTCCCATAGAAACTCCCCCATGTTCCCACGATGCTTCGTCTCCATCCCCTGCATTTCCTGTGAGCCCAGAAGAATCTGTTTGCTTTAATCCCAAGGGTTGGATATGAGTGTGTTTTCATTTTCATTTTCTAATAATTGAAGATGGTTCTCCTTCCTCTTCATGGGGGAAAGTCGGGTAAGAGCCGAGCATGGCAAACGGCAGGTGGATGGAGGCAGGGTCTATTGACGAATCAGCCTATGCCAGGCGCTTGGGACCTGGTCATCCCTGCAGTTTTCTTTAGGGCATATTTTCCTCTTGTGGCAGCAAGTGTGACCTCAAGGATCCCACTAAAAGTTGGTTTTGCTGCAACTCCGAAGCCTCTGCCACAACACAGTGTCTGCGAACCAGGGGCCAGTCCCGGCTGGAGGGGCAGCAAGAACCTCACTAAATTCAGTGCCCATTTTCTTTTTTTTATTTTTTGGAAGATTATATTTATCTATTTGTCAGAGAGAGAGAGCACAAGCAGGGGGAGCGGCAGAGGGAGAGGGAGAAGCAGACTCCCCGCTGAGCAGGTACCCCCCCCTCCCCGACGTGGGGCTCGATCCCAGGACCCCAACATCATGACCTGAGCCGACTGAGACCCCCAGGTGCCCCAGCCCATTTTATTTTCAAGTAGAAAAGAATATTCCTTTAACATTTCTCTTATGTAAAGGTATTTTCTCTCTGTTGTTTTGTAGCTTCCTTTACAATATGGCAACTCTGCTTCCCAGTTCTTTTCTGCCTCTAAACCCTCAAAACAACCAGAAAAGGAACAATTCATGTGAACTGAAATCAGGAGGCTCTGCCCGGGCGACCTTCTCAGCAGGGTCTCCACCTCTCCTGCAAGTAATTTATTTACCTGGAAATTTGATTGGATTTTGTCAAAAGTACCCTAATGCCTCCTTGGTGAATCCTGTCTCAGAACTAGAAACAGACCTTCCTGCATTCACGAGCAAGTCAGTACACTGTTTGAATGTCACTTTATCGAAATTTGGAATTTATATCTCACTAACACAGTCTTGCACAAAGCTAAAATACAAACATGTTCTTCAGTTAGAAATAAGTAAGTGATCCCATTTGAATCAGTCAAGAGTATTCCTCTGCAGGGCTGCCGTCTGCAAGGCATGGCTGCACAGGGAGGCTCTCGTGGAGCGCCTGTGTGGGCTTGGACCGGCAGCCTGGTGGCGGCCTCGGCCACAGCGCCGCAAGACGGTGGCGGCGGGCTCTGCAACCCGGCCTGGGACAGGAACGTGCCCCCAGCCTCCTCTGGTGCAGTCGGCAGCATGGGCAGCGTTCAGAAACGGGGAGTTGTAAGACAGCTGCACCATCCAAGGCAGAAGTAAAGCAAGTAATATTTCTTTTGGGGACTCCTGCCACCTTGTCATTGTCCCCCAAACCACAGGCTCCAGGGCCACACCCCTCCTCCCTAAGCTGTGTCCACGGCCCCGACCAGGCGTCTCGCCTTGGGGATCCCCTCTCTGATCTCTGACATCAGACTGGAAGGACTACGGGACTGCATGGGGTTGGGTATTGTCCCCCAAAAGTCACGTCTGACAGAAGCTGTGAATGGGACTTTATTTGGAAATAGGGTCTTTGGACACACAGTCAAGTTAAGAGGAGGCCACACCGGGCTGGGGTGGGTCCTAACCCAGGGTGACCGGCGTCCCTCTAGGAAGAAGGAAATTTGGACACAGACAGGTGGGGGGTGAAGCCAGCTGAGAACAGAGGCAGAGATCGCAGGGACCCCTTGATTTTTGCCTTCTGGCCTCCAGAATGAGGGAGTGCTCCCTTCTGTGCTCCTTGGTCTGCAGCCACAGGAACGGTCTCCAGGGCGAACGCCAAGACCCCGGGCACAGGGAGGGGGGATGTGGGAGGAGGGCCTTCCTGGGGCTGCGTGTGCATCCCACCTCCTCTGCAGGAGGAGCACCCGTGGACGGGCCTTCGGGAGTATGGTCCTGAAGCCCAGGAAGACAATGATGGTGCCCTCCTGAGCAACTGTGTCAAAATGTGAACTTGTAACTTTTTATTTCCTAGCCAGTCATGTTCAGACAAGCCTCCTGGGCTCTCACCGGGTGGAGGCTTGGCCTGGGGAGCAGGCGGGTCCATTCAATAACTCAGCAAAATAATTCAATAACTTTTAAAAGGAGGAAAGCTAAATGTGTGGGACTTTCTGTATTTTGTTTCTTTAGGCCAAGTAGAAAACACGCTCCCGTGAAGCACCGGAGGAAAGTCACAGGCGCTGCAGGCACCCGGTACCACGGGACGTGGCGGTTTCCCCACGTGGGCCTCCCCGTGTGTACGCCCATTCCAGGAAGCTCACGGCATGGCTCTCTGATACAAATTTCTCCACCTCTTACCGTCTTCAACAACTACCTCATCACACCTTCTTCTTTGGCAAATTGTTAAGAAAAATTTGCAAATGAAATAACCCTGCATCCTTTTTAAATAAAAAGGCAGAAGAGAAAAGAGCATGTGAAAAGTGTCTTTTAACCTTTCTTTGAAGGACAGACGTTTACACTGTCAGCTAGCGGACCCACAGTCCCACCCAGAACAGCTGTCCTTCCGCGGTGTGGCCGCAGGACGCAAGCAGTAGCTTGTGGTAACCTGGAATGTACATTTGCTAATGACCTACAGGTCTGGGTTGAATTAAATATTGAAGCAAGCTCCAAAAATATCTACAAGGAAACACACCAGCAATATTGTATTGATTGTGTTAGGCTGTTTAATAATTCATCCACTCCCCTCGGGCTTGAATGTCATTCTGTTTCTCCCTGAGCGCCACAAGCACTTGAGAAAGGGCTCAGCGCACGCGTCTTCACCTGGTGTGCGAGGAAAATGAAGAGACCGGCCTCCTTGGTCTGTACTTCAGGCCCGCCAAGGCGAAAGCCCTTCAGCACACGTCTTCTTGGGGCGGAAAGGGACCAGAGTGGGTCTTCCCTCAGCAGGACGGCGGCCCCGGGATCGTTGGAGAGCCTCAGCTCTCTCCAGCACCCTCGGAACACCACACGGGTGCTTAGGACACGAGGGAGCCTGGGCTGATCTCTGCGGCCTTTCGCTTCGGCGACCACCCCCCGAGGGCAGTGAGCTCAGCTCCGAGGCATTCCTACAATGAGAGAGCGTGTCCACGTGGCCCCCACAGGTGCTAAAACCAGAAATACAGGCCTCATTTCTGTGTTTCTACCTCTTCGGAGACATCCAACCAGAACATCACACTGAGAATTTGAATCCAAACCCAACAGGAGAGCGGCTCAGGCAGTCGGGCCCGCTCGTCGGCCCCGAGCTTCTGGCTGGCGGAGGCGGGGTGTTTCTCGGGGTCTTCTTACCTGATTCTCACAGACCTGATCAAATTACCAGTTCACCCGCTCCGTTGGTAAAAATAGTCTTATGTAAAGGATTTGCCCACGGGAAAAGCTCTGGATTACTCGCTGGGTGTTTTTGTGTTTTGTTTTGTCTCCATTACATTTGCTAAGGGACGGCGGACTTCCTCATTCCGTCGCCGGGGCGGAGAGGGACGGTCCTTTCCTGCTTCCTTTGTCGCTGTCCCGGCAAACACCGCAGGCTAAGCCCGCTCCCGCCTCAGGAGCCGCCGCGGCTGCGGCTCTCACGGGGATTCGGCACACAGGACAAAGGTGCGGGGGCTGGGGGGCTCCCACCTTATCGCGGGCGATTACACTAATCCAGCGCTGGGAACCGTGAAGGGACTCGCACTTACACGGGGAGGGGGTGGGGAGGGGTGTTCCCCAGCGCTCTGTGCTGTCAGTCGGCGCTCCTCGGAAACATCGTGGACTCTTCGGGTCTTTTGTGGTGGCAGCGCCATCATTGGCCCCTGAAGGAAAACGGAAGGACACGAGCACTGGACCTGGGATCACCGTCGGAGGTCCGCCTGGTCGAAGAGCAGAGCGGTATTTGTGTGGCCACAGGACCTCTGAAGTCCTGCATTCTGGCGACACTGGGAGAGGCTCATGTGGACCGGGGCCAGGTGGGCTCTCGGAGCAGCAAGCCTCAGCTTCTGGAACGTTCTGGGATGTGCCTTTCCCTCTGGAGGGGAGGTCTTCACCACCGTGGCCCCCTGCCTGTGGCGGTGAGAAGGCCTGGTGGCCATTACCCCCACCTCAGGTGCCTCGGGGGGAAATGAGAAACGTGGGTGGGCTACATCCAGCTGGCAACCCGGGCCAGTCGACCTGACCCCCAGGCCACACCCAGCCTTCGCACCAACAGACCAGCTGTCAGGCTCATCAGTGAGAAACACTCTTATGGGGGCAATGGGGTGAGAAATCACACTTCTCATCACGAAGCAGGAATTTGACATAATTTCTCTCGGGCGTGTGTTCTCCTCTCAAGCTCTGCTCTCCCTTTGCTCGTCCCTGACAAGGTCCCACCTCAAGTGCCTCGCTCTCTCTCCTTTGTGGGGAATAACTGACCTCTGTGCTCGTCTTCTCTGCCCTGTTCAGCCACGCGAAGCCCCACAGACTCCTGTGGCCATCCACTGTGCTTCACGGTCCTTCGGTGAACTCAGACCCCAGACCCCAGCCCATCGTGAGATCATGGGGAATATTTCAAGGGACAAAGAATGAGCAAGCAAACAAAAATGTCCAAGGTAGAACACGATCACTCAGAAAAGACCTTCTCCGTAATGTGGGCAGGTCAAACTTACTGGACTGCCGAGGCTCAGCGTCCCCATTTATAAGCAGAAGAGTAGGGCTGATAACCTCTAGTTCTAACTGGATCTGGAGCAGCCAGACTCCGACATGGGAGAGACACCCCCTCACACGGAGAGACACGCAAAGGACACGTCTCCCCAAATAGTGCCACGGGGCCCTCCTGAGGATTCGCGGTAGCTGAATGGTTCCTGCTGTGCGTCATCTGGCTGAAGTCGCCTGGAAAGAGCCTGACTCCTGGGACGTGGCAGGTGCCTAAAAGAGGCAGCTGAGCAGGTGGCCGGGCACCGCCTCCCGTTCAGTGGAGAGCAGAGCCTTGATTTTCAAACCAAGGCTCTAACTCTTTGTTCACCGTAGGTGATCCTGTGAAAGTTCATGGCCAGCAGTCTGGTCACCGCTTGCAGTGAATGCCTTTTCTCCTTTTTCTTCTACCTAAGTCAGAGGCCAGACGGTGGAGCTCCCGCATTTGTGGTTGTTTTCTTGTTTGTTCAGAGTGAAGTTTGCAAGGACTGGCTGGTTGAGAGCTTGGCAGTGGGGAAGGCCAGGCATGTGACGCTGCCCGCCACGCTGACAGAGCTGCTCCGGCCATCAGAGCCTGGCCGAGAAGTCAGAAGGGGTCTCTCTAAGAGCTTTGACATTCAAAGAACAATTCAAGGTAGAACTCAAAGACAAAGCAAGGAGTCCCTGAGTTACCTTTGGTCAGCGTGTAAAGCACCTCAGAGTGACCACTCGGAAGGAATGAGCCACCCTTGAAGGAGGAGTGGTGTGTTAGTTTTCCCACTTTGTGCAGGAGAAGTGGAAACCCAGCGCAGTGGGGTGACGTGCACAAGAGGTCTGGAGTCGAGGCTGGATCACAAGCTCAGTCTCACTGCGACCCTGTGCTCGGTCCGCCGAGGCCCCGAGACGTCCACGGCGTGAAGTACTCACGACTCTCCAGGGCTCAGGGTGACCGCCACACGGTACTGTGGCCAACCCTCATCTTAACACCTGTCAGGCAGCCTTGAGAGCCTTTAGAACGACGATTGGCATCTTGCCGTTCCAAACGTCACACGACCTCTGATGTCACGACATCAGCCTCCAACTCCTTGTCAGCAGCCCTTCCACGGTGAAACTGCCCACAGCCGAGACCTCGGATCCCGTCGGGTACACGCGGGGCACAGCCGTCACGGAAGGAGAGTCAGAGGGGTGGACACGGACACGAAAACTATTGCACATGCCCTCCTTGATAGTCACGTCTGCTCATAAACGTACCTCACCAGCACTTAGACCACAGATTTTGTACTCTAAGGGGAATTTCTCAAGAAAGTGTCTAACTTTCATTTTCTTACTTCCACCAGCTCCGTATGAATAATGCATCACGTACCATCCGTGATGCGTGTCAAGTCTGACTTAGAAGATGAGAGGGTAAATTTAGTCAAATAAAAGGAAAGGAAAAACTCCAAATCAGTCCAGTCCTCAAGATCTCCAATAACAGCAAAATATTACAAGCACTTAAAAAAAAAAAAAAACTAACCAAGAGAAATTCCTCTTCCCAGTCGATTAGTGTATGTGAAAAACACGTCACACTGATGTAGAGCTTCCCTCGGGGACACGGGTTCGCCGTGTATGACACGTCCCCTGATCCTGGGTCCCTGCCTGCCGCCAGGTGCTCAGGGTCCACACGCTCTCTTGAGCCACCTGGTAGAATCCTCCTATAAGAAATATCAGGGAACTTTTAAGAATCTGACAGAGCTGCTTTAGACGTTAGAGATCTGCTATGGTCTTAGAACAAAAGGGAATTTGGAGCCCGTGAGCAAGACCGTCTCCAGGCGGCAAAGAACCAGGCCTTAAGTGGGAAACACGAGCGCTCAGCCCCAGCTTGTCTGCCGTGGGACAGCCCGGGACGAGGCCAGCTGCACCTGCACCTGTCAGGCCACAGGCAGGTCTGGCCGCTCTCATGAGATCTTCTGTCCCTGGTCACTCGGGCGGGAGGCGGTGTGAGGGCTAGAAACGAAGATGGAAGCCCCAGGCGGCCTCAGCCCAGCATGTGCCTGCTGTCGTCGCCTGCTCTGCCTGCCAGGAGAGCCGAGCCGGTGCAGGGGCCCTGCGTCTTTCCACCGTGCCTGCCGGGAGCTGGGCCCAGGATGCACCCTGTTGGCTGGAGGGGAAGCAAGAAAAGGAGAAAATCACAAGGAGGAGGAAGAGAAGGGGCGTTTCAAATAAAATATGTAATTAAATTCATTTTCATTCTCTTACGTTGAACCTAATTCGAATTGTTTATGTTGAACCATACTCAACTGCCATTTTTATAGGTAAAATGGGTCAAATAGAGGCAATTTCACATGGTTCAGGCTAACATATTGTTCGTGGGGTCAGCTCAGGCTCAGGCTCACATGTGTTACAGCCCCTGGGTCACGGCTCCGCAGTCTTTAATGCCTTAACTTACGACTTGCCTCACGGGAGGATGCTGGTTGCTACCAAAATGTCATTTTTGCAAGAAGCTCAATGGCATAAATGGGGGGTGGGGCACCCAGGAGGGACATCGTCAAACCTCAAATGCTGAGCAGTGATGGGATAGGCTGTCAGGGTGAGGTGGGTTCGTCCAGAGACAAGCCTGGGCCACGAGGTTTCTTCGACACTGTACTCACTCAACAAATATTTCCTGAGAACCTATGATGTGCTAGGCACTGCCAAGTTTGGGAATGGTGAGTAAGACAGATATTATCTCTGCCCTTTGAACTTTCATGACGTAAAATTTAAAATTAGGCAATGGTTTCTCCAATTTGACACCAAAAGTACAAGCAACCAATGAAAAAGCAGATAAATTGGACTTCATGAACATCGAAAACTTTGTATTGCCAATGATACCACCAAGAAAGCAGAAAGACAGCCCACAGGATGGGAGAACATATTTGCAATCATCTATCTGATGAGAAAATTGTATCTGGAATATATAAAGAGCCCTCACAATTCAACAACAAAAAGGCAATCCATTCTGTAAAAGGAAATGGATCTGAATAGACATTTCTTCGAAGGAAACACGCAAATGGCCAATAAGCACATGCCCAGATGCCTGACATCGGCCATCATCAGGGAAATTGAAATCGAAACACAGTGAGATATCACTTCACACCCACTGGGAAGGATGTAACAGAGCAAAGAGATGACAAATGTTGGTGAGGATGTGGGGAAATTGGAGCCTTCACAGTTGGCTGGTGGGGATGTACCACGGAGCAGCTGTGGTAAGACAGCCTGGCAGCTCCTCAGAAAGCTCAGCGTGGAGCTACCATGGGACCCTGCAACTCCACTCCAAGTGTATGCCCAAGAGAGCTGAACCCCTGTACATTAATGTTCATAAACACATCATTCGTAGTAGCCAAAAAGGTGGAAGCAACCCAAATGTCCATCCACTGACGAATGGGTAAGTAACATGTAGTCCATTCATGTAAGGGATTATCAGTCAGCCCTAGAAAGGAGTGAAGGAGGGTTACATGCTACAAAGGAATGAATCTTTGCGCACGTTGTGCTGCTTGGAAGAAGCCAGTCATGAAAGACTACATAGTCCATGATTCCACTTACATGAAATGGTCAGAATCGGCAAGTCCACAGAGACAGAAAGTAGATTAGTGGCTGCCTAGGCTGGGAGGAGGTGACGGCTAGTAGGTAGGGGGCTTCGTTTGGGGGTGACAAAAATGTTCTAAACTTTGTGCTGGTGGTTGCACACTCTGGGAATATATTGAACTGTATACTTTAAATGAGTGGATATTATACTGTATGAATTTCACTTCAATAAGAATGTTGCCTATAGAAGATACAGAATACAAAAGTTTATACTTGGGGAAGGAAAAAAGGCACCTGTAATTTCACAACGTAAAGTGCAAAAAATAAAGTTCCACAGCATCATCTTGCTTCTAGCTTCTGTGAAATCACTCGGAAGATGGTTATTCATTGTTTATCAATACCATGCCTGAGTTAAAAATAGAGCTACCCCACGACCCAGCAATTGCACTAGTAGGTATTTATCCAAAGGATACAAACATAGTGATTCGAAGGGGCACCTGCACCCCAATGTTTATAGCAGCAATGTCCATAATAGCCACACTGTGTAAAGAGCCCTGATGTCCATCGACAGATGAATGGATAAAGAAGATGTGGTGTGTGTATAGACACACAATGGAGTACTACTCAGCCCTCAGAAAGACAGAAATCTTGCCATTTGCAACCACGTGGGTGGAGCTAGAGGGTATTATGCTAAGCAAAATAAATCAGTCAGAGACAGACAAATACCATATGATTGCATTCGTATGTGGAATTTAAGAAACTAAACAGATGAACATAGGAAAAAGGAAGGAAAAATGAAATAAGTTGAAATCAGACAGGAAGACAAACCATAAGAGACTCTTAACTCTAGGAAACAGACCGAGGGTTGCTGGAGGGGAGGGGGCTGGGGGGAGGGGGTAACTGGGGGATGGGCATGAAGGAGGGCGCGTGATGCAATGAGCCCTGGGCGTGATGTGCAACGGATGAATCACTGAGCTCTACCTCTGAAATTAATAATATACTATATGTTAATTGATTTTAAATTTAAAAAAAGAAATACCATCAAAAGGAGAAAGTAAAAAGAAAAGAAAAGAAAACCAAACCCATGGCTGGCTTCTAAGCGCTGAGAGACACGGTACGGACAGTTTTCCTGGTTACACTCGCCTTGTACGGTCGGGGGCCTGACACTTGGAAGAGAGGGTGTAAGCGTCACAATGCGATTTCTTATCTTTGACTCTACATTGCTTCATTAAACCTCATTGTAACTTAAAACATATTTTAAGGGCTGGAGTTAACATTATTCTTTTAGTAGCACATAATAATTATTGACCCCCCCCAAAAAAGTGTTTCATGAGTTTCTAGAACGGTCTGGACACGGCCGGACAAGAGTGTCCCCCTGGGGCTCTGCTTTGAGGTTCGGAGCAAAGCAGTGTCTTTTGTGGGAAATACCCTCTGCTCAATCTCAGCCCGAGGAGCCTTTGTCCAGGAGACGTGGGTGGTGAAGAGCTGCAGTTGGACTTGCTTTTTCTGCTACATGGGCTACTTACAAGACACCGTGAGCAAGCACTTGAGCCCAGTTAAGCTGGGGATGAGCAGGCCGGTGGAGTCCTGGAGAAGACGTGGGGCCCGGCTGTGCAGGGGACGGGCCATGGCCTGGGCGGGAGGAGGAGGAGTTGGAGGGAGGGTCACATGGTGTGTCCCACCTCCGGCAGCGGGGAGGGGTGGCTGGAGACCGGGGTGCTCGTGACTGCAGTCCCCTGGGGAGCAATCAGGCAGTAGGAATCAAACACATACTCTCGATTCCATCTAAGACGTTACCCTCAGACGAGTGGTGGAGACACGAGCAAAGGTTCACTCTGGAGTTCTCTTTCTTTTTTTTTTTTTTAAAGATTTTATTTATTTATTTGAGAGAGAGAGAATGAGAGATAGAGAGCACGAGAGGGAAGAGGGTCAGAGGGAGAAGCAGACCCCCCGCCGAGCAGGGAGCCCGATGCGGGACTCGATCCCGGGACTCCAGGATCATGACCTGAGCCGCAGGCAGTCGCCCAACCAACTGAGCCACCCAGGCGCCCCCCACTCTGGAGTTTTCTGTAATAAAACCTGAATGCGGTAAGAACATCTCTCACCAGCAGATTGGACAGATGAATACATTACAGCCGTGGCATAAAGTTCAGAAACATATGATGTAGAGCTACACATGCGGACAGAACACCGTGTAAGAAGCCTTACTCAGTGAAAAAGCAAGTTACGGAACCGCGTGGAGACAGAAGGAATCCACACACACGTGGGCACACAGGCACCCTCGCGCATCGGGGGAGCAGGGGGTTTGCGGGAGGCAAGTTCTGCAGGGAGACGCTACCAATGCTCACGCTATACCCTTCTATATTATTTTCATTTTTGGATGTTAACTGAAGCCCAGAGAGGAGAACGGGGCTTCCCAGCTTCCTTCAGACATGACAGGATTCCAAATCTGCTCAAGTCCTTCAAAGCGAAGAGCATCAGTATTCATCTCTCTGAGGGTCTCCCATTCAGGAGAAAGGAAGCCCCACCTTCTGTGTTCTTCTGCCTCTAAGTTCCCCACCATTGCTCCCCTCATTCAGTCCCGAAACCACTGTTCTCTTTGTTTCTCCAGACGCACAAGGCACGGCCCCCTTCCCCTTCTCTCTCCTCCCGGTCTCCCTTCTCCCAGACACACAAGAAGGGGGAGTGGGATTCGGCGAAGGAGAGGCCTGCATGCCCTCCCATCCCTGCCAGGAGCCGGTCCAGGCGCCCCTGTGGAAGGAAGGGATGGGCCAGCCATCTCTTGACGACCCTTCTGGCTGGAGTGCGCTCCAGCCAACTGCCAGGGACACCGAGGGCCAGCCAGATCCGCACTCATGACGGCACTCCCCACACAGGCTTTTTTGAAGGAGCTCCCACGAGTTTTATTTCCAAGGTCTCTGCTTGGCCCGAGTCCAGTCCAAGAGATTCTGAGTGAGCCCCACGAGGGCAGAGTCTGTTTTGTCCTCAGGAGCCGCTGACCACAGCACCTGCGTATGGCGGACCCTCGGAGAACGCACATGGAGGGACCGCGCTGTGTCCCGGGGCAGCCGGCCACAGGATGCCCCTTGCCGGCGCTCCGGGAGTGGATTTGAAGGTTACGCAGCAGTAGAGCCGCTCAGAGCGACGAGAGCCCCTCGGGCCCCCTCGCCCGTGTCCCCGAACCTGCCGGGTCCTCTCAGGTCTAAGGCTGCCCTTGGAGTGGGAGGACAACAGATTGAGGGCCTGGTGCGGGGAGGACCCTCGGAGAAGCCGCCAGGGTTACGACCAGCCGGCCAGCACGGCCTTCCCTCTGCTCTCGCTTCGCTGCTGGGCCCTGAGGGTGGGAGGCTCAGCTCAGCCTCTGTGTGTTCTCTGCGGGGCATCTTCCCCTTTGCCCAACAGGATAGGTTGCTCTTGTTGCCTCCTACCTTCTTCCTCTTTGATGGCTTCCAGAATCTCAGGGAGGTTGATGCTGTTGTCATACGAGGAAGGAAACAAAGAGCCCCAAAAGGCCTAGAGATAAGCTGCCTCTGCTGAGGCCGAAGGATGGACCCCCAGGGGCTCTCCCACTCCCGTCTGCCATGGGACGTGTCTGGGGTTGTGCACCCAACAAGCCAGCTGAGAACGCACACTATAGGAGACGGTTACTTCCAAGTTTTCCAAGTTTAAAAAGGATCTTTTCATTAATATAAAAAAGAATACAGCCAGACACAACCAGGCGTTTTGTGAACAATGACCAAATGCAACCGAATCGTTTTTCATTTTGTGTTTCTGGGAGAAAAACGAAAAGCTCAGATGTCCGTTTGTTAGAATAGGAGGCTCTGGGTAGCAGAGTGGGAAATGTCTGAGTCCTTATTTGCCACGTTTTCATTTTCAAGGCAGGATCGTTTGTGATCACTGCAGCTCAGGCTTGACACGATCTCAACATGTTAGAATTGTTTACAGAGATGTGTTACCTTTCTCGGTGCAGGAAACGCTACTCTGTTCTCAGACACCATTGTTAATGCCCTTCACACATGCCAGATAAGTGGTTTCTCATCTTCCTCCTCAGACCGTCCTCACAAGAACCCTCTGAAAGATATCAGTATTCTCATGTCGACGTGAGAAAACTCAGGAGTGCAGGTGGTTCTACCAAAGTCGATTCAGCAACCTGGAGAGGATGCAAAACCGTCAGACTCCCTCACGCGGCCGCCATCTGACTGGCCTCTCTGTGGCTACCAGAAGGCAGGTTCCTGCAGGCTCCTCGCACACGATGGAGGCCGGACTCTGCCAGGCCCCACCAGCAACTGTGGGCGCCCAGCCGCCCGAGCCCCACTTGTGCCCCGTGCGAAGGGAGACATGTCCCCGGCCCAGGCCCGCAGGGCAGTGTGAGATCCTGCACACGAAAGAGCTTGCTAAGTGCCGCGTAAGCCTGAGGCATGCTTCTTGCTCTCAGGGTCTGACCATGAAAACACAGGGTGGTATTCCCGCATCGTGTCAACTCCCAGAGGACAGTAGACTGATTTATTTTTAAACGTTTTCCTGAAATCACACAGGTATTCTACACTGGTTCTAGTAAATTATTCTCAAAAGACGCAGGAATCAATGTCTAGGGACACAGCTTCTTTGTTCCCGCACCAGGCGCTGCATTTGGGGAAGCACCGTATCCGCGAATCGAAGTCCTCGTTGATTCATTAGGAGAATTGCAGCACACTTTCTCTGTTGGGGCTGAAATTAGGCAGAGTTACATGTTCTGCTTCTGCCAACACCGGCTTTATGTCAGCCCTTGAGGAAACACCCGTCACAGGAAGGATGTGCTAGGACCCCAGGACCCACACCAGACGCGGGACAGGACGCAGCCCCCCGGCCCCCGCCCTTCCCTGAGGTCGTGGCGTTCCCACCTAGGGAAAGCCTTCCCGGAGAGGGCTCTGGCCCTACTTCCGCGATGGCCTTCACCCCCCTCCCTCACCTCCCGTCCCGACAGGGGGGCAGGCAATCCTCCTGCGCCATTAGGAGAAAGTGGGGCTTCCTTACACATCTGAGAAATGCCAGTCCTTACAGGTCGGAGAGTGCAGGGAATTACTCCCTCCCAGTCAGCAATTCTGAGCCTTTTTTTTTTTTTTTAAGTAGGCTCCACACCCAACATGGAGCCCAACGTGGGGCTTGAACTCAGGACCCTGAGATCGAGGCCTGAGTTGAGATCAAGAGTCGGATGCTTAACGACTGAGCCACCCAGGTGCCCCATCTGCCGGCAATTCAAACGCAAGCGTTTTAGGTCAGGGGTGGGAAGGCGACGCGTGTCCGCTCGGTGGGTCGGTGCGCAGGACACAGGCCTTCCGGGGGCTCCACTGGGAAGGAAGTCGTGATGATTCTGGACGGCGTGCATCGAGGACCCGTACGTGCCAGGCGCTAAGAGAAGTGCTTTCCAGGTACTGTTCCATTTAACCTTGCACAAACCCTCCGGGCCTTGCAGGGAGCTGCCTTCCTTGCAGAAGACGCGGCAGGAGGGCGCCCTGGGCGTGTGCTCCGTGACAGGACTGTGCTCCAGCTCGGCCTACCCCTCCCCTCCCGGCCGCACAGTCCCGTCCCCTGACACCCCCACAGTCCTCACACCACAGCTCCGAAATCCTGTCCTGGCACTGAGACCCCGGGTCCGCACTAGCGCCAAAGACGTGACATTGAGCCGGAGACACAGTGGCGGAGAGGAAGGGGGACAGGCCTTAGGTTTGGAGGGGAGTCTGCTTGCTGGGAACTTAGCAGCACAGGTCAACAGATGTCCCCAGTGGTCTCACACTGAGGGGTCTCCCAGGGGATGGACTTCATGCGAAACCAGGAAAGTCCCAGGCTTCCTACCCCTGTGACCCTGGGTCCTCCAGTCACAGCCCCCGGGGGCCCTGGGCTGACTCCAGGAGACTTGACTCAGGGTCACCAACCACAGGTCCTCCTCCCTGTGCCCTATAGGACCGTCCCTCCAAGGGGGGCACTGGTAACTCCCAGCCCCGCCTGTCCACTGAGATGCCTCCCGCTAGCCTGGAGGGGCCAGCCCCAACCCCCGCTGCTGTTCGGTATTAATAGTGGTAAGTGCTTCTTGGAATGTGCATTAGCGGGGCTCAAACACGGATGAAGTTTCACTATTGACTCACCAGTGCCTGTGTGATGGGAGCTCCCAGGCTTCCGTGTGAGGGTTTCGTTCCCCATGTTAAATAATTTAGGGCCCTGGCAAGGAACATCACAAGTTACATTTGCAAATGCCAGTGTGCTTCGCTTTTTAGTTTTTTTTCTCTTAAACTTTGGTCTGAAAGAATAAAGTTAAAAGGAATAAGTTTCCAGGCGTTCTTCTCCCCTGGATTAATGGTTTTCCTTCAAGTAGCTTAATGGGAATTACTTGGAGTTGGTGGAAATAAACTGGAAATTTGATAACTTATTGCCATATTGGAAAGAAAGAAAGAAAAAGGGAGGGAGGGAGGGAGGTGTGTGGAGCTTCCCGTTACATCTTATGGGGACACATCCTGGCACGGGACAGAAGTATGTGGACCCCACCGGGGACCCGATGCACTACTTGGAGACAAGGTATTTCACACTTAGAAACAAGTGAAAACATGATAGGAGCTGTACTTAACTGACATTTTGCCTGAAAGTGACTACACGTGACAGCAAAGGAGGCAAAGTTGAGGAGTGCTTGTCATCACTCTCCTCCTTTATCCCTGCCCCCCGCCACCCCAGACCCCCCTCCGCAGCCCCCCACACCACCCGGACCCCCAGGCTGGGGCAGCACAGGGCTCAGGAGCAGGCACTGTACCCGGGCAGCAACTCTCCACATTCCAGAGCAGCACCCGAGTCCAGCGCCATCACCTGTCCTGAAATGAGACTCACATGTGATGTGGTCCACCCCCCACACAACTTTTTGGAAATCTAGGTAGTGCCCAAATTCCCACTCAAAAAACTATAAAAGGGGGCGCCTGGGTGGCTCAGTTGGTTAAGCGGCTGCCTTCGGCTCAGGTCATGATCCTGGAGTCCCGGGATCGAGTCCCGCTTCGGGCTCCCTGCTCGGCGGGGAGTCTGCTTCTCCCGCTGACCCTCCTCCCTCTCGTGCTCTCTATCTCTCATTCTCTCTCTCAAATAAATAAATAAAATCTTTAAAAAAAAAAACTATAAAAGAGAAAACAAGGGGCACCTGGGCGGCTCAGTCGGTTAAGCATCGGGCTCTCGGTTTTGGCTCAGGTCACGATCCTGGGGTTGTGAGGTCAAAGCCTGCGTTGGACCCCGTGCTCGGCTCAGAGTCGGCTTGAGAATCTCTCTTCTTCTGCCCCTCCCCCACTCACTCACTCTCTAATAAATAAATAAAATCTTTTTTATTAAAAAAGATTTTATTTATTTATTTGACAGAGAGAGACACAGCGAGAGAGGGAACACAAGCAGGGGGAGTGGGAGAGGGAGAAGCAGGCTTCCCGCCGAGCAGGGAGCCCGATGCGGGGCTCGATCCCAGGACCCCGGGACCATGACCCGCGCCGAAGGCAGACGCTTAACGACTGAGTCACCCAGGCACCCCAGTAAATAAAATCTTAAAATAATGAAATAAAAGTCAGTTCAGAAGCGACACTGTCCAGTAAGTCAGGGGGACAGACAGCAGTGGTAATTATCACCAGTGTCCATGAATCTTGGTGACGTTACACCCACCACCTTGACCATAATTTTGCTGGAGGTTACTCTTTGGGCTCTGAAGTGGGCATACAACCCCAGAGGAGATCATCCCACATCTCACTCAGGTCCCCGAGGCCACTCGTGCCTGGGAGATCACCATGAGCCAGGGTGTCTCATCCTCAACACAAGTGACTTTTCGGACCGGATAATGTCTTGTTGTGGGGACTGTCCTGTGCATTGTGGGGTGTTTCAGGGCATCCCACTGCATGCCACCCCTCCCCAGTCACGGGGGTCAGAAATGCCTCCAGGTGTTGCGAAATGTCCCCTGAAGAGAGACTCAGCCCTAGTTGAGAACCACTGACGTAAGCTATATAAGATCCTCTTTTGGTTTCTGCTTAATGCATCCAGTGATTTTTTTTTTTTTTAAAGAGAATATGCTACATAGGAGCTTGACTTACCTTCAGAGAGCAAAGCCAGGTATTGTTACACTGAGAACACAAATGTTTTCTTGTTGTTTTAAGAAATTTGGCCCAGGAAAAATGTCTATTTTTCTTCCTTTATTCCAATTAGGGGTGGCCATTGTTTTGTGTATGAGTTTAGCTAGTATCAGTTTAGCTATTAGTGTAGGTTTAGCTATTTTTTATGATTTTCTCCCCCAACACGGGAGCACCTTTGAAACTGTAATAACACCATACATATGCCTTTTTGAAGCTTAGGGTTTGATCAATACATCATAATGAAGATTAAAATGTGATTTTTGGTTCCTTAAGAAACTATTAGAACAATGCATCACAGCTGGTCAGGTAGTCAATACAAACAAAATGCGCCGAAAAAAAATAATCACTTGCTTACATAATACAAATTTAATTGATTTACTTCTATTATTAAAAAAGCTAATGGATAATTTGTCAGAGTTAAATATTTATACCTCCAATTTAAAATTTGATCTCTACTTTTTGTACCCTAAGACTAAGCCAATGGATGTGCTTAATGTTGTCTCGGATTATACCAGAAAACCACACGTCAGTGGGCAGCTGGTGAGATATATGTTTAGGGTCTTGTATTTTTCTAATTTTGTTACTGCTTTAAAATGTTAAACTAATTTGTACCACTACAACTTTTCAGTTTATTCAAAAATACTTTGGCACAAACTTTACTTAAATTAAGCAGAGAAGGTGATTATGCAATGTTTAAGCTGTACTGTCGCCACATTAAAGGGGAAGCTGGTAAAGGAATGTTTATGAAGGACATCCTTCATATGTAGACATTTCTCACGGCCACCTTCTTTGTATGTATTACCCCATTTTACTAGAAGGAAGCTGTGGTTCAAAAAAGTTAAGCAATTTGCCCCCCCTCGCCCCCCGAACCCACGGACATCTAAGAAAACCAAGTGACAAGGTCTTTCTCCAGCCCTTGAAATGTGAGCAAGTGAGATAAACCCCCACCAAGTAGAAAACCCACCTGGTATCGTTGTGTAAAAACAGTGGAGGGGAGGAAGCAGGACACCTGGGGGCCTTAAAAACAGGCCTAAAGTGGCTGTGGTCCAAACGGAAAGGCCCACGGGACAGATGGCAGAAGCCCAAAGCGAGATGGGGTCCCCGTATTCCAGCTGTCATTAAATCCGGAGGCCAGGTCTGAGCCCCGTGAGCCCTGAGCGGGGCCCTCTCTGAGCAAAGCTCTGCGCGGACGCAGCAGGGAATTAAACAGGACAGAGACACGAGGCAAAGGAAAGAGACATTCAGCAAGAGAAGGGAGACACGGCCGAGACGCCAGTCTCAGAAAGCGTGGAGCCTGCGTTTCTTTCACTTTGTGAAAACAACAGAATCAATAGAAGATGGACCTTTCTGCCAACAAATTGGATAACTTAGATGAACAGATTCCTAGAAAAACAGAAACGATTGAAAATGAAGGAGTGGAAAATCTGAATAGACTTATAATAGTTAAAGAGATTTAATTAGTCATTCAGACGTTTTCTGCAAAGAAAAGCCCCGGTTCACATGGCTTCACCGGTGAGTTCAACAAAACATTTAAAGAAGAATCAATGCTGATCCTTCAGACTCTTCCTAAGAGAGAGTGTGCGAGAGACACATCCTAACTCCTTCCATGAAGCCAATATTACTCTGAGACCCAAACCGCCTAAGACTGTGACCCCATGAGAACTACAAAGCAGCAGCACATCGATCTTTCGTGAACATAAATGCAAGAATCCTCAACAAAATACTCTCAAAACAAATCCAGCAACATAGAAGAAGGATCATAGACCATGACCACCAAGTGGGGTATATTCCAAGAATGCAGGACTGGCTCGGCATTCAAAAATCACTCTCATACATCACTTTAATAGGATAATAGACAAAAACCATGTGGTCATCTCAATCAACACAGAAAAGGCATTTGACAAAATCTAACACCCTTTCATGATTAAATAAAAAAAAGAAAGGGGCACCCGGGTGGCTCAGTCGGTTAAGCATCCAACTCTTGATTTCAGCTCAGGTCTTAATCTCAGGTTCCTGAATCTGGGCCCCACCAAAGGGCCCAAATCCAGAATACTAAAAAAAAAAAAGGAAGGAAGGAAGGAAGAAAAGAAAAGAAAAAAACCCACTTAAGCCAGGAATAGAAGGGAACCCCCTCAACCTGACAAGGGCATCTCTGAAAACCCACAGCTAACATCGTTCCTGCTGGTAAAAGTCTGACTCCTCTCCCTCTGAGATCAGAACCAGACAAAGACGCCCACTCTATCCAACATTGTAGCACATCCTCTAGCTACGGCAGTTGGCTCAAAAAAAAAAAAAAAAAAAAGAAGAAGAAAGAAATTAAAGGTATCCATACTGGAAAGGAAGAAGCAAAATTATCTCTCTTCGAAATTTTTGAGGAATGACCTAGCTGGTGATGGGGTAGATGTTGACAGGAACGCAGGATTGACCATGTGTTGATAATTATTGAAGGTGGCTAATGGGTATGTTTTTTTCCCTAATTCTATATATGTTTTAAAATTAGTATAATAAAGATTTTTAAAAATCTTAAGTGTCATTAACATTGAAAGATTTTTTAAAGCAATGATAAATATTCCTAGACATTTCAGATATTTATAAATCAGAGGGGAAAAGGACACCTTTCCTGTGCTTCTTGAGGTAGCCCCAACTGAGAGTCTCATCATTAGGGGCTCAGGCTGTTGGGTAACTTTACACAAGTCAAAACCCACTACTTCCCGTGCACTCCAAGTCTGTCACCAGGACTCTTGTGGATGTACTTACTGATTTTGTTTTATTAAGAGAAAGCTTGGTTGTTCATACAACAAACGCATTTGTAAAGATCTGTGTTACTTCCACGTTTTCCCAAGTCACTCTATCTTAGGAGTGATTCACAGATCCATCCTCTCCTTATCTAATTAACCTGTGATTAAAAGAGTTGACTCTTTAGGACTTGGCCCACACATCACTGTGCTCAGGGACGACTTCCTGGGCCCTTCCAGGGCTGGCGGACCCATGAGACACTGCATTTTCCTTCGGAGACTTTAACACAGGCTTTCGCTGAGTATTTGCCTATAGAATTAGGTGATGGCTGCTGTCTCCCCAAGGGACCACACACTTGACTAGCACCGGGCCTGCCTGTGTCTTCCCCTGGGGCCAGCCCCCGGCCCCTGAGATGCTGCACACAGGGTTTTCAGACGAGTAAGTGTGAGAAGGGATGAATGGATGGATGAGATATCACCAGTGCCATTGGTTACCAATGCCTGGTCAATCGCTGTTTTAGACTCTACAATATAAAAACTTGGAATCTTACATTTTTGCAATAGCTTCTCAGTATCTTTATAAAGTACATCAAATCTAGACATGTAAACTTATTTTTTTGCTTTATGATCCATCTTTATTTGGAATACTCTATAGGCTTTATCTTTCTGATCTTTTTATGTCTTTATCAAAGTGGAATTCCGTTCAACTAGAACTATCATTAGTTCCTTTTTTATATCATTGTATAATTTTTGTATTTATTTATTTGTTGAATGGGTCCCTTATAAAAAGAAGCTTGTTGGGGCATTGAATAGAGCCTTAAAATAAAAACATCTACATTTGTTGTATTTATTTTATTAAATTGATCTGAATTTAATAGTTCTGTCTCAGAACTCTTCACTCAAGTTTTACTTCATTTATAGTATATCAGTAAATTTACCAGAAAAATAAAAAACTGGTCCTGTCATTATGTGAGTACCAAAAGATTAAAAATACTTCATGATTAATGCATGTAGCTCTTAACATTCTAGCCATCTGTGCTTTATGTGGTCTGTCGGCTTGTTAATAATGCATTACTGTTTGTTTGTATCCCAAAGAAGTTGTATGACAGGAAAAGACACCAACATTTTAACCCCCTTCTGCAATCTGAATTTCATGTTGGGTGTGGATAACACTCTCCTCTCCTCTTCCTCTCTCCCATCCCCTCCCATTCCAACCCAACCCATCCCATCTCATTCCATCCCAACCCAACCCAACCCAACCCATCCCATCTCATTCCATCCCAACCCAACCCAACCCAACCCATCCCATCTCATTCCATCCCAACCCAACCCAACCCATCCCATCTCATTCCATCCCAACCCAACCCAACCCAACCCATCCCACTGCATCCCATCCCACTGCATCCCATCCCATCCCAAACTATTTTTGGCTATGTCAGCCAATCTTGTTTTCCAGTGTACCTATTTAACCATTTTATTCATTTATTACTTTACAAGCCTTTAATTTCCTTCTTCTGTTTTGGCCGCACATCCTGTATGCAGAGCAGATACTGTTAGTACACTCTGGCCCATCTGGTGCTGCCATTCCAGCCCTGTCTGTGCTGATAGCTTTCTGGTTGTTAAATATTTTGAATTTCTCTCCAGCTATATTAATTGGTAAATGTTGCCCCTAAACGTATTCTTAATAGATTGGCAATCCTACTTGTTCAAGATCTAGAAGGAAAGCTATAAGACCAGGTCCAAGCTTCCGTGTGTCACGAGGAGGAGCAGAAACTATTTTGCAGAGGCTGCGGGGCAGGAAGAGGGGTGGGGTACCTCCACTTCTGTCAGCTCCCTGCTGGAACGCGGTAAACACACAAGTTGGAATCATCGGAATCCAGAGCCTCTCTCTGAAATAAAAGGTAGTGTGCACAGAGCACCTACCATGTTGGCAGCATCGTCTAGAGACACCCCTGCCCCCATGAGATCTTGCAATCCAGGGGCAGAAGCAGCCGTGGTCATGGGGCCCCTAATACCGGGCTGCTCCATGAACTCCTTCCATGCTTGGTGCTTTGGCGGGATGGAAATAAGAACAGCTTCTTACCCAAGGGACCCTACAATCTAGTTTGGGAAATAGGAAGAATACATAAAGTAATATTGTCCACAGAATAGGATGAAATGAGGGCAAAGACATTGTGTCATTGTTTCAAGAGCCCCACATGTGTGACCCGTGAAGTAAGGACTGTCCCGTTATCCCCCATTTCACAGACAAGGCCAAGGGAGCACCTGCAACCTTCCACGGCCTTGGAGTTAGCACGCTGCTGACCCGGATTTGAATCCAACACACTGAACGCCATCTCTGCGTCATGGAGCAGCGCTCAGTGCCGGCTGGCAAGACTGGGGAGGGTACCTGCCCCAGGGCTCTTGGTAGGAATCCTGCTATCTTGCAGGGTAAAGGAAAGCCAACGGAAGGATACAGGGCCCACAGACCCGGAGGAGGCTGCAAGGCCAGGTGCAGAAAATGAGCTCAGGAAAGGGCTGCGGAGGCTGGAAGCGGGGACGGGGGTGAGCCACCACAGGCAGGCCTGGGTTAAGTGCAATCCCATCTGCAAACACTCCCTTTCCTTTGGGTTGCTTGTTCAAAGAGAAAAGTCACAAAGATGTCCAATACCCCCCCACAGGCTGCCCTGGGGAGCAGAGAAAGGAAAGGCTGTCCACCACTCTCCTGTGGTCAGAGATCCCATTGTGCTCAGTGCACTGTAAGTGGTCCCCCCACACCAGGGGCCGGGGGAAATGAGGTAGGGAGCGCCCTTGTACCGGACAGCTGCTGGGAACTGTCCTCTGTCCAAGACCACGCACCACAGGACGCCCCAAGGGGAGACGGGGCCTGGGAGGAAGCAGGGGTTGGGCTGGCCACATGGCCTACAGTGGGCTCTGTAGGGAGGCCTCTGGGCTGCGTCTCCCCAGGTGGCAGAGGCAGACAGGGCAGAGGGCAGTGGGCCTGGAAGACGCCAGGAGACCAGTCTGTCCTCACAGCCCTGTCTTCTGGCTCACATGCATGCAGCTGACTCCTGTCTGGGTACTGCCAGCCCAGACAGCTCTGCTGAAGGAACTCACAGAAGCCAAGTGACAGAGTGGCTCACGCCCATGTCACCGTGATGCCGCAGCCGGGAAGCTATGGGAGAAGACACGCACCTGCGTCAGGCTCCGTCCCGGGTGGCGAGACACATTACCACCACCTCAGATGCCAAAACCACACAAACTTAGCCCAGGCTGTCTGTGGGTCGGGGTCTGAGTCCAGTTAGTGAGTCCTCTGCTCAGGGCTCGGGAGCCTGCAGTCAGCGCTCCTGGGGCCAGGCTCTCCGCTGAGGCCCAGGGCTGCCTTCCATGCTCGTGGACCGCTGCTGGATTCGGTTCCTCGCGGTTGAGGGACTGAGCGCCCTGTTTGTTGCACCTGCCCGCTGGAGACTGTTGTCAGGCGTGGGGGCCACCTGCTGTCTCCTGCCGTGTGGCCTCCCCACAACATGGCAGTCTGCCCCTTCAAGGCCAACAGGGGCATCCCTGCAGCTTTGAATCTGTCCAGTCCCACCCAGCAAAGTGTCCTATTGACTAACTTCAACTCAACTGCCTAGGGACCCTAATTACAGCTGCAAAATTCCTTTGCCATTGCAGTATGACATAACATAATCAGCGAGAGAGATCCCAGCACGCCTACAGGATTATAGAGAGCATCCATCAGGGTGGGAGTCTAGCAGGTGTCCTGGGACTCTGACATGGGCCATCCCAGAGAAAGGAGCAGATGCCTAAGGAGAGGGCATTCCAGCACGGCCCTGGAAGGGGGAGGGGTTTGTGCAGCCCCCAGGAGGAAGAGGAAGGTCCCAGGGGGTGAACGTCAGGAACAGGAAGAAAATGGCTCTGTATGTGGGGTCAGTCACATTGTGAGAGCCAGTGAAAATTAGAGGCAGAAGTTAGGTTTCAGTCAATAGAAAACAATGAGATCGAATTAATATTTAATTGTTAATATAGCAACTATAAGTTGGGTGATAGGATCAAATTGTTTATAGTAAAATTCACAAAAGTAAAATTACTCCATAATTATATTATAACAGATAATAAGGTTCAAAAATAGACCCGAGCCAGCCACTTAAGACTCAGTTGGACCAGACGCAGTGCTATCAGCATCCCCTTTATGTGCCATTAGCCGGTCTTGGTGGTATTGATCCTTCCGCAGCAGACATCATGATGGACACAGTGAGGCCCCCTCTCTGCTCAGATGCTCATCTGCTGAGCTGAGTGAGGTATGTGCAGTCCTCCCCAGCTCACTGGTGCGCCTGGGCAGAGGCGCTGTGGGGGGATGAGGAGCACTGGGAAGAGAGGGTGGGAGGAAGGCAGGGGGAGAAAACACGCGGGTCAACACAGGACATCTGGTTGCTGGTGTCTGAGAGGCGTCAAGAGGTTCTGAGCTGTCTTCAGGACAGACCCTGGTCCCCACAGCTGCATCTGGCTCTTGTCTGTCCTCACAGAGTTTCCAAATCCTCAAGATAGAAACAACAAGGAGTTACATCTTTTTTCTTTTTCCATTCTTACTTTACATGGAATTCTGAACAATGGAAAATCAGAGCCCAGAGAGGTGAAAGAGCAGTGTGCTCAGCATCCCTGCAGACCCAGAGCAGGTCCCAAATCTGCTGCTGAGATAGTGAAAGACAGGGTGGGGGGTGACGTGCCCATGGAGACGCATGCGCCACCTGCCAGATAAAGTCATGTTTTTACCACGATCACAGATGACATTTTCCACAATGTGACCTTCCTCGCCAAGCAAACATTCCCCTCCAGCAGCTGGGAAAGTCATTTATAAAGAGCTTCCAAGGTGGAAATGAATGCAAGTGATAGGTTACTATCGTCAATTCAAACTGAGCGTGTGGAATTTGTGACTGCGCTCCATGACATCTTTTTTTAAATTTTTTTTAAGATTTTATTTATTATTTGACAGAGAGAGACAGTGAGAGAGGGAACACAAGCAGGGGGAGCAGGAGAGGGAGAAGCAGGCTTCCCGCCGAGCAAGGAGACCGATGCGGGACTCGCTCCCAGGACCCTGGGACCATGACCTGAGCGGAAGGCAGACGCTCAATGACTGAGCCACCCAGGCGCCCACTCGATGACATCTTAATTAAGTTTCTAATCTTACCAGTCAGGGGGCTGGTGCACGGCCCTGCTGTGCTGTGCGCTGCTTTGTGATGACACGTCTTTTCTTGCACCACTTGTCCTCCCCGAGAGTGACCGCTGGCCCCCGTCCTCCCTGAGGGTGACTACTGCCCCCAGTCCTGCATCATCTTGGTCTTCTACAGACTCACCACGCATCACAACCAGCTCTGACAAAGCGGCAAAACTCTCGGTGTGAGCAAACATGTCCGTACTCGGCTGGGATGCCCCCCTGCCACCGTGCGGTGTCCTGTGCTGACCGGGACTGGATGGTGGCTGCAGGCCCACTGCGAGCATGTCCTCAGGTCCTCAGGCCTCACTCCACCCATCTGGGGAATGCCGTCTACCATGCTCATGATCTCTTATTGTCTGGATCCCGTACCTCCTTTCTTGATGGGTTAGGGTTAGGGGGGAATATATTCTCCAGTAAATTCCTAGGAATGGGGCATGGAAAGTGAATGTTTAAAACCATTTTTTTCTCTGATGTAATACCTGATGGATGATTTGGCTGAGTATATAGTCATAGGTAGGAAACACTTGTCTTAAAAATGTCAAGTGCCTAGGTAGCACAGGTGGTTGAGCATCCAACTCTTGGCTTCAGCTCAGGTTGTGATCTCATGGATGGTGGGATGGAGCCCCATGTCCAGCGGGGCCAGGGAGGCATGCAGTGATGTGTGCTCATGCATAAGAATGTGATAGTGTCAATACACAGAATATTGATCTGATGGGGATGTCATCACATGTGGGGATAGGCAGTGGAGGAGGGAGGTGTTCATAGCAGTAGAAAAGAGGTAAATACTTGGTCTTTTCTAGGAAGAAGTCAATCGATGCTGTCCAAAATTAGAAATAATATGTTATAAGCACATTATTTAGAAATGTGGACACAGCAAAGGAGGAAAAAGCCAAGGGTCATAGGTGATTCCCTCATCAGGAAAGGATTTGAAGCTGAAGTGTCTGGTCATTGTCGTGAGGTGTCTGGTCATTGTTGTGGGGCATCCAGTCATTGTCCTGGGGCAGGTAGTTCTACTTGATTTTAAAGCCATGCAAATGCACATCATTGATTAAAATTAAAATACGTTTTTCATGTTAATGAAGTTTTACTGTAACACAGAAAATAAACTTTTGATGCACCTCTGTCACGTTACACCGAAGAAAACCAACCACTTTTTGCCCTTCCTCTTCTGTTCTGAATTGAAGGTTGTTTCTGACTGCCCAAGTACTTTCCCCACAGGGACTCTGGTCTAAGGCAGAGTCTGCGTGAGAGCTGTTGCTGGAGGTTTGGGAACTCTCCCCGGAGAGCCCTGAACACTAGAGCATTCTTGGACCTGGTTAGGATGTGCTGGTTTGTTGAGGGCTCTTCCCCAGGGAGTCAGCCTCTCAGAGATGCACATGCCTGGGCTTCTCCCATGCAAGGACCCCCCCGGGTGGACACTGAGGAGGCCCCACCAGGTCGGGGGACAGTGGAGAGGTCATGGATGGAGTGGGCTGGGGCAGTAGTGGTGGGAACAGGCAGGCGTCAGGACTGTGAGGCAGGGCAGGGCTCCCAGTTCACACCGCAGCAGGGCAGTCCGTGGACGTCAGAGGGAATGCTGGGCATGTTAGAGTCTCCTCCACAGGATGCCGCAAGCAGGGGAGTAAGACGATGCATCCCTTGGGGGGGACCAAGCAGGGAGGAAAGAAGGTGAACACTTGCTGAGAGACTCTAGTACTGGGCAAATTACACAAATCATGACCTTTAGCAATGTCCTCTCTGCTCCCTGACGCTGACCTGAGCGCTTGATGGAGCCCCGAGGCTGGGATCCCATCACGGGTCACACGTGTGTCTCTTTTACTTTCCAAAGCGCCAGCCCCGTGCTGTCATCGCTGTTGGGTGAGCGAGGAAGCCTAGGGAGTGGAGGGCTGGGGAAAGAACATCTGGGGGCCGGAACCCAAGCCCCTTTGCTCCCGCATCATCTCTGTGCTTCCTTCCCCCCACCCCCCGCCCAGGAACAGCTCTTCCTCTTTCTGCCTCTACAAGTAGGACTCCTCCAGCCACCTCGTGTAACTGGAATCATACCCTATGCGTCCTTTCATGTCAGGCTTCTTTTACTTAGCATAATGTCGTCAAAACTATTAAACTTTATATATATACATATATATATATGTATATATATATTTTGGTTCTGATTAAAATTAGATCACCTGCAGTTAAAACTGTTAAAATGTTCTTACAGATTATGATAGGTAGATGATACTTTAATCTTCCTGTGTACAGACAGGGATGAGAGAAAGCACTTTCGTTGTTTTCTAAAATGTTCCCACAAATAGAATGTGCAGTAAAGCGCGGTCAAGTGACATCAAAGTGCCTTGCTGGAGGAAGGTGCAAATGGCTTTGAATGATGCTCCATTCCTAATTATTGTCCAACTCCTATTTCAAACACTCTCATTTTATTTAGGTTGTTGGAAAGCAGCAGTATTTCAAAGCTTCTGTTCAACTAAATGAGAACACATTGCTTTCATGACTTTATTGGTAATTTTAAGCACCACAGAATTCAGCTTTTTTTTCTGAAATCAAAGTGGAATTAAAATAATTGATCTCTTTAGAAAAAAAAAACAAGGGAGAGGGAGTGTAGAAAATAAATAAAGAAAGAGAAAATAATTTGTAGCATATTTTTTTTATGTATTTTCTCACTGAAAAATAACTAGGAGAAAATGGGGATCAGAGAAGCAAAAGTGTGGTGAGCAGGTGCACTGTGGGACGAGCAAGGCCCTTGCGTGGCGGCTCACACAGCGGGTGAAGGGGGCCCTCCGCACCTGAGCTGCTGCCTCACCGGGGAGGGAAAGATCTGGACACACGGGCCAGAGTTCTCTGGGACGCCCTCCTGACCTGCGTCTGAACATCTAAAGGAAGAAACTCTAAGAAGAAAAAGACTCAGAGTGACAGAGGAGACATCTCAAGGACCGGTATTCAGGAGCGGTGGTCTCAGGATGGGCAAGCGTGGGACCCCCTCCAACCACACCTGCCCACGCAGGAGTCCCAGGGCTTGCTGGAGGTTTCCACCGCAGAGCTCACACCAACACTGTCCAGAAGCTTAAATCCTGATGATTCTTTGCGATCTCGGCGCGCTCACACTACTCACACAGCTTGGATTAAGGAAGATACTGAAATGTAACTGATTCCATTTTTGGATACCTGTGTACTGACCTAGTGAAACAGGATGCTCGGAAGTCAGGTGGTGGCACTGCCCCACCTGCTCCTCCCAGGCGTGGGAGACAATGTGTCAGAACCACATTCCAGGGGATGTGGACTGGCAGAGCTTGGCGGGCTGAGCTGACCTCAGTCACATTCGAACCCAGGACTCTGCTCTCCACAGCATCCCATCGGGCATTGACTGCTGTGCCCGTACAGGTTTTCTTCTGTGAGTGTGCTCGCACTCTGTGCCCTCCCTTTACCCTGCCACAGAGCAGTGTAGCTACACTTAATTCTTCCACCGTTTATTGAGCACCTGTTATGAATAAGGGACCGTGCTATGCCCTGGGGAGTACAAAGGGCTTGATAATAGAGGTCATTCTCCAAAGTTCCAAGGAAGCAGGCAGACATTTTTTATTTTTTACTTTTAAAAGATTTATTTATTTATTTTAGAGAGTTTGGGCAAGCAGGGTGGGGGCAGAGGGAGAGGGGGAGAAGCAGACTCCCCACTGAGCGTGGAGCCCAGTGCGGGGCTTGATCTCACAACACCGAGATCATGACCTGAGCTGAAATCAAGAGTTGGATGCTTAAGTGACTGAGCCAGCCAGGCATCCCAGGCAGACAGGCATTTGGACTAGCAGGTCTCAAACCTGCCATATCTGGGGGCTTTTAAAAGACACTGATGCTGGGACCCCACTCTAGACCAATAGAATCACAGCGTCTGGGCTGGGGGGAGGGGTGCCAGGGAATCTCTGTTTAAAAAAAAAAAATCTCCCTGGGTGATTTTAATCAACAAGCAGGGCTTTTGGACAAATAACTAAGTTATGCTGAGTTGGTGATATTAAGAGCGCTAAGGGAGGTGGTAACTAGGATCTGAGAGGGAGCTGAGCAAGGTGTAGTGACTCTAAAGGATGAGTAGGTTTGTGGGACAAACACAGGATATGCCGCAGAAGATTCCAGACCAAAGGGATGACGGAGGCCAGAGGGCTCCAGCTTTCTGCCGCTGGAGAATCCTAGAGCCAATCCATGGGAAGATGGCCCCCCCACAATTCCTGACCTGCAGGGACAGTGGCCTGAGAGAGGGGTCCAGAATGTTCCAGCAGCTTGGAGGAGCGAGACTGCTCACGGAGGGGGCCCAGCGCCCCGATACATGGTGCCTGCCCTTCTTCCCACGCAAAAACAAAATGTGTCAACTCCTACTTCCCTGTTCTGTTTTTAGTAGTCAGTTTGGCTTCAGGTTTGTCCTTCGAGGTCTCAGTAACAATAATTTCTTTGAACCGTCTTTACAGGAAGGTTGCACACCCCCGATTTCCCAAAAGTCTTTTTTCTTTTATTTAAATTAATTAACATATACTGTACTATTAGTTTCAGAGGTAGAATTTAGTGATTCATCCGTTGCGTATCACACCCAGTGCTCATTGCATCACATGCCCCCCTTAGTGCCCATCCCCCAGTTACCCCCTCCCCCCGCC
Organism: Callorhinus ursinus; assembly: GCF_003265705.2. NCBI lineage: Eukaryota > Metazoa > Chordata > Mammalia > Carnivora > Otariidae > Callorhinus > Callorhinus ursinus. Next base: position 3,704,657 of record NW_027397141.1, read on the forward strand.
CCGTAACCCTCAGTTTGCGTCCTAGAGCTAAGAGTCTCTTGTGGTTTGTCTCCCTCTCTGATTTCATCTTATTTTTCCACCCTTTCCCTATGATCCTCTGTCTTGTTTCTTAAAGTCCACATGAGTGTAATCATATAATTGAATTTCTCTGACTGACTTATTTTGCTTAGCCTAATACCCTCCAGTTCCATCCACATCGTTGCAAATGGCAAGATTTCATTTTTTTTTTAAAGATTTTATTTATTTATTTGAGGGACAGAGAGAATGAGAGAGAAAGCACATAAGATGGGGGGGAGGGTCAGAGGGAGAAGCAGACTCCCCGCCGAGCAGGGAGCCCGATGCGGGACTCGATCCCGGGACTCCAGGATCATGACCTGAGCCGAAGGCAGTCGCTCAACCAACTGAGCCACCCAGGCGCCCAAGATTTCATTTTTTTTGATGGCTGAGTAGTACTCCGTTGTGTGTGTATATATATATACATATATAGCACATCTTCTTTATCCATTCATCTGTCAGTGGACATCTGGGCTCTTTCCATAGTTTGACTATCTTAAATTTTCTTTAAAAAAAATTTTTTTTTAAGTAGGCTCCATGCCTAGCACGGAGTCCAATGTGGGACTTAACTCATGACCCTGAGATCAAGACCTGAGCTGAGATCAACTGGACATTTAACCAACTGAGCCACCCAGGCACCCCTCCCAAAAGCCTTTTTCACTTAGAAGTCAAAGAATCCAAGATCCTGGGTTACCATTCCAGTCCTCTTCAAGGTGGAGGGGAGGAACAGAGAGCAGGTGTTTATGAGTCTGTGCACAGCTATGGGTGTGCATGTAGCCTGGGCATCCAGAGGCACACCCACAATTTGATTTATGTTCTGGGTTTTGCATCCTGTCTGCTGCCCCCCTCCCCATTCACGCTGCACTCCACCGTGGTGAAGCAGCCACACTGCTGGGGGGTTGGTGGTGGAGGGTGGGGAGGGGGGTTCCTGAAGACCTGAAGCTGATTAAGATCGTTCCATTCCCCTTGGACACTTATGAGTCATGGGTGTGCACTGAACCCAGGCCTCAGCTGACCATCTAATGGCATTCCACCACCCTAATGATCGGTTGGCCAGGACTGTGCACAGGACTTAGCTGATCTGGTCAGAGTTGAAGATTCTCTGCCCCTGGTGTGAATGAAGAAACACATAGGCCCTGGAGCTTCCCACAGCCATTTCACTTGGGCTTAGCGTGATGCTGGCAAAACATCCTCTTACTGCTGAAGTCTGCTATGCAGATGATTTCCAAGATGACGACTCACAAGGTCTCTCCTCTCTTGGTGCCAGGCCCTCCTCCCACCAAGATGCGAAGTCTCTTCGGTTCCTCTCCTTGAATCCGGGTTGGCTTTAGAACCTACTTTCCCTGAGAGAATGTGGCAGAAGGAGTGTTCCGTTTAGGGGCCATACAGTGTCCACTTTGACCCTCTTGGGATCCAGCCACCATGTAAAGAAGCTGAGGCTAGACCATTCCATGATGTCTGTGATGGGAAACCGAATGGAGAGACAGAGGCCAGCCTGCTCCCACTTCTCATCCCTCAAGCTGAGACACTGGATGTGTGACTGAAGCCTCTGAAGCCTCCAGGTGCCACTGAGTCCCCCATGAACAATCCCAGTCGACACCAGGAGGAGCAGAGATGCCATTCCGCCAAACCACGGGGTCCAGAGAAAGAAGTGCTTGTTGTTGTTGAAGCTCTCAAGTTTGCGGTGGTTTGTTCTACAGAAATAAGTAACGGACTCACAGGGTGAGTTGGATTTTAATAGAGTCCTAACTGATTTGTTTCCATAGGTTTTAAATGAAGACGCTGACAGTGGCGGCAGGATCGGTGAGTGGCCAATGGTGTCATCAAGGGTCATGCTTCCTCCCATCTTCCCACGTGCTGCCGTCCCCACCGCGAGGATGTTCCTCAAGCTGCCTCCTGGCATGGACACGAGAAGGCTGCAGGTACCAGCCGTCGCATCCAGACACAGCCGGCAGGAAACGGGGAGCCCTTCCTCTTCATGTGCCTTCTTAAGAGTGAGGAAAGGGTTTTTTCCCCACAGCAGGATTCATTGGCTTAGACTTGTTTTAAACCAGTGATGGGAAAGGAAGGCTTACAGGAACGAGGGCTGGCCCCGCACCATGCAGAGGGCGGGTTCCTGGACCAGACGGGTGTCTGCCGGCGAGGACAGCGGGCCAGCGGCTGCTACAACATGAAATTAACATTCGCCCTTGACCGAAACAGACACTCCTGGGTGACAGGCAGCCTTCAGCCAGCAACCCTGCCTGACGTCTGCTTGCGCCCACACACCCTTCAAACGTCACAGTTGGTAAGGTAGAAGGCTAGTCAAAATCTGGCCCTAGCCATCAGGGTCCTGGCAGGACGCAGGGGTCTTCTTGGGAGATTTGGGAGACAGTGGGACAGAGGGCCCCAGCCCAGGGTGCTGCTGCCCAGGGACGGCGGGAGCGGGAGGCCATGGAGGCCAGGGGGAGAAGACGAGTTCTTGGAGCCTGACCCAAGCTGGCACAATGGAAAAGGAAGGTTTCCAGGCACTGTCCTCACAGAGGGCCACAGCTACTGCAGGCCCCGGGGAGGCCAGGCGGGAGGGGAAGGGCCTGCCCAGACCCTCCACGGTCTTCAGCCTGCAGCAGGCAGCCCTGTTGGGGAAGGCCCACTGAGGACCACCACCGGGCTCCTGGTCAGAGCAACACCGACAAGGGCAGAGAGATTTGGATGGAACGAGGAGAAGCAATGTGTGAGCTGACCAAGAACTGGAGTGTTTTACTGAAGGAAGGTCGTTCAGAACCCAGGCAGATCGTATTCACTCCTCCCCTTAAGCGACTCATTTCTAGGCTCCGCTCCTGGTCCGGAAAGCCGGCAGTATGGCTTCCCTTCCACCACCAGCCAGGAGGACGTTCACCCCATCACCTCCCTCCCAGGGCGGGGGCACTGCCCCTCCCACCTCTGGCACTCAGGTGCCACAAGATGGCCGGGAGGCAGCCGGACGAGAAGTTGGAGCAAAGCACCTCAGTTAAAACAAAGCTGAGTGTGGAGCTGAAGAGAGTCTGTTTCTCCGCTGGGAAAACAGAAACAGCCCCGGGGAGGGAAGTCATGGTGTCGGTGCTCTCAGGAGCAGTTCTGTCTGGTTCAGAGTGGGCAGCACCAAGCGGGGTGCCCGGGGTGGGGGGGGACCTGGAGGCCGGGCGCACGGCGCGACTTCCCTCCCAGACTTGGCCTCCGGGTGGCCTGCCTCCTGGCCCGGGGCAGGAGGGAGCCGCACGGGCCAGCCCGGGAGAGGGCGGCACAGCCGGGCTGCCAGCTAGTGCAACAGGTTCGGGAACGGTTCCAACCCCTCGCCCCCGTCAGATTACAACTCAGGAGACCGAAGGCCTGGAGGCAAGGGCGAGGGAGGGCGCGGGTTTCAGAGAGGAAGGATCTCAGGGGGCAGACCCTAGGCTGACCTTCACCTCTGCGCACCAAAGCTGAGCGAAACTGGGCAGCCACCTGAAGCACGACCTGCAGAGCAGGAGCAAACACGCGTGGGGACTGGCTCGGCACCAGCGCGCCACCCTGACCCGGTTAGCGGGTCTCCCGCCCAACCCGGTCCCGCGCCACGCGGGCACCCTCCGCGCCCCTAGCGACCAAGCGCCCGCCATCTGGCCTTCCGGAGGGAGACAGAAGTTTCAGGCGAGCGTCGGAGCCGGGGGCCGGGACGCAGGCCGAGGCTTCCTTCCGCAGGGCGCACCGTCCCCGCGCCCCGGCCCCAGGCCAGGCCCCGGGAGGCGGAAGCAACAGGGAGTTCTCCCCGCCCGCCGGCCTTCGGCCTCAGCCCCAGGGTCCCCCGGTCCTCCCCGCTCCCGGGGCGGGATGGGGACAGGGACGCGGAGGGCGGGCCGGGCGCGCGCGCCTGGTGTGCGAGGGCGGGTGTGGCGGGGCGGGGGCCGCGGGCCGCGGGGCGCATGCTCACTCGCGCTCGTGACGTGCGCGCCGGGACCGGGCGGCCGGAGGCAGGGCTGAGAGGGGCGGCGGGCGAAGGGCAGGGGCGGGAGGGGAGGAGCCGGGGAGTAGAGCGGAGCCGAGCAGAGGAAAGGAGGAGCCGAGCGCAGAGGAGAGCAGAGGAGAGGCGAGCGGAGGAGCAGAGCAGATCGTCCGCGCCTCCACGC